>NC_090935.1:360800166-361107053 GCF_040938575.1 Ambystoma mexicanum | reverse complement strand
AGCAAGGCATTTATGCGTGAGTGTTAGTTTTGAGGGAGAATCTTTGGGAGACCGAGAGCCAGTGAAGGTTACATCTAGTGTCAGAGATATGCTTGTTCCTTGGAATATTGAATGCTGCCCCCAATGTCATTGTTCTGGGTTACCTGCAACTTACTAAGGTTCCTTTGACTAGTCCCAAGGTATAGGGCATTGCAATAGTCAAGTTTAGACATTAGGGTTCTGGCAAGAACAGTGCAGTTTAAAGGGGTAAGGAATGGTCGACATGCAGTAATACGTTTGCAAGTGTAGGCTGATGATGAGATTACGGCATTGGTTTGTCTGATGAGCGACAAGGTGGAATCAAAATATATGCCTAGAGTTTGTGTCATTAGAAACCTTGATAGTATTGCCATCAATGATGAAGGATTTGAATGCAGGATCCAGTCTATTGAGTCTATAATGGGAACCTAAGTTGAGTAACTGTCTTCTCATCGCTGAGACAGAGTCCGTGTTGTGCCACCAAAGCCTGGATGACCTGATAAACATTGTGAGACCTGATAAACATTGTGAAGGGCTTTAGTGTCTGCAGAGTGGTCACCAGTGATAGGAATGAGTACTTGGTGGGGGGGTCATCAGTGTAATTAGTATAGGTGACGCCCAAATAGTCAAGAATATTGAATAGTGGCTTTGTGACCACGTTATAGAGAGGAGGTGAGATGCAAGATCCCTGAGGGACCCCGCACAGGACTGGCGAGGGTTCAGCAGAGGCCAATGGGAGAAGACCCTCATGGATCTGTTCACCCAGAAAGGATCTGATCCACATGGTGGCTTCGTCAGAGAAGTGGGCTGCAGATTTAAGGTGATAACAAAGTATGTGATGGTTAACCAAATCAAAAGCTGCCGATAAGTCTAGCAGAAGTAGGAGAGCCAGCTTGCTGTTATTTTTCAGGTCTTCAATTTGAGTTTTTAAAATCAAGAACAGTTTCTGTTCCGTGCCTCGGTCGGAAGCCAGATTGTCTGAGGCCGAGGAGTTTATTGGATTCTAGATATTTCTTGATCTGCAGATAGGCAGCTCGGTCCAGGATTTTAAGTAGAAAGGGGACAGTGGTAATCGGCCTTTAGTTTGAAGGGTTATTAGGGTCTAAGGATTGAGTAGGGGGGATGACCCAAGCGTCCTTAAGGTTATCTGGGACGATGCCTGTATTGAATGATGAGTTTGAGGGCAGTGATGAACGGTGCTAATTCATGGGTAGCCTCCTTGATGATGGGGGCTGGGCACGTGTCGCCTTGGCAGTTGGATGGTTTGTCTATTGATGCTGTTTTCAACTTCTGATGGAAAGTGGCGTAAAGCTAAATGGTTTAAAAGTGTGTGAAGGCGGTAATGGTTTTGTCGGTGGGAGTGCTGTACTGCGAGTCAGTCAGTAGGCTGCATTTTCTGCCATTAATTTTAGTTTGTAGAGTGGAGATTTTATTGAGGAGCGCTTTTTGTTTATTGGAGCACCAAGTGCTGTCCTTGCTGCAGGTGTCTGGTAACGCTGCTGGTGATTAAAGTTCTTCAAGTATCTTAAAGCGCTCTTTGGCGTTTGATTCCGCTTGCAGAATACGCTTGTTATAAGTATCTTTTTTGGCTTGGAGAATTGTTTCTTTGTAGTTGATGGAGGCTATGATAAGGCTGTTCTTGTTGGCATCTGAGGGAAGGCTTTTCCAGCGGGCCTCAGTATTTCTCTTTTCCTTTCGTAGTGCTCTCAGTTGTGGCGTGAACCACGAGTTGAGGTGTGCACAAGGTTTAGGTTTCCGCCCACGGAGCAGTGTGCCTTTCTACATGCTCTGTATCCAAAATAAAGGCTGCAGCAATGGCATCTTATACCGCCCCCACCCGCCTTGTAATGCCTCCCATAGAACAAACTCCCACTACCACACATGCCAAGAAGTGCTCCCAAGGCAGCTGTTGCTGCCCCATTTGCTGCACCTTTCTAAAAATAAATGGTGGCAAGGAGGATCACCTACGAGAGTTTAAGTTGGTGCTAAGGATAAGTGATGTAATGATGCAGGAGGCGGATGAAAATAAGGTGTGGTTTGGTGAAGCCAGTTATCCATGCTAATCCAGGCTACCTATCCTTGTAGGGCATTTAAAATGTGGGAAGGGAGTTGTATTGAGGTGTTCAGATGGAAAGCTTTCAAGTTACAAGCTACGAGATCACTTGCCACTTAAATTCTATACATACACACAGCGTTTTACTTTCCAAGAGTTAATTCTCACTAGCCAACAGCTAGTTGCGAATGCATATTTTGCACCCTGCAGGTGTTCAATTGGATAAACATTAGTATGCAGAGGCTGTTCTGGGGCTTCTTACAGGTGTGTTCCACAGAACTGCCCCATGATTGAAGAGTGCTCAAAACCTGCTCTCCCGCCTGTTCTCAATTTTGCTTTTAAGATCCAGATATCAGTTGGAAGAACAATAGCTCAACTAACAAAGCTGTATTTAGACTGGTTGATGATTGACTGCCGCTTTTAAATGTGTCCAAATTGCCTTTCAAACATGTATCTTGCTGCCATCCTGATGGTCTGACCTGGTTGTACACCTCTTCCCAGTAGCATAGGCCAAAGGAAAGTGTTGCTTTCACCTATCCAATGGGCTTGCCTTAGTGGTTATGGATGAAGCATAAATACTGCCCAGTACCAAGTTCGGTCTTGCTATGACAGCCTATGCAGTAGGCAGTGATCGTCTTGTGCGTCTTCCAGTCACTGAAATCGAAACCTAGTTCCAATTATCGGTCGTGTGGGCACGCTTGTTTTCCGTTCACATTTCTTAATCTAAGCATCATTACTGACCCTTAGCAAAGGCTGCTAGTGGTGAGGTCTCAAAATGTAATGACAGCAAATGGAAGAAGCAGGCCCACATTGTGGGAGGAAGTCAGGGGAGATGGTCTATTGTTGGTAGCAATTTACTGCACAATTAGACTTCATGATACTGTTAGTGCAGCACTTATCAAAGTCAGTTAACGCAAGTCACTGGGAACATGATCTTCGCTTCCTTCTTTTTTTGTGATGGTGGAATGTAAGAACTGATGCCATTAAAACTAGAACCTTGTTTTGGTATAATGTTCTGGTCCTCGTTAGAGGCGTATTGTGAGACTTGTATAATAACTTAAGAAACTAGAGAGGCTCAGAATCGGTTAAACGAGCTCCAGTGCCAGCAGGGTTCTGTGGGGTTACTCTCATCCCTCAGTATCCCAGAAGCCCCAACGCCTGGGTGTTGGACACAGAACTCTGATCAAAAGCAAAATATGGTAAGCAGTTTTGCTTTTATTTTGTGCGGAAATACATCCACAATGACCCATTACTGCTCCAAAAACAAAAATAAGGACCAATTTATTTTTATTGCTAGATTGTCTTTTGCATTGTTAAAACCGGAACAGTCTGGCTTTGTCCTTTGAGACTAATTTGTTTACTGTACAATCTTCTGTGCTTAACCCGAATTGTTTTGCTTCTTTGGTTGAAGGATCACGTCCTCCGGTCGAAGCGCTTGTTGGGCGATGAGACGGGTTCCTTTACAAAGGCAAAACACAAACTGCCCTTTTCGTTGATGACGGTGTACGTTTCACAGAATACAAAGTAAAGGATTTATGTTTTAGTACATACACAGAGTGCATGTGTACTCTTAGTCACAGGATATTGGGAATTTGTGAAATACGGACCACCCACACCTACTCTGACCTTACTCTTGTATCTTGCTCTGGTATCTTTTCCAAAATGGCCCTCAAATTCTTACAGATTAACACAGATGAACACAATTTACCTCCTGCCACTTGAACATCTGGGAAAACCAGCACAACTGTCAGTCAACCATCACTCTGAATGAATATGGTGGTTTACCTTAGGTGTTTGAGATCGAGTTCACTCCAATAGTTCCATGTACTCCATCCGTTCCTTGTACTCCGACTGTTCGATGCATTATGACCGTTTCAAGCACTCAAAAACGTTCTTTTCCATGCTCTTTCAAACATTCCATACACTCCAAACCATTCCATTTAAGTCACGCCATCCTCTGCACCTCAAACCTTTCCAGGCACCCCTATCCGTTCCAGGCACCCGAATATGTTCCACGCAATCAATCCGTTCCATGCAGTTTTTATGCAGCGTTTTATGCATATGGAGGAAGTTGTAGCCCGCTTGCAGGGGATACTCCCATTATGCAGCCCCACTTGACTTATACACCAGGTTAGACTACATACTAGTGTCTAGTCACGTGGTGGAGCAGATTATGTGGAGTACAAAGCGGCAGTTCTATCAGACGCACACGCCACTGACTGTGACATGGCAGATCTTGCCGCCTAGGCCCAGGATACCGACATGGAGACTTCGAGCTGAAGCTCTCAAAGATACCATGTTCAGGGAAGATCGAAGGAAAGCAGTACAGGAGTACTTTGAACTAAATGATGGACGTGTTGAGTCAGCTGGCACACTCTGGGAAGCATTTAAGGTGGTGATAAGGGGGGGGACAGCAATATCTAAGTCGACTGGGCTACTGGGTGGCATAATGGCAGACCTACAAACCACAGAAAGGGACATTGAGGATAAAATGCAAGGAAGACCGGACTCCCCGGAAAAGACAGAGGCGATAAGACACCTAACTGAAGAATGTAAATCCTGTTGGGAGAGATCATGTAACCTCAACTACAGAAAATATAGAGACAACATGCGGAAGGGGATAAACCAGGCAGATTACTAGCCTGGTTGTGTAAAATTGAGACCCCAAGACAAGTGATCCGAGAGATGCGCCGTGAGGATGGCATACTCGAAGACACACAAGATGGGGTGAATGAGTGCTTTCAGAGATACTATTGTATACCGATAAAATGGAGGCAGAGGAAATGGATACAAACGAAGTGCTGGAAGATATCATCCTGCCCAGGCTCGAGGCAGCTGATCAGGAAAGGCTTGAGGCACCACTGGAACTGGAGGAACTGGAATATGTAATCCATAACCTAGCCACCAATAAAGCACCAGGGGCCGATGGTCTCCCAAGCGAATTTTATAAGACATATATGGCAGACCTACTTCCACCACTGTTGGCAATGTTAAATGAGGCATTTGAACGGGGCAGGCTGCCAGAGACTGAGAGAAGCGGTCATCATCCTGCTTCTCAAGCCGGGCAAAATAGACACTGACTGCAGATCATACAGACCGTTGTCGATGTTAAATCAGGACAGTAAGATACTTACTGCAGTGGTGGCAAATAGATTGAAACCACTGATCAGCACCTTGATGCACCATGACCAAACGGGATATGTCCCCCAACGGAGTATTTCTGATAATCTTAGGAGATTGCACCATGTTATAGACCAGACCGCTGGAAGCACTCGGGAACTGGCGATAATCTCACTAGACGTAGTCAAGGCTTTTGTCTCGGTTAAGTGGCCCTGGCTACTAGCAGTTCTTGAGAAGTTTGGGATGGGACCGGTGTACCTGCAGTGGGTGAAACAACTGTATTGCGCACCGATTGCTAGAGTTCGGACAGGGTCGGTGGTCTCGGAAAGGTGGACGCTAGGCAGAGGAACTAGACAAGGCTGCCCCTGGTCCCCGATGCTGTTCATTCTAGCGCTGGAGCCACTGACAGCATACCTCTGATACCAATATGGGGAGGTGGGCATTACAACGAAAGGGGGACAACACCTGATATTGTAGGTGGATGACATTCTATTGTATCTGAGATACCCTGAAGAAAACTCACAATATATACTAGAGGTATTAGATCGATATGCACCATTATCGGGTATAACGGTAAACCCACGGAAGTCCATGATATTCCCGCTAGGGAGATATAAGGGAATGCCTCAAGATACGCTACCAGTGTTACAGATTGAATGGGCGGTAAACACATTTAGATACCTGGGGATAAATGTGCATCACAAGGTTGAAGATTAACACAAGAATAATATAGAGAAAGTAGTAGAGGGGATCCAACGCAGTATGACATTCTGGACAAGGTTTCCCCTAACCATGATGGGAAGGACGGCATTGCTTAAAATGATGGTACTGCCCAGGCCGCTACACAATTTTGCAAATGTCCTGTATTCAATACCTAAACGTTTTTTCAATAAGCGCCCTTAATGTGTAGAGCAAGGTTGTCCAACCTACGGCCCGCGGGCCACAATGCGGCCCTCCGAGCCATTTCATGTGGCCCGCGAGGCTGAACAAACAAACAAAGGAAATACAAACAAACAAGCCGGCATGGGTTGTGATTTCCATTGGCTGAGAAACAGCCAATGGAAATACTGTTGCCATGCAAGGTACGTCATATTAAAAAAAAAAAAAAAAAAGAAAACCTTGCATGGTCACAGTATTTCCATTGGCTGTTTCTCAGCCAATGGAAATCACATACGTCATGTTTATGGGCGGAGTGAAGGTAAGGTATTCCGTGCCGGCACCACCTTCACACTTCTTTTCCTGCCAAGCCCAGCCCAGCCCAGCCCAGCATTGCAGTGACCATGCGAGGCCTGGTAAGTTTTCTTTCAGTTTTCTTTTTTATTTTTTTTTTTGGGTACGCGACAGCCCAGTTTATTTATTTATTTATTTGTTAAACATTTGTCGGGTCCGTGGACCCGATTAATTTATTTATTTCCGCAATGTTGGTTGGGCTCAACATTGTGGAAATAAATTAATCTGGTCCACGGACCCGACAAACGTTGACTAAATTAATAAATAATGTGGGCCGTGGCAACGGAGCACTGTGACTGCCTCTGGTGCCCCCTTACAGGGAGCACCAGAGGCAGTTACAGGCCCAGTGCATTTTAGGCAGCACAATGTTTGTCGGGTCCTTGGACCCGAATTATGTGCCGTGGTGGGGGCATGTTACTGCCTCTGGTGCCCCCTGTAAGGGGGCACCAGAGGCAGTAACAGGCCACGGGCCAGTTTATTTATTAATTTATTCAATGTTTGTCGGGTCCGTGGACCCGATTAATTGATTTATTTCCGCAATGTTGGTTGGGCCAACATTGCGGAAATAAATAAATTAATTGGGTCCACGGACCCGACAAACATTGAATAAATTAATAAATAATGCGGGCTATGGCAGCGGAGCACTGTGACTGCCTCTGGTGCCCCCTTACAGGGGGCACCAGAGGCAGTAACGGGCCACGGCCCAGTTTATTTATTAATTTATTCAATGTTTGTCGGGTCCGTGGACTCGATTAATTTATGTATTTCTGCAATGTTGGTTGGGCCATGTCCATGTCTGGACTAGCCAGGGTACCTTAGGGTGAAGCCTTAAGTCCCCAAACATATATATTCACTCTTGTAGTTGCAGTGTTCAACTTAGTGTCACATGTGTTTTGTGAGTTGGGACAATCTTGAGCCAACATGTCCAATTCAACCTGACATATTTCCATATGGTAGCATTTTATTTAATTGTTTTTTTATAAGCTAAATGTAATACCTGAGTTCGGTTTCTAAGTGCGGATCTCGGATTTAAACCTCTGTTGCTCTGCGTGGCCTTGCTTCCAAGACTATCTGCCAATGCTATCCGCCGTTTTCCATTGCTCCGTTATCGTGATGGGGGACACCTTGATGGAACGTGCATTATGGCACCATCATGCACCTTCTGGGTATCATCAAGGATAGTGATCAAATCATGCAATGTTCACATACCAAATCAGTGGGTGTAGTTGGTAATTTCCATGATATGGTAGTCTTGAGTAATTGGTTCATGGACTGCACAAAGGTGGACATTGTACCACCCAGTGCCAGAGAGCAGGCCCTCAGAAACAGACACATGCAGCGCCTCAGGGAGATGACAGGTGTACAGAAGCCTACTAGCAGCCTGTCTTGGCCTGGGTATCTTCTGGAACTTGTTTTTGTTTCCTTTCGCTGTGCAGTGTTTCCCTTTTGATTAAATGCCCTTGGACGTCTGCTTCCACTCATAGTAATTTGACAATATGGATCTATACACAAAGATATTAATGATACATATGGTGATCCATTCTTGTAGGAAATGTGTTCAATGTTTGTGGGGTACGTGGACCCGAGTTATTTTATTTCTGGGCCGTGGCGGTAGACTGTTACTGCCTATGGTGCCCCCTGGACCAGTCACCTATGGTAGCAGACATATAGGCTGAAATGGATCTAGTTGTAGCTCACTAATTTTGCCCCCTGCTCCTCATGAGCCGCCATAGTTGGTCAATCTAGTGGTGTCATCAGGATTCAAATTTAGGAGGGGCAAAGAGTGGGCCAAAGGCAAAAGTAGGGGTCATGGGCTTTGGTCATGGTCATATATACTTTGGGAAAAAAGCATTGTGAAAGAAATTGCGCCTTCCCACTTATACAATGACATTATGTGTACTGGTTAATAGCCTTGCCTTTAATTTGCAGTACTACAAAACTGGAAGACTCTGGCAACTAGCACGCCGTAACAAATAAAACATGTTGTTCTCTGAGTTTATCTGCGTTAGAACAAAGCTGACAGAGCAATTACTATTTTTTCAGTGGCATTTTAATGTTTTATCTCCCTCTGGCTGCCTGCCACATGAGAATAAGAGCATTCCTTTGCATTAATTCATATTTAAGTAGCATCACAAGGGTGCCACAGCCTGTGTCCGCACCCACCCCCACTGACTTGTATATCACATGCCAAACACTGCTTCTCTACAGGCATTGTTATAGATTTGTGGGACAATAGTATGAGTGAAGCTTTTTTAATCATGCCATATAGTGTGGCCTAATGTTCTGCCTATATTAAAACCACTACATTATTACTTAGCAATACAAGTAAGTTTGAATTGATTTTATTGTAATGGGCCTGTGACAACGTAGCTTTCATATGACTAAAACCTACCCAACTCTCAATAGATGGCGAATCAGAAGAAAAGAAAGATTGATGCTGAATGTCGTGTTTTCAAGGATAGTTGGGCCAAGGATTTCTTTGTGTGTGAACAAAAGGGGAACATCTTGTGTCTCATTTGCCAGGAAAAAGTAGCTGTCTACAAGGAATACGTCAAGCGGCATTATACCACAAAACATGCCACTGAATTTGACAACCTGATTGGCCAGATTAGGATTGATCGGGCGAACTCGCTGAAGCAGGCCCTGATCGGGCAACAGTCGTTCTTCAAAGCTGGCAGACAGAACTCTGAGGCAGCAACCAAGATAAGTTACTTGATATCCGAGGCCATAGCGAGGAGAGGGAAACCATTGTCCGATGGAGAATTTGTCAAAGATTGCTTGGGAATATTGACATCTGTGGCATTCCCTGACAAACAAGCAATGGTGGAGAAAATCAGTCTCTCATATCAGACAATTGCTAGACGAGTAGATGACCTATCATCAAACATTGCAGACTCACTGACGAAAAGATTGGGTGCCTGTCAGTTTTACAGCTTGGGGGTGAATGAAAGCACAGATGTGAGTGATACCGCCCAACTGGCAATCTTTGTACGAGGAGTGACCAAAGAATTCCAAATTGTTGAGGAGCTACTTGACCTATGTTCAATGAAAGGCAAAACAACAGGACAAGACATTTTCAATGAAGTGAAACGTGTCTGGTTGAAATTCAATCTGCCAGAGGACAAACTCTGTGGTCTGACAACTGATGGGGCCCCTGCTATGATCAGCAAACACAATGGATTTGTCAGTTTAATGGCAAAGTCAGTTCCCCAGAATATCATCACGCATCACTGCATCATTCACCAGGAACAACTGTGCGCAAAGGCCTTGGAGATGACGCATGTGATGGAAAAGGTTGTTTCTACAGTGAATTTCATAAGGGCAAAAGGGCTCAACCATAGACAGTTCCAAGCATTTCTTGCAGAGATGGGAGCAGACCATGATGATGTGATCTACTTTTGCCAAGTTCGTTGGCTTAGCAGGGCAGCCACACTATCCAGATTCTGGTCACTGCTTAATGAAATTAAAACATTCATGACGAACAAAGGGAAAGATGTCACCTTCTTGGAAGATGCGAGCTGGTTGAATGACTTGGCATTCCTTGTTGACATAACAAAATATCTTTCAGACCTGAATATAAAACTGCAAGGGACGGAACAGTTTGTGAACAAGCTGTATGAGCACATCCAATCCTTTGTTCATAAGCTGGAATTGTTTCAGAAACAGCTGAATGAAAAAAATGCTGCTCATTTCACAGTACTGATGACCAGATCTGCTCACAGCATCAACCATGACAAGTATTCGGCACTGGTTGGGAATCTTTTGAATGAATTTAAAAACCGATTTTCAGATTTCAGGGAGCACAGTGATGAGCTGAAGATTTTTGCAGATCCGTTTGGTACTAATGTCACCAATGCTCCTGACATGTTTGAAATGGAATTAATTGACATGCAAAGTAATGGTGACCTGAAGAGAGCCTTTTCTGAACATACCCTACATACATTTTATAGTAAATACATTACATGGGACTCTTTCCCAAATCTGTCTAATCATGCACTTCGGTTCATTGCACTTTTTGGCAGCACGTATTGCTGTGAACAGCTTTTCTCAAGATTGAAGAGCATAAAAACTAAATCAAGATCACTTTTGACAGATGGACACCTATCTGGAATACTCCGCATTGCCACATCAAGTGTGCCAGCGGATATTGAGCATTTGTTCAAGCAAAAACAATGCCAAGTGTCACACTGAAAATATGTTCAGTGTTAGAATTATTCTTAACTGTGCTGAATGCTTTACAAGTTGCAACTTTACAAGTGACTAATCATGCAATAAAAAAAGTCCTTCATACTTTTAGATTGGGCTCGCATCGCGTTTCTTCAATTGGGTTCACCTTTGGATGATCAATTTTCAACAGTTTATCTTTTGAATGGGATTATGCTTCTTTCATTACCACAGAAGTAATGAACGTTTATTACAGAGATAAGCTGCCATATGTATTGGGCACACTGCACATGCTCAGGCAGCATCAATCATGCTTTGTACAGGACAATGCTGTCCTAAATTTGGAACAACTAGCATAGACATGTTTCTACAGAGGCATATTTTGGCCACAACCAGCATGCCAATGTGTTACATCAGTGACAGTGCTGTTTTACACTGAGGACACATTGATCATTAAAATGTGGTGTTCTACAATGTTCTTGTCTGCTGTTGGTGACATGGAATGTACATGTTCCCCTTTAGAACTGATTGTAAACTTATGACTTTTTGGTCACTTTTCCTGCTGTAAAATGCACCATTTCATCCCCATATTTGGAAAAAAATCTTGGGGGGGAACCCCCCAAACCCTTCCTAGATCGTTATATCTCCCTCGCTACGCTCGGTCGCCCCCACCGTTTCAGTAGAATATCACAAACTGGTGGAAGAAATCACAACAAACTAACCTTTGATCACTGTCCCTGACATATCTTTGGGACTGCATGGCTATCACTGCCTGTGATGCAATTGTCAAAGGTCACACACCATCGATTTTGAATATACTGCTTTGGGTGAGGGTGTTGACTTTTGGCTCGCTGGCCCTCCGGGTAACAAAAAGTTCATGCTTCGGCCCCACATTCAAAAAGGTTGGACAAGCCTGGTGTAGAGGGTTCATCTGGCATAAAACTTGGAATCGGGTAGCCCTATGGAAATTACAAAACTCACACGATCGGGCGGGTATTAAACTACCCAATTTTGAAGTGTACTACCTAGCGGGCCAATTGCAATATGTAGCTAGATGGCTTTCTGTTGACACATCATCAGAGTCCAGACTATTGAGGGCGGATTGTACACCATATTTCATGAATGAATGGATGTGGGTAACAGAGCCACCGAACAGTAGGAGAGCGGCATTGCTGATCTTGGGAAAGAGGATCTAGCATAGGACCTATGTAATGTTGGGAAGCCGGACACCATGCTCCCCGCAGGTCCCTCTGGTGACACTGCAGGGGATAGACGACCAACTGAGACGCACCATAAGAGAACACTGGGAACCGGTAGGGGTGACAACAGTTGGGGATGTGTGGCAAGGAGGGGGCAGAATAGTTTGATAGCTTAAGAGAGGACCCAGGTCTACACAGCGGGCAGTATATCACGTACGTGAGGCTGATGGCAATGCTAAAAAAGAGGTGGTCAGAAGTAGAACTGGCCCAGCAGCCAGATGAGGCCATAGAAATGTTCCAAGCAATATTGCTATGGATTGCACAGACTCTGTTTTTACTTTATATATATATATTTTTTTTTTTCCCTCTTCTCTTCTTTGCTGTTCTCGTTTGTTCATGATTGCATTGTTCCCCAATTGATTGTTGAAAAATGAATTGTTCATGACTTAGTTAAAGTTGGATTGATGAACTGATAATGCAACGTTATGTTTTGCTGAATACAGATGGACTCGAGGGAAGATATTCTGGACTGAAAATTGATAAATTGATATATGTGCTACTTCCCCTTGCATTATTATTGTTGGATTAATTCTGTTTTCTTGACAATGTATAAATAAATAATAAAAATAAAAAAATGTTCCAAGCAGTGTCAGACAGGGGGACACAAGGTCTCCAGAATTTACAAATTACTGATGTCTAAAGTGGGAAAAGAGGTGGCTCAAACGAGGCGAGACTGGGAAGAAGAAAGTGGGGAGACAATAATTGATGGCCTATGGGAAAGGATGCAAGGGTACCATAAAAAGTGTCGAGGAATGCCCGATTACAACAGATCCAACTGTATATCACTCACAGAGCATATATGACCCCCAAGAGGATTGCGAAGTTTGCAAATGTGGCTACACAGCTATGCCCAAAATGTGTGGCGGAAAATGCTGGGATGGTACACATGTTTTGGGCTTGCCCCGAAATAGCGAGATATTGGAGGGAAATAACAGACCGACTGGCTACTAAAGGGATCGAACTGGTGGTAGACTCCTTGTGGGCATGTATGGTGGGGGGCTTCCCTAGACCATGCAAACTCGCATGTGTGCAGGCTTAAAGATCTGGCCTATATTTTAGCGAAACGAAAGATAGCCATGGGATGGAAAGCTCAGGCGAGACCCAATGTAGATACCTGGTGGAGGGACCTCTTGCAGTGGGTGGAGGCTGAAACAGTGGTCTGGAGGGAGGCAGCATGTGGAGGGGGTGAAGAGGAAGCAGAAACATTGATGGCATGGCAGCATTTGATTGCATCATTGACGGGTTTGGGACCCGACGAATTGGATACGGATAGCTCCCTGGACTATGGACATGGAGACCGTTGTGGACTAGTGGACCGTGTTGGCCCCTCGCAGGGACTTAATGGGAGGGAGGGAGGAAAGGGTG
The DNA here is from genome assembly GCF_040938575.1 of Ambystoma mexicanum. Lineage (NCBI taxonomy): Eukaryota > Metazoa > Chordata > Amphibia > Caudata > Ambystomatidae > Ambystoma > Ambystoma mexicanum. The sequence goes on along the minus strand of NC_090935.1, from coordinate 361,093,844 downwards.
GGATGTTGGGGTTTGAGTAGTTTATGCACCATGTTAAGGTGCACTGTTTGTTATGAAACTAACAAAATGTTTAAAGAAATAAATAAATAAAAACTAGGAGGAAGGTCACGGGTGAAATGGACAATGGCTTTTGGAAATTTATTTTGTAAGGAACTAATCTTGAAGTAATGTTTAAGGTTTAAATGTAATTAACCAATTAAAAAAAAGTCCACAGGGTTCAGCAGGTGTCCATCCTGCGACGGGCTCTTCCCAACTTCAGATCCCCACGCCCTCTGCTTACGTTGCCTTCGTCCAGACCACAGTTGGCAAGCTGTGACCAGCCAGGTGGAGGGAGTTCCTCCAGAAGTCGCCTCCAGAGGACCTCAAGAACTTTGAAACATCGATCCTGGCCCAAGGTAGTGCCTCTTATTTTTCATCACACCCTGCAAGGGAGACTCCTTTCCAAGGACTCACCCACGCGGGAGGCACCGCTTAGGTCCTTGTACCAGCACGTGCACCGAGGCTGCTCCAGCTACCAGCCTACAGGCTGAGGGATCCCCGGATCCTCCCGGTGTCAGTGTTGAGGGACCGGAAGGTTCTCTTACCGGGTCCTCACCAGAGGGCGTATGCCCTTGTACCAGCATTATGTCTTAGGGGTCACGCCCTAGTACTGGCAATACGTCCGAGGGGAAGCCTAAACGCAGCTCTACTGGCCCCTGGGCCGAGGTTGTCACACCTACCGGGTCTAGGCCCGAGGAGCAGGGTAGACCTCGCAATCCACACTCAAGAGTCTTGGAGGAGGCTCGACCTAGCGAGCCGAACAATATGACGCAGGCACGTTCGACTGAATGGACGCTGTGCCAGACATTGGCACACGTCGGACGCCATTGCAGGAGTTTGGCGAGGAAGGAGTGTCAAGGTGGGATTCGCCTCAACCAGGTACGTGGCCTACAGCCCATCCTTCATTTGCTCAGGGCAGGTTCCCGCTGCGTCAGTAGGGGCAGGGTATGCAGCGGCTCCAGCAGCCTCCCGCTACCCCATCTGTATCCCCTACCACGCCTCTGGCCTGTGAAGTTCTTTGAGAGGTTCCTCGGGCTCATGAAGCCCCCTCGGATGGGGGTTATCCTCGGGGATGGCATCAGGGATGTGCTCCCAACTTCTTTCGCCGGCAGCCCCAGCACAGCCTCTGCCTCCGGCCCCCCAGCCGATTCCTCAGGTGGTTCTGTACCAGCCTCCGGCTCCGGTCATCGTAACCCAGCCTCCGGCTCCCACTATCTTCCCCCCCCCCCCACACACCTACGCAGGATCCTCCTGACCCACAGGATACGCATGAGGAGGACGACCACGCCCACGTCAGCCAAGGCCTTCCACGAAGGTCTTGCGGGGCTGGCGGAGTATCTGGGCCTACCTCAAACCGAGGTCGAGCAACCTGCAGAGGGGGTGTTTGCTGAGGTCCTCATGAGATGCCCCTCTGCCAAAACGGGAATCCCACTGCAGACCGATGTAGTCTCCCTGGCCAAAAAGGGTTGGCTCAAGCCCCACTCTGTCCAGCCGGTCAATCGACACCTGGACGCAAAGTACAGGCAGATTAAGAGGGATGCACTCTTGCTATCGGCCCATCCTCAGCTGCACTTCTCGTTGATCGCTGCAGCATCCATACTGTATGGGCCTCGCTTCCAAGGAACGGGGAAACTGAACCTTTTTCACCAGAAAAAACCTACTCCTTTAAAATTTAGACGCACAGGGGTGCGGCCCTGGGAGCATGCGCTGCCCTGACTCCACCCTCCGGCGCCACACCTCAGTCCCCATTGACGCGTCGACAATAGATTTAACGGTGCCGAATGACACCATTATTATTAGGGGGGAGGATGGTGGGACGTATTGAGTAAAGGTATTAAGGGCTAAGAGTACGTTAGACACTATGGTGAGTAACTTATAATTACTCTTGCGTATCGTCCCCTTTCCTCCATGCTGTATGCGCGATTACAACTGAGTGTAGCCCCAGGGTGGAGAGGAGACCCTCCTTAAGCAAATAGGTTCCTGAGAACCGCCTGTCCGAAAGCTGCATCAGATCTAGAGCTGGCATCCAAACAGTAATGCTTGCAGAAAGCCGAGGGAGTGGCCCAAGTGGCCATCCTGCTTATGACTTGCCAAGAGACATGGAGCTGGAATGCGATGGCCGTTGCCTTGGCCCTGACTGCGTGAGGGTGCATGTTTGCCGTAAGCGGCTTGTGTCGACCCTCGTAGGTTTCTTTAATGGCAGAGGACATCCAGCAGGATATTCTGCAAGGAGTAATAAAATGGTTCACACGCTCAAGCAGGACGTTTTCACACTTACTTCAAAGAGAGCAGTGAAACAGGTTCCCTTCCACCCAGTGTTTCCAGGGTGTTTACTCTCACCACTTTCTTGTCAAGAAAAAAAATCGGGCAGTTGTAGACCCATGTTTAGAACTACGATATCTAAACCTGTTTCTTTGCTCCCAATCCTTTCGAATAGTTACGCTGCAACAACTACTTGGTCAACTGGCCGGAAGATTTCATGTCGTCCCTGGATTTGAAGGATGCGCGTTTCCAATTCCCATCCGCTACCGAATGTTCCTGCGCTTCGCGTTGGTAGGACTTCATTATCAATCCAAGGTCCTTCCCTTTGGCCTCAAGTCCGCCCGAGGGTGTTCACAAAATGCCTGGCCCCGACAGCTGCACCCCACTAGAAGTCTGGCATCCGCGTTCCGTTCTGTTTTTGGATGACTGGTTGGTCCTGGCCCCATCCCTGCACTTTGTCCAGAAGCACGTGGAGGCCACAACATCCTGTCTTTCCTCCTTATGCTAATCGATTCAACTATGGCAAATCCTTCACAACTCCCTCCTAGCACATGGTTTTTCTGGGAGCATGACTGGGCACCATCTCCTGTCGCTATCGTGTCCGCCATCGGGATAAACACCATTTTATGCAAGACCCTTATGTTGTTACAGCTACAGGTCGCCTCAGTTCAGATGCTACAGTTCCTCCTGAGAATAATGTTGCCTTGTTTTTCATGCCTGACATACAGTATTTTGTCTGCTTCCCATGCTACCAGGAGTTCTTGGATGCCTGCGTAACACACAAATCTTTTTAGGGGGGGGGGGAGCACCAAGCAAATGCCATTTATGCTACAAGTGTAAACTCTTCAACAGTAAAGTCCGAGAACGGTTTTCGAATTGGGGGGACAACCCACATAGAACTATGCCACCAAATTAAGTGCCTTTCAGATTCCTGCAACCGGACAGCATGGGGGATGCCTTCACATTTCTGTGGACTGACACGTTCCTTTACGCTTCTCCCCCCCCCCCCCTGTTCCTGCTGGTATTGAGAGTACTTCAATTTGCCAAACGTCAGCGGTGCAGACTGATTCTTGTGACCCTGGCTTGACTGAACTATTTTGCGTCTCGGAACTCCTGGCTCTTTCCATGGCCCCTCCCATCAAGCTTCCGCCAGTGTTCAACCTGTTCAAGAACAAGGGAGCGGTCCTTTATCATGACCAGACCGCATTCAACCTGGTGGCCTGGCTTCTGCATCCATAGAGTCTGGTGATATTGACATGACCCAGAACTGCAGACCTATTTGCTTAGTCTTGCGCACATGTTACCTGCTATAATAGCACCTGAAAACGCTTCACTGCTCAGGGGGCAGATGCTCTGCACTTCCAGCCGCATGGTGGCCTGGCCCACACTTCTATTTGGGTTCAATTGGTGGCGGGTCTCATCGGGAATTTAAGGGCCTACTCCCTACCTTTCACCAGTGTGCACACCAGCTCTGGCTTGGGAGTTGAACCTCATACTTTACAAAGCACGCCATAAAGTTCCTTTTATGGAAAACTGATTTCTTGGTCTCCATCGCCTCAGCCAGAAGGGTGGGTAAAAATTCAGACTTTTTCCTCAACCTCCCGCTCTGGCTTTTCACAGATCCAAGGTCCCTTTGAGGACTAACCCTATGTTTATGCCTAAGGTGTTCTTCTTGTTTCACCTCAACGAACCTCTGCTACTGCCGGTGGTGTTTTGTTGTCATTCCACTGTTGTAAATCTAAGACCTTCCAGGTGGAGCATCCTACCATCTAGGGGACCCAATAACAGATCTTACCTGCTACACCAACAGGGGCTAGGATGCTCCCTACTGCAATCTTTAGGAGAAGCATATCATCGACTTAGGAGAGAAGAGGGTTTCTCCTTCTATTCCTGTGGACAGGGTTGATTTCACTTTCACTACACATTTAAATCAATGTGCACCAGGACCTTTCCCTTTGCATAGCAACAACTAGCTTTCATGAGTTCCAGCTAACAGACTCCACTGTGACCACAACTCAGATCTTCACATTAAATGATTCACATAACACTGCTATCACAAAATAATTAGCATCTCCAATAGTTACGCCTTAAAGCAAACCTCCTTTACTGTCTTCTAGTGCTTTCTTCCCAACTGTTCTGTAGGAGGCATTTCACCTCTAAAGGCTATCAAATCTTTCTATAGCAATTCAACGCATCACAATGGACATTAATATGAGAAAGCCATGGCAATCACTCCCCCTATCACTAATGGGCAAAGCGGCACTATTCAAAATGATGACCCTCCCCAGACTGCTGTATGTACTTCAAAACGCCCCACTTGTCATCCCCCAAGACACCTTCGCACTCATTGACAGATGCCTTCGCACACTGCTGTGGGGAGGGAAACAACCCATGATTGCCCTTGATACGCTGCAGCGATCAGTGTGGGAGGGAGGCATCGGTCTACCATGCATACGCACCTATTAACTTTCAGCCCAGATCGGGGTGGTAAACGACTAGATACACGCAGACCCCACACTCCCCCACATCCGCCTTGAAATGGAGAGCATGACCCCGCTAACCCCACTGCAGATCCTGTACGCCACCCACGACCAACCCCCGATGTTACCCGAAATGACGCACCATATTTGCTGGGCCTGGCGAGATGCGCACAAACTAATAGGCTGGAAAGGTAAACCAACACTATCTCAACCCCTATGGCACAACGCACTCCTCCCGGAAATAGTAAAGATGGGCCCCTTCGGTCAATGGTGCGCAAAAGGGATACAAACACTAGCGCATGTGATACAAGAGGGCCACCTCCTTGACTTCGAGGCCATGCAAGAGCAATTCGATCTTACACCCATGGACCGGTTTCGACATGCGCAACTGGCCCACGCTATCCGCACCCAATTCCCTGATACGACAACCATACCCCCCTGTACTCCCATTGAGACCAATATCCTCCCGCAAAGCATTGCCTCCAAGGTCAATTCCACGCTCTATCAAGCCCTTAACTCCTTTGGGGCTGCGCAGCTTGACGGGCTCAAGGAAAAGTGGGAAAGGGATATAGGTCAAATGGAACCAGAAGACTGGGTAGAGGCATTAATGTCTCCTAGAGAAATTGGTATAGACTCTAAACTCAGACTAATACAGCTAAGGATCCTTCACCGCACATACTATTCACGTACTGCCATGGCCAGATGGGGGGGGGGGATTGGAAGACGGGACATGCCTCAGATGCAAAACGGAACCTGCCACCTTCTACCATATGATATGGGACTGCCGAGTGGTACAGATCTTCTGGAGAGCTGTATTACCACAATCTCTGCCACCCTGGCGACACCAATCCCCAGGGATCCCAAAATGATACTCTTGGGAATCGGGGGTGAAGTGGATCTCTCGAAATATAAAAAAATGTTTTTGGCATTGGCATTTGGGGCAGGCAAAAGATTAATCGCGGCTAACTGGGGCTCTGCCGACCCTCTGTCTTTGAACCGCTGGAGCAATGAGTTGGACAGATGCGTGGCCTCGGAGCGCCGGATTTATAATGCACGGGGTTGCCCCCGCAAATTCGAAAAAATATGGGGTAAATGGCTTGATACTAACTGAGATGCGCCGATGAAAGTAGATCTGTACTGCTGTTAACATTGGTTACCTGCCTCATCCCACAAACGTCTGATGGCTTTCGGCCCTACGGAGCTCCTTTTGCATTTTGAAATTGCCTTACTACCATGGTCAGATGTATGCCTATGATTCATGTTTGTTTTGTTGTTGTGTTATTAAAACGTAATAAACAGAATTATAAAAAAAAAATATGAGAAAGCCAGGTTCAATGCTTATTTTATAAATAGCTTAACTACTCATCTTCGCCCAGAATTCAATACTCAGATTTTTAAATCTCTGATCGGTAAGTCTAGCTTGAGTTTCTTCAGCAGTTTCATTCCTTCGATGTTCAGCAGCAGTAATTTTCTTAACAGCAAATCGTGTTTCAGGTTATTCAGCAGTTACGTTGCTTTGTTTATTTGCAGCACGAATTCTCAGATTAGTAAATCTTGCTTTAGGCTCTTCAGCACTTTCATTGTTCTGTCTCAAAGCATGTTGAATTCTCAGCTTTTTGGTCTTAAGATCTTCCTTCAAAATGTTGATCATGTTTCAGCTTTCAATGTTTTGTTTTGATTTGGGTGGGATAATGTCATCTTCAAATTGTAGCAAAATTCCATTTGATGTCATGTGGGTGAAGTTCCTGTCCTTTAACAAAATTTTTCGACGCATATTGATTTCATGATCGTGTTTCAGCTTCGATGCGCAGTGAGCACTTGAGCACTTCCTACATATGGCGTTTAACGCCACAAAACGTAATGCCAAAAAACTAAGATTAATTATCTCGGAAATGGGATGACCTATCGAGCCAGAAATAGTTGCATTAATTCAGCAATGGAATAAAGAATATCCCATGCACAATTATTGTCACCAGACCTCACTGTTCACGAGTTACATCCCCAAGAGCACCACATGTACACACATAACTTTGTTTGTCATGATGGTTTGTGAATATGCAAACCGCTAAAGCGACCCACTCCCCACCCCCCTCTCCTTTTTCTCTTTACTTTCAGCATCAGGCCAGTGCTGAGGCTGGAAGGGATTGTTAGTATTTTCAATGTGGTAGATCCCATTACCAATGAATGTCCATTGGGTCATCCACTGTTGGACAAAACACCTCAAGCTTCTAACTCCAGAGTCCTAAGTACCTCCATATATTCCTTGATATTCAATAATAATGTATTTGGGAACGCCCCATATTCCCCAAATGCATGTATCCACAATAATTAGCCATATTGTGCCACTCTGGCTATCTTGTTCCCTTTTGAAGGCTTTTTCGTGACTGACTAAATACTTTAGCAATCTATGTAATGGACATTGAACATGATTTGAGCTGCCGAATATAATAGAAGCTCGAGACCTATTCTTCTGGAATTATTTATACTGCACTGGGGTTGTCTAAAATACACACCCTTATCCAAGCTAACCTATATATGTCGAAATAAATGTTGCAGGCTGAACTATATAGATCCTCACTATTCAATGATCTGCATGTATTTTTTTTTTCCTCTTTCAAATCTGTTAATTGTTTTTACTACAGTGTACATGCCACATACAATTACTGGAGCAAACAAATTACCATAAAATAACCAGAACCCTTTGGAATCACAGCATAATACCCCAGCGGTTAAGATGCCAAGATTGATGTGGAGCTCGTAGTCAAGGCACATCCAAAACCTCACCTCTGGCCCAGCCCACCCATAATCTTATTCCCTGCTGACCGCAGGGGATTAACAGGAGAATCGTATAGGATGAAGCAAACCAAATTACTTCATAAACAATAGTACAACCATTAATAGATGCATGTCTTCCCCATGATAAAAATGTTGTGGCTGGCCATGTCGGAGGTCTGATACCCATTACTAAAATGCATTTCACACATGCTATCTCCCATCACTCAGCCCTACTCCACAACCCAGGTATCGGTGAAACCACATGCAACTTTTCAGGGTGGTCTGAGATCGGATGAGGCTTGTAGCAGGTGTCACGCCTCATGCCATACACTGTAGTAGCCTGCGTCCCCCTCAAATCCTCGGTCTGACATCCAACTCTGTCTTGGGCCCCTTCTTGCACTTTCCAGGCCATTGTGGTGGCGCACTTAGCAGTGATCAACCCTATGAGCAGTACTAAAATGAGCAGGTTATGCCTCTTTCCCTTTTACAAGGGAGTAAACCCAGTATACACTGTTGGGGTGTCCTGTCATCTTTTCGAACGTAAAAATTTCGAATGGCAAACTTTTGCATTTTTTTTGTCAAAATGCCATTCTTTCGAATGACAATTTCTTTGAAAAAAATTTGAAAGTTCGGTCGACATGGGTTAGGGTTGGGGGGTGAGAGGGTGGTGTGGGGGTTGGGGGTGCTGGGGGGCAACCACCCCCCAATATACACGAATACCTTGAAACATTACATGGAGCTGTCCAGTGCTACGGTACTGGACAGCTCCATGTAACGTTTCAAGGTTTTTGTGTATATTGGCATTTTAATTATTTTTTTTTGTTATAACTTTGAAACGTTACATGGAGCTGTCCAGTGCTGTAATTTCAGCACTGGACAGCAGCATCTAATGTTGCAAAGTTACAAAAAAAAGCATTGAAATGCTACTCTTAACATGTAAAAATGCATTTCAATTGAAACCAGTCCATGACTATTGTCGACGGATTGGTTTCGAAAGAAATGCATGTTAAATATAGACTGCCACAGCTTTGTTTTTCGACACTTTTGTTTGTCGAAACTTTTTTTTTTTAAATTATCACTATATACCCACTGTTGGACAGTAGCCTGCATCAGTAATTCAGTATTGAATTGTTCATCACCAGCTCCCAGAATACCCGACGCCAGCACAGCCCCACCTTAGTACAGATGTTCTCACCTCTCTCCTACATTTAGGGTCTGATATTTGGGCCATTTTGGCAACCACAGTGGGTGCAATGTATGAAACGCATCACCCGTTTATACTGGATCCACTGGAACTGTGCATTCTTAGGTACCCGTTTTGCATTCACTGGTTCACCCTAGTCTTCTCCCCAGCTATTCCGCAGTACTGCCACACCATCCAGTCTAGCCGAAATTGCAACAGCATAGATCTCAGTTACACGCCTGCCATCCTCAGTCAAGCTCCTCAGTGCAACATTAATCACATGTGTTTCTGGTAAAAACAGGGAATCCCTCCCATAATCTCAGTAATCAATCTGGGGTGCGCTTTTCTGAAAGCTAAATACGTGGTGGCCCGATCACCCATATAAAAGTCTTCAATCCGACCTCCCCATCCTATTAAGGCAACACTCCCAACTCTCCACTTTTACGCTACATACCCTAACCTACCACAAGATAGACTCCTTCGGGTAAAGGTAATTTCTGTACCTCCCCTTTTGGTCATCTGTTTCCATATTCGTATCCACCTGGTTACCGGGTAAGGAAGTAGTCTTCCGGGCACCAATTACCTCCAATAGTTGGAGTAGCCACATTCAAAGGTAATCATGTTAGTGACGGCATAAACCTGAAGGTGCATAAATCAGTCCACCATGTGCTGATGGGTAGCTGCCCAATAGTATAATCGAAGTGTTGACCTCCCTTCTCTGCTCAGACCTACAGTCTTTAAAACCACTCATGGACGTTTATCCTTCCACAAAAACCTCCCATCATATTGATCTTCTGAAAAGTCACTTGGTAGAGGAATTGGCATGACATGCAAAATTTACAGCAGATGCAGCAACGCTATCCTTTTTGTAAGCGCCACTCATCCTACAACAGACAAAGGGAATTTCACCCAAAAGGCAGTCGATGGTTCATACCATCTTCCACATTGTGTTGATGCACCATTTCTCATTCAACTCCCACCTTGATCCCAGATACTTCAAACCATTGCTTTGAGTTTCCATCCCAAGATGCTGCAGTCTGTCCCCTCTCTCCCAGGCAAGGTACAAATAGCCGATTTCATCCGATTGACCACCAATCCGGCCAATTCACCATAACTCACGCCCTGATCCCAAAACAGCCTCCAAATTACTCACCTGACTACGAATGAAATTTAGTGTGCCCCCTCATCCCGCCCCTGCTGCGCTAAACCGAAAGCCTTGTGCCTCCTACATACCACTCACACCAATGGTTCAATCACCAAGGCAAACATCATGAGGACAGCCCTAGTGCATGCCCCGCTGGACCGGCCTTGTTGATGATAAAAGCCTATTCACCCACACCCTAGAAGTAGACCCTTCATAGAACAATTTAACCCAGCCCATAAATTAGGACCCCCCAATCCCACCATTTCCAACACCCGCCATTGAAACTCGCAACAAATCGAGTGAAATGCCTTTTATAGGAGTCCAAACTATTTCCACCTCATCCAGTGAGTCCCTGAATTTATCAAGGATAATCGAAAGCCTCCTGAGATTATGAGCAGTGCTCCTGCCCGGGATTAATCCATTCTGGTCCAGGTTTACAAGCTCCTGGACCACATGTCGAAGAATAGTACACATAGGGCCTCATCACGAGTTGGGCTGTAGCCCTTAAATGTGGTGGTAACGGTATTAGAGCCGCATTTAAGGGCTGGCCCTATCACAAGTTGGGCGCTAAATGGGCTGTTTTACCTCCAGCCTTTCTCTGGAGGTGAAAATCCCCTGTTTTCGGCTGTATTACCGCCGGCTGTATTAGCCCGCATAATTAGCGCTGAAAATACCCAGTGAATCCAATGAACCCAATGGGGAATGGGGATTTACCGTTAACACCCAACTCGTGATCTGGCGGTAATACAGCCGGACCGGTCGGTGCTAGGGCTATTACAGTTGGCGGTATTACAGCCGGGAATACAGCCCAACTCGTGATGAGGCCCATAATCTTAATATGATGGACAACAGCCCAACGGCCCATAGGACTAGCAATCCGCTTTGTCCCTGCCTGCTTTACAGAGGACTACACTAAGGCCTCCAGCATAGTACTCTGAGAACTACCCAAGGCAAATGCTTCCAAATAAACCTCCAGAAGCTTTGGAGAAAGAAGTTCCTTATACACTCTGGAAACATCAGCCATTGGGCCACCATTTCCCAGAGTCTTAAACAAGTTTAAGCGATCACTTGCACCCACCACATCCTGCAGTCCTAGGGGGTCACCAAGCTCTTCCACCCCTGTTCAACCATCAGTCTGTTTTAATCCAGCTTCAACAGCCTATTTCAAAGGAAACCCATCCCTTCTAGAGTACAACCTCTCGTAAAAGTCCCTAAACTCCCTGCAAACATTCTCCTGATCAAGAGCGGGGTTTGTTCTGTCACTCTGCGCTTAGCACTCAATTATGTTTCGGTAGTTGGGAGTGTTGCTTCACTGGGTGAACTAAGGTATCCCCATGCCTTTTAATTTTTAGAAAGTGTTTAGCGTATATCACCCCTGTGGAGCACATGTCCACTTAAATTATAATGAATGACTTCACTATAGTAGTTTATAGTACATTAGTTTTATTATTACTTGTATTGCCCCTTATGTTGACACAAGTTTGAACAATTTTTTCCTCATCAAGACAGGGCTTTATAGTCTTTCACATTTCAAATTCAGAATAAGAGCTCTCTCCATAGGTCCTATTCCTTGGGTAACTATCCCTTTTTATTATGTTGCCTCCTTATGCAGCCCCATTTTAAGGAAGGGCAGCACACTGCTAGCGTTTCGCATGTTCCTCCTGATCAACCACCATGTTGGCATTCACATCCCATATTCCATCACACTGCTGCTTGCCACCCTCCTTCACCAACCATGCAAGGCGACCTGCCCTATCACCTTCATAGTGTTGTTGCTCCACATGTCCTGCATGTTCAAAAGCATTCAAGTTATCCTGTGCTTCGTTCAAATCTCTCCCCACCTGACGCTTGAAAGTCTGCAAATCCTCCCCCAGACATTCACGTCCCTCCAACCCAACCATGTCCCCTTCCAGCCTCTGAACAGTATCTGTGAGTGCTCTTCATACCCCACCCTAGCAGAAAGACAGTCTCCCATTCCGTACACTGATGGTCGGTGACCCCCAGTTACGCTCTAATTTTTAAGAGAAGTTCTAAACGCTGTGTCCTGGAGCATAGTAGTATTGAAACTCCCCCTCGGAATAGGGGCCACTTGGAGCTGCTTTGATGTTAAAGTGGTGCGTGATCAGATAGTGTCACATTCTGTACCCATGACCAACCTGGCCTCTTCTCCACAGAATGCATAATCAATACTTGAAAAGGAGACATGGACTCAAGAGTTACAGATGTAACCGTGCTCTGACCCATGCTTTAGTCACTATACATCAATAAATAGCACATCGGATAGAAGCCTGGAGATGGTCTTAGTAGCCCAGTTTGGCGGCTTAGTACATTTACTCAGTGTGTCCAGTGCTGTACTTAAAACACAGTTAAAGTCCCCAACCCACCAGACCCCATCCACTGTGCTGTTCTAATGAATGCCCGCATGCCTTCTAAGAATTCTGCTTGGTCCACGTTAGGTGCATAATTACACAACAACAGCACTGATCGGCCATAAATCTGCCCAATAGCTCCACATGTCTTTCATATGGGTTAATCAGTGTGTCATGTATCAATAAAGCACTGAAACCCTAACCCATATATAAGAACTCCCCGTGCATAGGAAGCTCCCTCCACCTTGCAGAGAGGTTAACCAGCGCTGCACTCATCGGGTGAGTCGCCTTGTGCTTAATCAAATACAAATAGATTTTACTTCGCTTCACAGCGTTATTAATGCCTTGTATATTCCAACTACGAATTCTTGGTGTGGCCATGTGCCTGTAGCCAGTGCATCTGCTGCCCCCACAGCAAGGATTCCAATACAATGTACTGCTCGCCCCATCAGCATCTCAGAAATGGCTCCAGGACCAATAAATTCAACTACCAAACCTTGTCCTACCTCCCTCCCGCACCCCCCAACAAATGGGTGCACCCCCCCCCCCCCCTCCGTCCTCCCCACACATCCCTGGGCAACCGGCCAACAAACCCCATCCAATCGCCAGTCCCCACCTCAACACCAGTCGCCTGCTCAAGGGGCTACCACCCTACACTGAGGTAAGGAACCGGCGAGCCCGGGGCAGAGAACAGGAAGCGAGACAGTCGAACCCAGCCCACCACCCGAAAAAACCATCGACCACCTCCTTCTACACCCTGAACGAGGAAAGAAGAATCATGCCTGACACATGTTTACTTGTGCATATGTGAAATGGTCTGGTAGAGTGCCACAGCATATCGGCCCACATCACCAAACCCTGTAGAGCCTCAACCAAGAACCTCCTCTCACCAGAAGAATCGTACACATCAGGCTCTTCAGCCTTTCATTTCACAGCCCCCAGACCTTGTTCTTCTTGAAATTGATCGATAAGGTGGCTACGACCCAGTTACAGCTTTATATGGAAAACTCTGGCCGGTTGCACGGAAAAAATCAAGTTCCCGTTGCTTTCATGGCACGGAGAGTGCTCTGGTTGATCTCCAGACCCAGATGTTGGCCATAATGGAGAAAAGTAGATCGGGGCTCCTGATATTATTGGATCTGTCAGCAGCCTTTGATCTGCTAGACCACAGGATCATATTGAAACGGTTGGTAGACACAGGGGGTCTCGCTGGTGAGGCGATAAATTGGGTGAAGAGTTTCCTGGACGATAGAAGATCGAGGGTGTACTGGTGAGACTTCTCTGAGGTGGAGACTATTTTTTGTGGTGTCCCCCAGGGGGCGGGGCGTGTTTATCCCCTTTACTCTTTATTATCTACATAGTGCCCCTCTGAAGATCTGAAGAGAGCTGGAAAGATTGGGATACAAACTATGCGGACGATTTCCAGCTGTCCCTGGCGATGTCAGGACAAGCTTAGTGAGGCTTATCGGACCATAAAAAATTGGAGACCACCAATTGGTTGTGTCTGAATTCCAGGCAGACCGAACTCATGATATATGGGTCAAAGAAGTCAAGGGGGAATTTAGATCCAGCCTTTTTCTAGTTTCTTGGTTGAGGGCAACCGGATAGTGGTAGCTAATAATGTGAAAACTTGGGCACGTATATGGAAGCCACCTTGAATGCAAGTGCACAAGTAGACGCTATTGTAAAAAGCATGAATTACAATCAGAGTGCTAAAACAGGTGGCTCCTATGATTTCCAAAAACAACCGAGCCAAGTTGGTTAGGGCTGTTATTCTCCTGCGCGTGGATTATTGCAGTGCCCTTCTGGGTGGTGCCAGTAAAGAAGATATCCTTAAGCTGCCGAAAATCCAGAATGCGGTTCCTATTGTCTACAGTATGAAGCAAAATGAACCTACTACCTTTGCCAGGAAGGAATTGCACTGGCTGCCTAATTCAGCCAGGATCTCGTTCAAACTGTTGGCCCTCTGCCACAAGTGCATCCATGGATCTGCCCCTAGCTATCTTAAGGAAAAGGTCTCTTTAAGCCGGCTAGAGACCTTCGATCCACTTGAGCTCATCTCTTGAGTGGATTGTGCCAAGAGAGCATGTGGAAATGGACGTGCATTCCCAGTCTTGGTGGCACACACATGGATTGAGTTGCCCCAAGCACTGAGAGAGGAAAAAAAAACCACTTGGCTTTTAGAAAACTCCTAAAATTCATACTGATCGTGTAAAGTATCTGATTACAAGTCTGTGTTTACTTGTTCTTGTAAGTTAGTGCCTGGATGCCTTATACGCTATACAAGTTCCATAATATTACATAACCCCTCTCAGCCCTGTTGAGATCAAGAGTCCCTTTGACATTCACCACCAGCCTCCCTGACCCCTGGGGGCACAGCAGCAGGTGAACGTTCCCAAGGGTGTCTGCACAAGTCTTCCTATATAGAATGCCACGCTTTACCCAGTTTACCAACTAGTCCCATGCCTCCTGTGGGATGTAGAAAAAGGGCCTATCCTGCGTCGGCACCTTCAACCGAGCTGGGTAGAACATCATGTGTTTATAGTCACATTCTCGACGTTTCCTCTTCACAGCCTCAAGACTTCTGCTGCCTCTCTACCGCGCGAAGTCCGGAAATATTGGAATCCTTGATCACCTACATGAGGGCGCAGCCAGGTGTCCTGCAGCACAGCGTCCCCGTCTCAACCTCCCAATCTGTGCACTTGGGATGGGGGGGGGGGTGCCCCAACAGGTGACCTCCTTCCAAGCACCCTGTGGGCTTTTTTCGATGGTGAACTATTTCGATAGTCCTTGTATACACAATGTATCAGTTGGAAGTTTTTCAAGATACAATTCTGCGCGATGTCCTTCCTCATCTTCCGCCACTCTAAGTATCCTTAAATTGCAGCATCGTGAGTAGACTTCTGCGTCTTCCGCTCTGACTGCCAACCTTCTCGTGGCACCAGTGAGAGCATCAACTCTAGCCTTCAACACAGATCTTCTGTCGCTTGACCTCAGTGACTCTCATTCACCTTTTTAAGATCCGCTCACAACAGGGAGACTTCAGTGCCCACATCTACACATTGTTTTCCAGTGAGGTCCTAGAGTCCTGGATGTCTGCGAAAATGGCCTCCAGCGTTATTGCTTCCACCACAGGGGCTGCTGCCATAGACTCATTTGGCTGCTGCCTGGGCCTGGAGGGTCTCCCCTTGCCCCCCACAAACTGGTCCAATTTCTGCTGTCCCTTCAACAGCCTGAATCTCCCAGAAAATGAGTGGGTCATCTGCCCCTTCTGCTTTAGTCGGCATAATAAGCAACCGCTCAAGTGCAGGCCCAACCGGATGGAGGCAACAATAGCAATATATGCTTATCAGGGTAATGTGCAAAACACAGCAGCTGCGATTTGTCGGTGCGCCACAAACCGGTGACAGTCATAGGAACCTAGGATGTGCTATCTAGTGTAATCCAGAAACCGGCTGATCCACGGGTCCCGCTCCACGTCTCTCAGGGTGAAGCCACAAAATGGCAGCTGGACCACACAAGCAGAACGATCATCTCCGCCCACAGCGGTGTCCCATGGCACGCTACCTCCACAGGATCACATCCACATCATGCCGGGGAGTAGATCATTACAAACCGGTCCCTGACGGAGTCTAGTGAAGGATATGTTCCAGGATTTATTCTGATGCGTAGATGGAGCCCAGCAAGCTCACATTCTCTTCATCCGGCGCCAAGCCAACCACCCCCACTCACCTAATGATCTACATGATCATTTATTCTAGCTGCTTTCCGCTAGAATCTAATATTCCTATAGGAATCTCTATTGTTAAACTACTTTGAGCACATTAAGTACATAGTTAAATTTGTATGCACTACAGATGGTATAAATATTGTGATCTTTGCCTATAAACATTAACAAACATGGTAGAATATATCTTTACAGGATGTGCAATGTAGGGAGTAGTTTGTTTACCTCATTCAGGGTGCAAAATTCTAATCTAAAAGAGTCTGACATGAATGAACAGGATGAATACATCTGTGGCTTTCCTACTCCTCTTACCCCCCGCAGGGCAGAATGGTTAAGATACCATGACACCATGCCTACTGAGTAATCCCGCCACTGGATGTGATGTAAGCCCTTAGTAGTAGGTTGCCAGGCTTTGGCCCAATTGCTAGGGGCAAGTCTGTTTTAAATTTTTCAATCTCCTAATGGCTTTCCGCTTGCGCTTCCTTTTGTCACTGCCCTGCTTCCAGGCCGACCGTAGGCATGCTCCACAAGGGCTGTTTCGTCTACTGCTGCTTTCCTTCCCTATGTTCTTGTGAACATCTGCAGTGTGGCTATGTGGAGGTCCGTTCATACTGTCACCAAGTTGTTTTTTAAACATATTTTTATTAGTTTCTCATTGTGATACATCTACAGTTTCCCAGCAATCCAACTCCATGCCCCCCCTCCCCTCTGATTACCCCTCACCTGCCAGAAGTAATGTTTCTCCCATCCGGTTGATTTCTTGAGACTCAGGGTCCGACCAAGTCCAGAATTCTGATCCTATGTGGGCACCATTGTACCATATAGTCACATTGTAGGAAGGACAGTACCGCCCCCCGTCTTTCTTGAAGTTATCTTGGTTTCCCTGAATCTTAGAGGTGACCCATTCCATCGATTCAAATGCCCACACCTTCTGCAACCAGTCATAGCTTGAAGGTGGGGTTTGCGGTTTCCATTTTTGCGCCATCACTATCCAAGCTGCAGTTAATAAACTCATGAAACACTGTTTCTGTGTTTTTCAGTCCTCTTGTTCGGGGGTGCCGCATAGCCAAACACCTCCCACTGGACCCAGCCACCTGGAACATACCGTACATCCGGTTTTTCACCTCATCCCAGAAGTGTTGGTTTGCCGGGCATTCCCACCATATATGCTGCCAGTTCCCTACTTGTTTACATCACCTCCAGCATAAATTTGACACTTGTGGGAACATTGCGTGTAGCCTCTATGGGGTATAGTGCCATTGGACTACAATTTTTATCCACATTTCTCTACCTTCTATTGCTCGTGTTAACTTAGGGGTAGCCTTCCAGAGATATTCCCATTGCTTCCTTGGTATTGTTTTCCCTAATGTTTTTTCCCATTTCTTCATGTAATTCCATTGGATTTCCTCGCCTTGGGTATTTATGAATGTATGCAAGTCTGATACCAGTTTATTTGATCCTGAATGGGTTATGTAGGATTCAAACGGTGTCTCTGCCCGTTTTATATTTGGGGTGTTCAACCAGTGCTTCAATTGTTCATGTCTAAATCTTTCCCTTGTCAGGCCCAGTAGCATTTTACACTCCTCAAAGGATCTAAATGTTTCGCCCTGAAGGCCATCTCCCATTTCTTGTATGCTCCCTTTTCCATCCCTGGGCGAAGTCGGGGTTCCCAAACATTGATCTAAAAGGGTCTGGTTCTACTGTTGAAACCCTTTTTTTTTTTTTTGCCTCCTGCCACTCTCATCACTTCACTTATCTTAAGATTCTTTTGTCTATCGTTTTGTTTTTCCGCAATAGTTCTACTACCCTCAATTGTGCCACCTCATAGTATCTGTGGAAATGTGGGAGAGTCAGACCTCTGTTTTTCGGCTCTGTTAGCATTGATCTTGCTACTAATGGGGGTGGGGCTTTTATTCCCTATACATGCCATAAGAGCCTTGTTCAGGGTTGAAAGACATATTTTTTTGGGTGTTGGACGTTTTTCCTGCATCCAAAGATTCGCATGAACCAAAGGTTCTAAAAATGCTATCACCAAAGGTTCGAACACCAAAAGTTGTCTTTGATGAGTTAAATAGATTTGTCAGGATTGGTGCCAATATATCTGTAGATTTCCTATAAATAATTGCTGTGAACTCACCTGGTCCTGGGGCTTTATTCAGGTTTAAGTCTAAAATAGCTTTTTCTACTTCTTCTATCTTTATTTCTTCATCCAGAAACATCCTCTCCTCTCTTGATATCTGAGGGATCGTTATGTTTCCAGATAGTCTTCCTGTTCCTGTCCTGATGGGTTATCGGATGTGTAAAGAGTTTGGTGGTAATCTTTAAAGATTTCACCTGTGTCTTCCGTTCTTGTCTGCATTAACAGTGGTTTATTTTGTACTTGTATGATCATTTGTGTGCGCTGTTTGTCTCTGAATTGTCTGGCTAGGTATTTGTCTGCTGTATTTGCTTTCGTATAGTACCAATGCTTCAGATGGAGCAGACCCCTCACCGCCTGTCTCATCCTAATGACTTCCAATTGGCCCTGAACATGTCTCAAAGACTTCTTCAGCTTGTTACTGGGGTTCTGCGCTATTTATCCCTGAATAAATCCTAATTTCCCCTCTGGTTTTTCCCATATTCTTCAATTTTTCTCTTGCCACTTGTGATGGCCATAAAGGCTTCCCAGAATATCTCTTGAGAGACCTCTTCCGAGTTGTTTAGACTAGTATTTGTTTCCTCTAATTGTATTCTCTTGTATGGGATCTTGTACAAGGTCCGAAGGGAATTTCCACTGCCAGAGCCCTGATTTCTTATGTTAGAGCCATTTCCATCCAGAGTGGGGCATGGTCAGAAATTGAAATTGGTCCTAATTCTATCCCCTGTCCTTTCCCCAAGAGCCCCATTGATTCCCAAATATAATCTATCCTGGACGTAGTATGGTGTACATGAGTAGTGTGTAAACCATGTGCTTGGGCCATTCGTTCCCTCCAGATATCAAGAAGTGATAACATTTCTATTTTTCGTCGTAGCATTTTTGAGCTCCTATCCCCTTTGCTCTATTGCCACTCCTATCTAATTCGGGCTGCCAGTCTAAAATAATATCCCCCCGACCCATGTCATTATTATACCACCATTGGCAAAGCTTTCCAGCCTCTCCAAGATGTCCCTCAAAAAACCATCCTGCCCTGTATTCGGGGCATAAATTGAGGCTAAGGTTAGCGGGTTGTCCTCCAGGGACCCGTTCACAAAAATAGACCGCCCTGCTATCTGTCAGTATCTCGTGAATTTGTATATTTAATCCTTTGTGGAATGCCAGTAATACCCCTGCCTTCTTTTCTTACCATTTGATTGGTAAACCCCCCCACCCCTCAATCGCAATTTCCCCTTATCTTTCTTTTAGTAACATGGGTCCCCTGCTGCATAGGAACATCAAATTTACCCTTCTAAAGGAAATGTTCTAGTTTTCTTTTCACCGGGGTATTCAGTCCTTGTACATTGAATGTGAGAATTCGTATCCCCTCCATTTAACTATATCCCATTGTGTATTTTCTCTGCTTTCCAGACCCTTGCTCTTTCTGTTCACTCCTAGCGTCGCCCCTGCTCAACCCCACCCTCTTTCCCTCCCTAACCCTGTAACAACCCTGAGGAGGGACCAGGAACCTATGGCCGCTCGAGCGAAATGTCTGTCGCGCCTGGCCCTCCGTACACCCAGGGATAACATTGTGGGGATTCCTAAACCCCACTTAGGCTTCAAAGTGGTTTTCCCCATATGCCTCCCCTAACCCCCTCCCCCAAAACCACGGGCCACAAGATATTTTTTTTTTTTTAAGTCTGTTACTTTTACCCCCGCCAGGGGTTTCATCGCTATCAAAGTCCCCACTGCAGTACGTGCCACGCCTGTTCCCATGAGTGCCTCACAGCTCTTCATAGACCATCACTTTTTATTGCGTTTGTTTCTTTCTTTGTTGGATAGTTTTCCATTCCCACTGTTGTCTGTGCCCACTGTCCCTGCTTAGCTGCTTCTCCGCTTGACTCTCGTCTTCCTCTTGTATATTCAGGACCTGCATCCCTTCTTCAAATGTCATAATTCTATACTGTTTTCCCTCCCATGTAAATAGAAGTCCAAACGGAATGTCCACTTGTATCTAATTTGTTTTGTTGCCAGGAATTTCACCTCAGGACCCGTTTCTCACCTCTGTTGTAGCGTGGACTGGGCTAGATCTTGATATAATTGAATTTCTCCCCCATTCATCCGGATTTGCCACGCTGTCCTCTTTTCTTAGTATTAGTTATTTCTGGGAATATAAGGATAGGGCTCCCAAGACATTCCTCGGGCGTACACCCAGTTCCCCTGCTCTCTGTGGGCCTACCCGATGTATATGGTCTATCAGGACCTTCTCTTCCTCATTGTGTGACAGGATGTTTTAAAGACCTGCTCGACAGCTCCTTTGAGATCTTTGTCCACCACAGAATCTCTCCATATTCTTGATTCTGATATTGGATCTGCGGGAGCGGTTTTCAAAGTCCTCGCAGATGCTCTTGCGTTTCCCGCTTTGTACGGCTTCCTCCTCTGCATTTTGTACCACCTTTTCCAACATGTCTGTCCTTTCTACCAGCTTTGCGACATCAACCCTTAATTCCTGAACTGCCTGCTTCATTTCCTCTAACTACTCAAATTGATTGTGAACTGAGGACATGAATTGTTCTCGGAACTCCTTGAACCACGTTTGCAGGTGGTCTTTGGTAGTCGCCATTGTCAGCGCTGATTCTGGTTCCGGAGTCCGAGTTTGCTCGGATCCCCTGCTTCTCAATTGTGTGGTTGTGTCGCTACTCCACAGTTGTTTAATGCTGGGGTCTTGTCTAGCTGTAGGCTGAGGGGATTAGCATTGATGACTGTGACGTTTTTCCTCTTGACTTGGACATGTGGACTTTTTGTCTGGGAGTATCTGTTGAAGCCACATGCCGTTCTTAGCCCTCATTTTGCTACCTTATCCCTTTGTGGGGGGTTATCCTCATGTATTGACTTAATTTCTCTTCCTCCCAGAGGCTGTCCCCCGTGCCCCCTTTCTGTGGGGATCTTTCCCTTTGGCATCGTCTATTCACCCGCGTGTTCCTTCGCCGACTGTGGCTCCTGAGATGGATTGGCACTTCCCGCTTGGGATTTATTGGGTGGATATCTTGCTGTTTTCCGGTCAAAGAGTGTGTTTTATCAGCTTCCTCTTTCTTCTTTGTGGGGTTAAATCGCTGTGACGGTAGGTTAATGGGCCAGTACTCCTCCCAAGGAGCCTTTTTTCCCCCTTTTAGATGACCCAGACCCTCTTCGTGCCTGTGAGGCTCCGTGCTGCCCGGAAAATGTCCTTCTGAATGTCCCCCCTGGGTCCAGTTAAGTGGCAGCGTCGGTGCAGTGCTCTCTCCCCCACCCCCCTTCGCCCCCTTTCTACATGCTGCCAAAGCTATATGGGGTTATGCACACCTGCATTTGGCTCTTGCAGGGGTTAATGTGCCCTTTTTTATGCTGAAATGGGACTCTTCCCTATCTTTGCTCAAGGACCGGGAAAGGGTAGTCCTTGTATCTGTTACGGAGTGGCTCAGGGGCGTTGTAAATTCTTCCCAGCTAGGGATTGGGATTTGCAAGCATCTATTAAGTTATCTGACGTCTCTTTAGCGTCTCATTTTCCGCTTTAAATCAAAAGCACTGCCCGTTCCATTTCAGTGTGCTGCTCCACTTTTTGCCTTGCAAGGCTTCCCCGTAGGAGACTGCAGCGTGGGTCTGGATTCCGGGATCTGGTCCCTGATTGATAGCGCCGAGTTCGCTAAGCCGCCCTGCTGGTGGACAGGGTGCTCAGATCTGCTCCTCTGGTTGGAGCCAGAACCACCTTATTGTCAGGCGTGACCTCTGCCCCGATTGCCTGTCCCTCACAGTGTCTCCTTTGTCGGTTTCCCTTGTGAGCCACGGACGAGCTACCGCAGATATTTTTGTGCCAGTGGGGGGGGAGGGGTAATATTAAAAGATTTGTAGGTACAAGCTTTATTGTTCTGCTATAGTTGCGGCCCAGTGGGGAGAGATGCTCGGGCACTTCTACCTCTGCCGGCCGCCATCTTGGAAGTCTGGGTCACCAAGTTTTACTGCATCTACAGGTACTCTATGGAGGAGTCCAAAGTTGGATAGGTGGTCCTTTGACATCTGTTTGCCTAAAGGTGAGTCTTTTCCTCCTCCTCCGTTTTGTATTGTAGCTATATGCACGGTTATAAATTGTATTCACACCCGGCGCTCAGCCACATAGGTGACGGGAACAGCAGGTGACAATACATTGTGTACCGCCTGCTGTTTCCAGCCACCTGAGGCCCTTACCCGGGTGGGTGCCATTTTGATTGTGGGGAGGTAACAGGTAGCCTCTCCTTGTTGCCTTTCCACGTCCAATACGTGTGAAGCCTATCTCGGCCCAAAAGAAACTAAACCGTTCGCACCCCGGTGTGCAAATGACTATCGCCCTGTTGTTGGGGTGGGGGGGGACATGTCTGGTAACTGCCCACAGCCCTCTCTGAGGCACTTGCTTCCCTCTGGTCTGACTAGGCTCAGCTGGCTGCCCATTACTGCCCATGTCTATCTGCCCTGACCCGCCCCCCCATCCCTCCGACATAGGGTGATTGCCTTATTCACACAGCATGTCAATCTAAGAAGGATCCTCTGTTGGAGAAGGAATTGGTATATTTCATAGATTCTCAATGTGGCTAACATTAGCATGTGCGTTATATGAATATGAAGATGGCCTCGAGGGATGGAACTATGGGAGGTACTGCCTATTGGCTAGAGGGTAAATGACCCAAAATGGCACTGAGGGAACACTAAAGGGACTGCATTTTCTAAGTGAAACTGATTTAATATTATAGAGGATGCCCAGTCTGACGATGGGGAATATTCAAACATCCTGGGTATCTATGAAAGATCCCAATGCTGGAGAACAGGAGTTGCAGATTCCTTCGAAATGCAGTGCAAGATTTCCTTATTTCCATGTAGGAAAGCAATGCCAGCTTTCAGTATCCCTACTTAGCACGGTAGGGCCTATTCCATGCTTTCATTTAGTCATTTGTATAGCGCCTTTCACCATAGGAATAAACCCAACGCGCGTTGAAGGCCCTCTGACGGGCCAAAGTGTGGGAAAGTTAGGAGGTGCTGGTATGTGTGTGCATAATGGCAATTTAAAGGTTATGAGGGCTTGGCCCAGTCCCTGCTATCCACCCATGTCTAATTGGCATATGTATGAGTTGGAGAGTTGTGTGTAAGGGGATGGTCCATTATGTGTGTAGCTACAGTTCGAATTGTCGTGAAAGGTATCTACGTTCCTTTGGCAGCGGTTTTGTGCAAAGTGTAATTCGAGTTGTATGTGAAAGCAGATTCGAGCGGGAGGTTGGCTGCACCTTGTGCTAAATCCAAAGCGTGGAGTGCGAGAGGAAAAAATACATTGGTTATAATCGAGTGACAGCCTAGAATAGGTACTTGAGGCAAATTCTAAAACGTCTGGGTTGATAAACTGTGGTGGGTGCATGCCTATTTAGCACAGCATTGCCGGTTTTTATTATGCCCAGCAAGTCGGGTCAGGCCATGTTCTGTTGTTCATAGTTTTAACAATTCAGCTAGGTAATATTTTGGCTTTCAGCAACCATAGTAAACCCATATTCTGTTCTGCCAAGTTAGCACTGGAAGGCCTCAATCTGTAAGAAGGCTTTAGCTTTGTGGTATGCATAGGCCTGCATGTGTGAAGTGTTGATGGTGTGTGTTTGAATGGGTGCAGTGCTCTGCCAGTGTGTGTGGTTGTAGTGCTTGGGCACAGTGTGCTGGGTCTGTGGTTCTGTAAAATTCTTTACTTTTGGTATTCATTTACTGGTTCAGATAGGGCTACATTTTCTGTCCTCCGATCTATAGTACCACCCCAATAAATAAACAGACAATAGTTTCTCAAAACTTATTTAAAAGCATAGAGTAAACTTCAACTAAAGCAGTCTCCAGCTTTGCACCAAGGAAATAATAATATGCACTTGTCAATCAACCAGCAATGTAAATTTTCCATGCCTGGGAATATATGTGCTGGTAGTCAAGTCACGCAGGCATTCAAAGCAACTTCATTTAAAGATATACATTCTAAAAGATATCGGGCATTTCAAACTTTTCTATTGCTTCCACATAGTCAATACAAGTTCCTTCACTGATCCGTCTCTAGTATAGGCCTTTTGCTAATAAAAAATAAATTCAAAAGCACATGATTTTCTCCGGTATCAAAAAGAGTATGGTATCGGAGAAATTACTTGAACCAACATTTAAAAACATCAATTCTTTATAAATATATTGCGCATCCATTACATTCGTCTCCCCTGTGTAAATGTGGGGTTGTGAATGTATTGGCTATGTGCAGGCCATGTAAAGACTGAGTGTTTTCGGACCAGGCATGCGCCACCCCTATCCCCCATCCACTGCGGAGTCCCCCAGGGATCCTTCACTTCACCTATCCTTTACAACATTTTCACCCTCCCGCTGTCCAATGACCTGGACGATCACGGCATAGCATATACCAACTATGCCGATAATACACATGTGCTTCTCCCACTCACCGGCGACTACGAACAAAACGCAGCCACACTCAGCAAGATCTACGCCCTCATCCAGACCTGGATGGCGGATAATGGTCTCTGTCTCAACGGAGACAAGACCGAAATGCTACTAGCATGTCCCAAACAAATCCTTGACAAGTTTGATAGCAAATACTCCTCATTCCACATTGACAACACTAACCTCACCACATCGTCAGCCAAAACTCTAGGAGTATACCTTGACTCTACTTTATCTATGACGCGTCAAGTCAGCACCATCGCCTCTTCAGCCGCACTGACAACTAAGATCATTAATGCAGTCAAACCCTACCTCTCCCTCAAAAACTGCCTGTCCATAGCCAGAGCCACTGTGGGAGCAAGGCTGGACTACTGAAATGTCCAGCCTTGTTCCTAGGCACATCATCCAAGAACCTGAAGAAACTCCAAATCACACAGAACGCCCTCAGAGCAGCCCTTAACATTCCGAAAAGGGAGCACATCTCCCAAGCCAGGCGGGATGCCCACTGGCTGCCAGTTCAAGAGTGCACACTCTTTAAAACCCTCTCCATTACACACTCCTCCTTATCAAACACAGCACCGCCTAACCTCTCAGAAACCATTCACTGTGCCACATCTGAAAGACCCAAGCGTGCCCAGCATCTGCAACCAACTTGCAGTCCCTAGCTTCAAAAGAGCTAGAGCAGGAGGCTCTAGCTTTGCAGTTCTCGCCCCAAAAAACTGGAACTTGCTACCTCCCGCTCTCAGGAATTCAACCTCCCTCACAGCCTTCCGCAAGGCACTGAAGACGGAACTCTTCCAATAACCACTGATTCATAGGCTCACCCCCTGTGGCCAATGTTACAACTGAAGGTCCTTGCCATTACCAAATGCATCTCACCGTATTTTGTATGAAATCACACTCTGTAAACTGTTGTAAAACTATATGCAAACTGTTTGTTCGTATAAGCAAGTTTCTGATGCTTGTGTAATCTACTTAGATCACATGCTATGCATAGGTCAACATCTAGTGGAAGCTGCGGAGTATTAGTTGTTTTTCGAAACTCAAAAATGGGTGTCGAAATGGGGCGTGCCAGTAATACTATACCTATTGTGGCGTCCCCTGTACCCATGATCCCTCACGTGTGTGGGACCCTCAGATTGTTTTTTCGCGCCATCGTGAGCAGTCGCTAATTAAAAGCGGAGTCCATTTTCAGCATACGCCGTTGAACTTTACTAATTAAGTTAGTGTTTCTTCCTATCCTTTCACCGACGCCGTGACTCGATGCGGGAAAGACTGAAGAAGACTTTAAAGCTGAACTGTCGGACAGAGACATAGACAGCGACACCCTGCTTTGGAAGGCCCAGCCTTGGAAGGCCCTTTCGGCCTCACAGTGGGGAGAGTGGGGGGTGTTTCATAAACATGTATATTCCCACCCCTTACCATAGTCTCCCAGCTGCCTTCACACATTATGGAGCGTACTCCTTTTAAGTTCTGCCCCTCTTTTAATAGGAAGTTTATGTGGGTCGACAAGCATAGGGTCTGTAACCTCTGCTTAAATGGAGACCACGACGAGGTGCATTGTCAGGCGTGTAAACTACTCCGACCGAAAACCCTCAAAGACCGGCGAACAAAATGTTGGGCCCATCACGCTATGCTGCCTGAAGCCTCCATAGACGTCGAAGAGACATCCAACAACGGCAGCGACGCCGTCCCTACAGATGGCGAGAGTGACGGGGAGCCCCAGTGTTCCCCAGTGCCAGCCCCTGACCCTAGTAGACAGGCCAGCGGTCCTGTTATGGGGAAGACACCCGGTGGCAAGCGCACCACTCCCCCACACACCCCACGGCGATGCGAGTAAGGTCGAAGAGTTGACGGTGAAGGGCAGATCCTCTGATCCATTGTCCTCTGGGCACTCCCAGGGGCCGCCGCATGACAAGCCCGTCAAAACCAAAGACACCCGACTCGATACTCCCCTGTCCAGCCACACGACGGCGAAAGACGCCACGCAAGCCATCCCCGCGGTCAAAGTTCAGCCTCCACCCGGGGACAAGCCCAGGGCGTCCTCCTTAACCTTCTCTTCGACCCCCGAGCTCCAAAAAATCTTCTAGAGCAGGGACCATAAGAGAGACCAGTCCAGTTCCTCTAGAGAAAGGAACTCACTTGATAAGGGAAGGATTAAAGAACCGTCTGGCCAACATAAAGGTATGCCCTTGCAGGATGTTACAATACAATCTGAAGAGACACATCAGCCTGACCCAATTAATCTTGAAGAGGAACATAGCCCCTCTACCCCCACTCCTGTGTCCACCTACCCAGGGGTAATACCCAGTTTGGCCAAATGGTCTGCAGACGAAATTGACCGAGTCATGAGTCGCATGACTTGCCTATCAAATTTCTTTGAAAACTATCCTCAAATTCTGAAGATCTTGAACACCACGCCTCCCAGTACACAGGCGTCTAGTTCCACCTTAACACCTACAGCCTCTCAGTCCCAGGCATCGGATGTACCCTATAAAAAGAGACCCCTCCCCCATATAGAATTGACGGTTGAACCACCACACAAGACTCCTCGTGTCTCCTATGATCTTTATGATCAGGATGTAGGGGATGAGGAAGACTTGGAGGAATGTGCACCCCCTTATAGCGACATTGAGGGTTATGACGACGGAAGAAAATGACCAGGAACAGGAAGACTCCAGTCTGTAGTGTTTTCAATGGACTCTCCAGTCCTGCAAGATCCTGTTTTACCAGACTCCCCTGTTGATAACCAGCCACTATTTAATGATATGCTAATAAGGGCTGCAGAACATTTCAGCATTGAAACACAGGAGGTCCAACAGGACAAAGATTTTGCTGAGAATATGTTGGCCGATAAGAAACAGGCAAACCCAGTTCATTCCCCTGCTCAAATCGGTCCAAAGAAGGATCCAACCTTCCCTAGAACAACCTAACGATACCAGGGCAGTAAACCTGAGGATCAAGAAGCCCTTCAGACCTGCACCTTCCGACCCCCTATATATCAGCGGACATATTCGGCCTGACTCTTTGGTCGTTACCACCACCCGCAAGAGAGCTAGTACCCCCTTGTCCTCCTCCGGACAAGGAGAGCAAGAAATGATATGCCATGGGCAGGAAGATTGCGTCCACTGCAGCATAGCAGGCACGTATAGCAAACCACTCCACCTTGCTATCCAGCTATGACTGCACAAAGTGGGATAAAGGCACTAGCAGAGTCGGCGGCAGAGCCACTGAAAGCAAAACTCTCCCTTCTGGCTGCCGAAAGGTAGGTCCACAGAAGGTGTCCTTTTAAAAAAATAACTTTGACGCAGCTGACAACGCTGGACGCGTTATTGCAGCAGCCACCATTTTAAAACGACATGCCTGGCTTAGACAATCAGGGTTTAAACTTGAGACTCAAGCTACCCTACTGAATATGCCATTGGAGCAAAACGTGTTATTTGGGAAAGCGGTCGAAGACGCCCTCAAGTCTGCCAAGGAGGAATGAGACCCTCGAATCACTTGGTCAACTAACTGATAGACAACCACAAAGAGGTGGTAATCATTTTCGTCGCTTTCGGGGGCAAAGCGCGCAAAGAGGAACAGGATACAACCAGAACCAAGGACTGGACAACCAGAACCAGAACCAAGGACTCTTGTAATACAAACCAACAAGCCACCCAGGGTTACCCCAGGGGTCAATGCAGGGCCCGCGGAAGAGGGAGAAGTTCTCCCACCAGAGGTGGAGGCACATCCTCTAAGCAATGATGCCCCGCTACGGGTCCCCTCCCATGCCTCCCCAGTCGGGGGACGAATATCGTTTTACACCCACGCATGATACTAGACCTGCGCCCTGCAAACAAATTTGTAAAACCACAAAAATTTCGCATGACCACGCTACAAGAAGTAATCCCTCTCCTAAAAAGGGGATTACATGGCAACATTGGACATGAAAGATGCTTATTTTCATATCTCAATGTTCCCAGCATACAGAAGATTCTTAGTAGCACACCAACACTATCAGTTCAAGGTACTGCCCTTCGATATATCCTCGGCTCCAAGGGTGTTCACTAAAGTACTGGCGGTGGTGGCAGCGCACCCACGCAGGGAGTCACTCCCAGTGTACCCTTACCTGGACGACTGGCTGATTACGGGAGAAAACTACCAGCTTTGCAGGACAAACACGCAAAGGACGATAGACCTTCTCTTCCAATTGGGCTTCTCAATAAATGAGAAAGTCGAGTCTAATACCAAGCATATCAAAACAGTTCCTTGGAGCTGTATTAGATACAAAGACAGGCTTAGCCTACCCATCCATGGAAAGAGTGTAGAATATGCTTCGGCAAATACCCCAGTATCAAGCCGGTCTCCGGATAAGCCTACGCAAAGCAATGCGCCTGCTAGGAATGATGGCATCATGCATTTACCTAGGCCCCCACGCGCGCCTGTGCATGCGACCAATGCAGGAATGGTTGGCGAAACAATGGTCTCAGGCAAGTGGTCAGTGGGACGATCTAATGGTTTTTTTTGCCAACACTGGTTCAGAACTTACGCTGGTGGTCAAGGGAAAACCTACTCGAGGGAAAAACCCTTCCACGAACCGTAAGCACAAGCGGTCATCACTACAGGCGCGTCACTTTCCGGCTGGGAGGCCCACTACCTTCACCACACAGCACACGGCCTGTGGTCACAAGTGACTGCTCGGAAACACATAAACGTTCTGGAGTTATTGGCAGTCATCGAGGCCCTACAAGCCTTCGAAGAACACCTAACGAACCTGTCGGTACAAGTCCTAACAGACAGCACCACTGCTATGTTCTATCTCAACAAACCGGGAGGTACACACTTTCCAAATCTGTCCAAGCTGGCACAGAAAATATGGAAGTGGGCACTCAGATGAGGGATGTCCCTGTCCTCCCAACATGTTCCAGGGATTCTGAACACACTAGCGGACTCTCTCAGCAGAGAACCTCTACCAGAAGAGCACGAGTGGAAACTACACACAGACATCGTAGACCACATCTTCTCTTTGGGGATACCCCTCTCTAGACTTGTTCGCAACAGAAGAAAACAAGCAATGCCCAGACTTTGCGTCCAGGTTCCCCCAGCCACACTCCAATGGGAACGCCCTATGGATGAACTGGTCAGGGATATTTGCTTACGCTTTTCCCCCGAATCATTGATCAGCAGGATAGTGAACGTAATACACAGGGAACAGATGACACTCATCCTGGTTGCTACTATGTGGGCGAGAAAACCGTGGTTTCCACATCTGCACACGCTGGCGATGTGCGATCCCATCAAGCTCCCGTACCAGGTCAACCTGTTGACTCAATACGGGGGGACAACAATACACCCACAACCTCACTCTTTGAACTTGGCAGCATGGCTCCTGAAGTCCTAGAGTTTGGACACCTTAATCTTCCACAACGGTGTATGGACATCCTAAAAGAAGCAAGGAAACCTAACATCAGACACTGCTATTTCCACAAATGGAAGAGATTTGTCATTTGGTGCCAATCTAAACAGATCAACCCCATAGAGTGTATGCCATCTCGCATTCTTACTTGCGTGCTCCACCTGTTGGATTCAGGGTTGGTCTTTAATTCTCTTAAAGTCCACCTAGCAGCTTTATCAGCATACACCACCTCTCAAAGTAAGATCTCATGGTGGAAAGTGCCAGTCATAAAATCTTTCATGGAGGGAGTAAAAAGAATACATCCTCCAGTCTCTAACCCCCTGCCTGTTTGGGATCTATACGTAGTGCTAGCAAAACTCATGGGACCCCCCATTCTAGCCTTTGCAGCAGGCTGCCCCTAGGGACATTACCTATAAGACTGCCTTCTTAGTGGATATCACTTCCATAAGAAGTGTCTGCGAGATCCAAGCATTGTCAGTGCAAGACCACTTCTTTGTCATCCATAAGGACAAATTGGTTTTACGGACTCACCCTAGGTTTTCACCTAAATGTATTTCCAAGTTTCACGTAAACAAGTCTATTGAGCTCCCGGCCTTCTTTCAAAAGCCAACTAGCTCAGCCGAGATCAAACTCCACACACTAGATGGGAGGAGAGCGGTTCTCTACTACGTAGATAAAACCAAGTTGCTTAGGAAAACGGATCAATTGTTTGTCTCCATGGCTACAGGAAGACGAGGAGAGCGCGTTTCAAAGAGAGCAATCTCCAAATGGATAGTCAAATGCATACAGTTATGCTATTCATTATCAGACAAGACACTGCCTTCTATACCTATAGCCCACTCTACAAGGGGCACTGGTGCTACATTACGTTTTCTTGCAAACCTACCTTTAGACAACATTTGCAGAGCAGCTACATGGAGCTCAGTTCATACCTTCACTCAGCACTACTGCATTGACACACATTCCAAAACAGATACACAGGTGGGACAAGCGGTTCTAAAACATCTATTTGCCGCTACTCCTTCTCACAACCCACCACCTTCTCATAACACTGCTCGCTAATCTATGCGCATAGCATGTGATCTAAGCATATCACACAAGCATCAGAAGGAATACAATACTGACCGTAATCATATTTCTGGTGCTTGTATCTGCTTAGATTCACATGCGCCCACCCTTCCTCCCCTGAGAGAAGGTGCATAGCTGTTTTACTTGAGATTTCCATACATGTATGTATCTGTTTGGGAACTCTGTACTCGCACTACTCCTCATGCTACCTCATGTCAGAAAAAATACAATCTGATGGATCCACACGCGTGAGGGTTCATGTGTACAGGGGACATCGCAATAGGGATAGTATTACTGGCACGGCCTATTTCGACACCCATTTTCGAGTTTCGAAAAACAACTGTAGTACTCCGCAGCTTCCACTAGATGTCGGCCTATGCATAGCATGTGAATCGCAGCACCAGAAATATGATAACGGTGAGTAATGTATTCCATACTGTAACAGCGCCACGATGCCCAAGGGTGCGATGTGCGCTTTATAAATGCAAATAAATGAATCTATAGAATTACCAGCTTAAATATGACTTGCCTAAGTTTGAATTCGGAAATGAATATTCTCAGACTAGTGCGATCCTCTTTGAACAGATGGGTGTGCTTTCTTTTCAGAATATATTAGTCAACTTTAAATACACCTGTGTAGAGAACCTTTGTGAGCGTGGGTTAAAATACTCTTGGGCGTGCAGATTTTACAACAAGTGTCTCCAGTAAAATCTTAAATGTTAAATCAGCCTTTCCCTGTCACATTACAGTGCATTCAAAGATAAGGGGGTGCAAGGGCTTAACATTTTATACAATTCTAACGAAATACAACTAATTCCCTATTCTCCTTTCTGTAGCACAAACCTCTTTTATAGCTAAGCCTCCCCCGGCGTCAATTATGAACGATATCACCTCCGAGAATAGTGTCATGAGCACACTCTGGCCCAAATGATTGATTGTACATCGGCATAAGCCACCGATTCTGTTTTAAATGGTGCTTAATTTCACAAAAGCAAATCCGTATTTAAGTGGCACCAGTGGCATTCAGTTTTAGATCTTGCCTCTCAATACAAACAGCATTGTGCTTCAAGGAAATTACATGTTAAATGTTAAAGGTATTTGTACCGCGCACCGTCACCAACGGAATTGGTCCCCAGGCGCTCAGGCGGGTCTGTAAATGATAAAGGTGGGATGGGTTAGTAAGGTGAAGAAGGGAGTAGGATAGTGAGAGGAGTGGTGTTATGTTGGCAGTTTCAACTCAGTATACACCGGGTGCTGAGCTTTGGTGCGGGTCTCGGATCGGAGTCAGTCCGCGCGTGCTGCTGTTCCGGCTTATGTGTTGTTGCAGTGTTGTGAAATGCGTGCGGCTTGTTGTGCGAGAGATGGTTGTGTGAGTTTTTTGAGTGAGATAATTATGCAGTTAGAGCTTATATAGGATAGTGGGTTACCTGACCTTTACCATGCTAAAATTCACAGTTCTGTCTGAGTGTGTCACTTGTTGGCCCTCACATTCCCATCTAGACGCGGCGCAGGGCAATGTTTAGGACTCCATCCAGGTGTGGTCATGCCAACATTCACAACTCCATCCGAACGCCACGCAGGCTGGTGTTCACAACTCTAAGTGTGGCACATGCTAGCATTCACGTTTTTTCTAGGCGCGGGCATGTTATCCTTCAATCAATCCAATCCAGATGTGACGCAGGCCAACCTCTATCTAGGTGCGTCTGCCGGTCTGGATATGTTCGTCCGGTACGTACGAGTGGGAGAGTCGCTTGAGGGCTTTCGTCTGGGTCTAGGTATGTGGTCAGTCTCTGCAGCCTTCCTTTGTGGCTATTTTCCATGATGTCTTATGCTCTGTCGAGTGGTTGGTTCTTTGGTTTGAGTGTTTGTCCAGTTTGAGAGTGGCCGAGGTTAGAGTTATTTTCATCATTGTTTAATGTCTGGGCATTCTAGTGCATCTCTGTTGTGGTTACGCTTTGAAGAGCCATGATTTGAGGATTTTCCTGAAGGCTAGGTGGTTTGTTGTATTCCGTATGTTCTTAGGTAGGTCATTCCAGGTTTTGGGTGCCTGGTGAGAGAAAGACTATCCTCCAGAGTTTTTTTTTGTTGTAGGGTTTTGCTTCCAGGCGTATGTCGGTGCTTGATCTTAGTGTTCTTGTCGGTTGATGTAGGCATAGTTTGTTGCTTAGGAATTCTGCGCCTTGTTTGTGTATTGCTCTGTGCGTGATGCACATGGCATTGAACTTTATTCGTTTCAGTGGTAGCCAGTGTAGTATTTTTAGCGCGGGTGTGATGTGTTCCCTTCTGGGTAGCTTGAGGAGTCTGGCTGTTGCATTTTGTATGCGTTGCAGTTTTTTTAGAAGTCGTTCAGGCATGCCCAGCTATAGGCTATTGGCATAGTCTACTCTGGACATGATCAGAGCGATGATGGTAAGTGTTTTGTTGGCGAACGACAGGAACGGTAGGATCCTTTTTTGCTGCTCGCAGGAGGAAGAAACCTTTCTTGATTACCGAGTTTACTTGTGGCTCCAGAGTGAGATTTTTATCCATCAGGACCCCTAGGTTTTTTACAGTTGATGATGGTTCTGGTGTGGTGCCGAGCGCTCTTGGCCAGGGGATGTAGTTGATGTCTCCTCGCTTTTTTTAAAACAATCATTATCTCTGTTTTGCCTGGGTTGATTTTGAGATGGTTGAGGTTCATCCAGTTGAATATGTCACGAAGGCAATTCTCTAGTGTGGTGTTTACTTCTCGGGTGTCTTGAATGTTGAATATTATTTGAGTATCGTCGGCGTAGTTGTAGCATGTGAGGCCATGTTTTTTGATGAGTTTGATTAATAGGTACATGAAGATGTTAAATAGAAGCGGGAAGAAGGATGATCCTTGTGGTACTCCGTACGTGGAGACTCTGGGTTTGGATTTACAAGGTTTCATCCATATTGTTTCTGTTCTGTTTGTTAGGAAGGATTTGATCCATAGTAGGGCAGTGTCTGTTATCCCTAGTCCTTCTAGTCTCTTTATGAGGATGGCGTGGTTGACTGTGTCGAATGCTGCAGACAGATCAAGGAGAATCTGGGCGGTGCTGTTGTCTGAGTCTGCGTTTGTTTTTAGGTCGTCCCATATTGAGAGTAGATCCGATTCTGTTCCTCTCATAGGTCTGAAGCCAACTTGTGCCTCGTCTAGAAGGCAATGCTCTTCTATGAATTCTTGGGTTATTTGGTAGACGTACGTTTCTAGCAGTTTGGCTATGTAGGTTATGTTGGAGATGGGTCTGTAGTTGGATAAGTCCTCTACGTTTCCTGTTGTGTCTTTGAGTAGCGGCTTGATGTAAGCCGATTTGAAGGCCTGCGGTACTTTACCTGTTGAGATTGAGAGATTGAGGAGGTTCCTGTGGTATTCCATGGGGGTTCCTTGTTTGAGAATTGTTTTGTATATGTCCGGGGGGCAAGGGTCTTCAGGAGAGCCCGATTTGTTGCTTTGGTTTACCAGTTTGACGAAAGCCTCAACTGATATTTCTGGGAAGTTTCGTAGCTTGTTTGCATGTTCCTCGTTTGTGTCAGTGGGGTTTGAGCTGTGAACGCTTGGTCTGTTTTGTATGGTGTGTTGGATGAAGGTTATTTTGTTTTTGAAGTGGTCTCCGAGGTCCTCGTAAAGTTTTGTCGATGGGATTGGCGTGTTGCAGGCCGGTGGGTTTTTTTTCATTTATGATTTTGAATAGTTCTTTTTGAGCATTTGGTGCTCTGAAGATTCGGTTGTCGTAATGTTTCCTCTTCGCTTTTTGTATTTCCTTTTTTATATGCGCGGATCTGTTGTAGGAATTTCAATTTGTTTGCGGTGGTGTTGTTGGTCCTCCATTCAGATTCTAGTTCTCGGTTTTTTCTTTTCATGGCGAGTAGTGGGGTGAACCATTTTGCTGCAGTTTTCTTGCGTGATGGGGTGAAGGGATTTTCTTTGGCGATGTCGTCAAGGGTTGTTGCGATCCAGGTATGAAGTAGGGCAACTTCTCCAGCATGGGGTCTGGCATGGATTCACATGCTCATGAATATTCCCCGTCGTCAGGCTGGGAATCCTCGGTAAAGAAAAAACCAGTATCAGTTTCGTTTCTGATCTGTCTTTCGTAGTAATAACCAATCACTGGTCTCTGCGTCATACTGACCACAGCCAATGACTGCCCTCTACCTAAGCACCGCCTCTGGCAGCCATCTTCAGATTTTTACCGCACGTTCATGTGTTGGGATCCTCGTGCTATTGCTCTCGAGCGTTAGTGCTATTTTTTCGCGCTTTTTACAAAAAACTTCGATTCTTTCGGTCAAAAGAGCCTCAAGCTCCACCGATCCTACATCCGATCAACGGGGACCCGTGTCGGATTCATCTGTGCCCCTCAAGGGTGAAGATTTCGTCGAGCTACACTTCGGAGGACTCCAGAAGCTTCTCAGGCCCTGTCTCGGAGATGGCCCAGGAGAAGGGAAGCTCGACGCCCGGAAAGCTGTTCAGGGTCTGCCCTGGATGCCAGCTGCAGAACGTCTTCAAGGAGGACGAACACTCTTTCTGCCTTTACTGCCTTCATGAGGACAAGACGCACGTGGAGAAGGACTGTGCGTTTTGCGGCAACATGTCGGAACGGACCATGAAGGACCGCCATCAACGTCTCGCCAACTGGCTGGAGGGTAAGAGCCCGTCTGGCGAGAAGAAGAAATCCGAGCGGTCTTCTAAGACCTTTGAGGGCGCCCCGGCGACGGGGGCCCAACATAAGGCCAAGCACCGCGAGTCCGCTGGCACCGGGAGCGCCGAACGGTCGGGCTCTACGGGCGCCAGGCAGGGCGCACCCTCCCCGGCACCATCAACCACGAGCCAACGCTCTGGGTCGGGTAAGAGGAAGGCCGAGCACCCGGCGAAGCTCCTGGAGAGGCCCCGGTCGAGCTCTAAGGCAGAGGAGGAGCGTGGCAGTGCCCCCTCCCTCAAGGATAAGGCGGTGAGCGCACCTAGCGTGGTGAAGGCCTTGATCCATCCGACCAAGCCCTCTATCGAAACGGTCGCGGCGGCCCTGGCTCAGCCTGTGGTGGCTGCACCAGTGGTGGCGACCTCAGGGCCCAGAATCTCCCTGCCTCCTCGGAGGGAGTCTTCCTTTGTGCCCATCGATAGGACCCCCGTGAAACCCTCCGTGGGGAAGAAGAAGGGGGGGCAGGGCGTCGTCGTAGAGTCGGCCTCAACCTCAGAAGAGGAGCTGATCGAGGTCTTAAGCCACGGCCTAGGCGTGGAAGAAGGCCAGCCCGTCGGAATGGACCCCGACGCAGGTGACGACGACATCGTCGAGGATACCGACGGGGCCCCTGCTCGCCCGTCGGATTCCCCTCTGCCAGCGCCGCAAGACAACTCGGCGGCCATTTTGTTGGCCATACAGTCCTTATGCTCCGAGATAAGGACGAGGCTACCGTTACCGACGGAGGAACCTCTCCCGTCGGGGGATCCAGAACCGGGACCTTCTGGTGTTCCCCCTACCAAGAAAAGAAGGATCCATCCACCACCTCCTTTTCAACCGTCGCGCCCCTTCCAGCCCTCCTCCCCGTCCACCCGAGGGGATGATACGGGGACTGACACGGCAGCGACGGGTACGGACGACGAGGCATACGACGAGGATTTTCCGTCGTCGCCTCCCACCAGGGCCTCTCCGCCCGACGAGATCGGATCTTTCCACTCCATGATCTCCAG
This sequence comes from Ambystoma mexicanum, assembly GCF_040938575.1. NCBI lineage: Eukaryota > Metazoa > Chordata > Amphibia > Caudata > Ambystomatidae > Ambystoma > Ambystoma mexicanum. The sequence goes on along the minus strand of NC_090935.1, from coordinate 361,057,126 downwards.
GGCTTCCGAGCTTTTCCAACTCTGCCCTGAGGAGAAGAAAAAGGAAGGCTTCCTTTATCAGCGGCGCGAGGCCAAGAGGAAGACTGTCCTCGCAGTGCCTCTGTTGGACGACATTTGGGATGAGGGCCTTTCCCTCCTCAAGAACCCTTCCACGACGCCAGCTAGAAGAGACCGGTACAAGAAAAAGTACCGGGTCCCGGACATGGCCCCCCTATGCCTCCGGGCGCAGCCTACCCCGGACTCCGTCGTCTCCGCGGCAGCCAGGAAGAAAGCGGGGGGGGGTGCGGCCTCCACATCGACTTCCCCGCCGGACGGCGAGGGAAAGAAATTGGATACTATGGGGCGTAGAGTCATCTCGTCGGCAGCGACGACGATTAAAGCGGCCAACGCCTTGGCTATCGTGGCCCGCTACGACAGGGAGCTCTGGTACAAGATGGCTCCCCTACTGGATTTTCTGCCGGACGACAAGAGGGCGGAGGCCCTTGAGATCCTGCAGGAAGGTGAGGTGGCCTCGGACCACGCCATCACCGTGGCGACGGACATCGCCGACACTGGGTTCCGCCAGCTGGGCAACGGTGTTTGCCTTCGACGTCGTGGATGGCTCAAAGCTACGGACTTCCGGCAGGATGTCCAGACCAGAGTCCTGGACATGCCCTTCGACGGGAACAACCTGTTTGGGAAGACAGTGGACGATTCCCTTCAGGCCATCAAGGCGGATACTGAGACGGCCCGGGCCCTTGGAGTCCTGCAACGACGGACGCCCTTTCGGAGCGGCGGAGGCAAGGGCGCCTCCAAAGGTTCCGGCGGCGGTTTCGCTTCCTACCGTCAAGCGGCCCGCTCGTCGTCGCAAGAGGCCTACAGAGGACGAGGCAAGTCTAGCGGACCCCGCCGTCGTCGCCAAGGAGGTCAAGGCGGCAAGGCCGCGTCCAAGCAGGATTGAACCGGCCGTGGGGTCGGGGCCCCCACCGAAGCACCCCGGTGGGAGGCCGGCTGGCGGGCTTCGTCAGCGTGTGGGAGTCCATCTCCACCGACCGTTGGGTGCTGGACGCCCTGGCCCGGGGCCACGCGCTCGAGTTTCAAAGAAGGTGCCCGCGCGTCCCCCCCCGTGGCCAGGAAAGAACTTCACGTCCCTCAACTTCTCCTGGAGGTAAAGGCGATGCTCAGAAAGGGCGCCATCGAACTCGTCCCAAAGAGGCTTCGGGGCTCCGGAGTCTACTCGAGATACTTCCTCGTGAAGAAGAAGACGGGAGGATGGCGCCCCATCCTGGACCTGCGACGTCTGAACAAGTTCATCAAGGCGCAGAAGTTCCGGATGGTCACCCTCCAGCACGTCCTGGGTCAGCTGGAGGAAGGAGACTTCCTATCGTCGTTGGATTTGGAGGATGCCTACTTCCACATTCCCATCCTAAAGGGGCACCGCAAATTCCTCAGATTCGTGGTCCAAGGGCGTCATTACCAGTTCAAAGCCCTTCCCTTCGGACTACGGTCGGCACCCAGGGTATTCACCAAGTGCCTTGCACCGGTGGCGGCGCAGCTGCGCCGCGAGGGGATCCACGTCTACCCCTACCTGGACGACTGGCTCATCCGCGCCAAGACGAGGGAGCTCGCCGTGGTCCACACGGCAAGGACCGTCCAACTCCTCACGGACCTGGGATTCTCCGTGAACTACGCCAAATCCCACCTGGTGCCCGCGCAAGTCGCACTGTTTCTGGGAGCGAGGCTCGACACAGTGTCCCTTCTGGCCTCCCCGTCGGAGGAGAGGACCAGGACCATCTTGGGCAAGGTGCAACGGATGTTGGTGGCCGACGCGGCCAAAGTGAGGTCCATCAAGTCCCTCCTCGGGATGATGTCTTCCTGCATCTACCTCATTCCCATGTGCAGGCTCCGGATGCGCCCGTTGCAAGAATTCCTGGATGCGCGCTGGATCCAGACGACGGGCAGCTTCGAGGAAAGGATCAAGCTCGACGAGAGTTTCCGACGAGCGATACGGTGGTGGGGCACCCGCGCGCATCTGACGGCGGGCATGGACTTCCAGACCCCAGCCCACCAGGAGACTGTGACCACGGATGCCTCCCTGGAAGGGTGGGGAGCGCACACCGAAAATCTGCACGCAAGGGGACTCTGGCTCCCGACGGAGAAGTCCCTACATATCAACGTCCTGGAGCTCCGTGCAGTGTTTTGGGCCCTCAGGTCCTTCCTTCCGTCCCTCAAGGGCAAGGTGGTGAGGATCTTCACCGACAACACCACCACCATGTTTTACATCAGGAAACAGGGCGGAACCAGGTCCCCAGCGCTGTCCAAGGAGGCGCAGGACCTGTGGCATTGGGCCGTCGCCCAAGGGATTTTTCTGGTGCCGTTTCATCTGGCAGGGATAAAAAACACCATCGCCGACTCACTCAGCAGGGAGCTGCGCTCGTGCCACGAGTGGGAACTACGGCAGGATCTGGTGGATCGCCTCTTCCGACGGTGGGGCACACCCCAGATCGACCTGTTCGCGACGGCGACGAACACCAAGTGCCGGAGGTTCGCCAGCAGGTTTCCCCAGACGAGGAGCATGGGCGATGCTTTCTCGTTCCCCTGGGAGGGCCTGTTCCTCTACGCGTTCCCTCCCTTGCCTCTGCTAATCCGGCTCGTCAACCAGCTCAAGAGGTCACGGTGCAGGATGATCCTCGTCGCACCTGCGTGGCCGAGGCAGATATGGTTCCCGGACCTTCTGGACTTGTCAGCGTCCCCGCCGATCAAGCTGCCGGCGGACGCGGATCTACTCTCCAGGGAAGGAGGCGCCATCCTCCACCACGACCCGAAGTCGCTGAACTTGCAGGCCTGGCTCCTACAGCGCTAGAGTTTGGAGGATACGACATACCGGCCGATTGCAGAGAGGTTCTTGCAAAGGCCAGGGCGTCCTCGACTCTTAAATGCTACGGACACAAATGGAAGAGGTTCTCTGTCTGGTGCCACGCACAGAAGATTAACCCTCTACGGATTACGGCTCCCCAAGTACTGCCGTACCTGCTGACGCTGGCCAAAGCTGGTCTGGCACACGCGTCCATCAAGATTCATCTTGCTGCGATCTCCCGATACACCAGAACCACGGGCCGGACGTCCTTGTGGTCTCATCGTCTGGTGAAAGAGTTCATGAAGGGACTGTTCAGATCGTTCCCGCCGGTGAAGGCTCCGGCCCCGGCGTGGGAGCTCAACGTGGTGCTGACCAAGCTCATGGGACCCCCGTTCGAGCCTCTGCACTCGGCCCCGTTGAAGTTTCTATCGTGGAAAACAGCTTTTCTTGTGGCCATCACCTCCGCACGACGAGTGGGAGAGATCCAGGCCCTTTCCTGCAAGGCCCCGTACTTGACTTTCCACGACACGAGGGTAGTGCTCAGGACGCACCCCTCCTTCATGCCCAAGGTACCGTCGGACTTCCATCTCAACGAACCCTTGGTGTTACCTGTGTTCTTCCCGTCGCCTTCGTCGCCGGCTGAGAGGACTTTGCACTCGCTGGATGTAGCTAGAGCGCTGAAGTTCTACGTGGACCGCACGAAGGGTTTTCGGAAGACGTCACAACTCTTTGTGAACTTTGGACCTGTCAATCAGGGGAAGGCTCTCTCGAAGGCTTCCATCTCCAGATGGCTCTCCGGCTGTATCATGTGCTGTCACCGGTTGGCAAACCGACCGCTGCCTGGCCGTCCGAGAGCCCATTCCACCAGAGCGATCGCAGCTACCACGGCGTTCCTATCTGGTGTGCCCCTGCTGGACATATGCAGGGCTGCTACGTGGAGGTCGACGCACACCTTCACGAAATTCTACTGCGTCGACCGGGATTCCAGGGAGGAGTCCAGGGTCGGCCAAGCAGTGCTGCGCAACCTGTTCGCCTGAGGTGAGCCTGGTGAGGAGGTAAGATGCTTAATGTTGAGTTGATGTGATGCTTAATGTTGAGCCTTTGCCACCTCCCGTGGTTGTGCATGTGGGTACTGCTATGTATTCTTTATTCATGAGCATGTGAATCCATGCCAGACCCCATGCTGGAGAAGGAACAAGTTACTTACCTGTAACTGTTGTTCTCCAGCATGGGTCTGGCATGGATTCACATGCGAACCCTCCCGCCTACCCCTCTGCGGCTCTTCACTTGGTCATACTGCCACTTCACGTGCTTCCAAATCTGAAGATGGCTGCCAGAGGCGGTGCTTAGGTAGAGGGCAGTCATTGGCTGTGGTCAGTATGACGCAGAGACCAGTGATTGGTTATTACTACGAAAGACAGATCAGAAACGAAACTGATACTGGTTTTTTCTTTACCGAGGATTCCCAGCCTGACGACGGGGAATATTCATGAGCATGTGAATCCATGCCAGACCCATGCTGGAGAACAACAGTTACAGGTAAGTAACTTGTTCCTTTTTTGTCTAGGTCTGCTTCTTCCATGGTTGATGCTTGTGGTTTGCTGAGTTCTAGGAGCTCAGTTAGGTTGGAGTTATTTATGGTTCTCCAATTTCTTTTCATCATGATGGGTTGTTTTTCTTGTTGCTTCTTTGTTGGAGCGGCCGTTGTGATTATGAACGGAATGATGAGGTGGTCGCTCCAAAGTATTTGAATTGGGAGTGCCGTGGTGATGAGATCCTTGTTGGCGAAGATTGCGTCAAGTGTGTGCCTGCTGAGTGGGTTGCTCCTTTGACTAGTTGTTGTAGGTTCATGGCTGCTAGTTGGGCGGGTAGGGATTTTTGTGTGGTTGTGGTTTCTTCGTCGAACCAGATGTTGAAAACTCTGGGGATGATCAGATGATTGTACTTGATGGCTAGGGTAGTGATTGCTTCCGTGAAAGCGTCTGAAAGTTGCATCGTAGGTTGGTGGTCTGTATATCAGTATGAATTTCAGGTTGGTTTTGGGGTTTACTGAAAGTCGTAGTATTAAGGATTCGCATTTATCGATGTTTAGTGGATCTTCCATTTTGATGGGCAGTTGTTCCTTGTGGATGATCGCTAGTCCGCCCCCTCTTTTGGAGTTTGTTTGTTTGGATGCATTTGAAGTCTTCAGGCAGGCAGTTGTTGAGGGTGATCTTGTAGTTGTCGTCTAGCCATGTTTCGGTTAAAAATAGGATGTCTATGCCTCCTTCTGACAGGAGGTCGTATATTTCCGTTGTGTGTTTGGACATTGACCTTGCGTTTATTAGGTTACCGTGGATTCTCTGGGTGAGATTTTGTTTTGAGGTAATTTGTTGTTCGAGTTTGTAATTGTCTGTTCGTGAGGTTTCCGCATTGATGTCGGTAGGATGAAGAACGGTGACAGCTGCTTCTTCATTGAAGCGGTCTAGTAAATTGATAACAGGGCTGATTAGTCTTGGTGTTTCTGCTGTGATGCTACTCGGATGAAGATCCGCAGTGGTTTCTTCATTGGGTCCGATTGTTGGGTGAGACTATGTCAATTTATAGTGTAAATGGAAGACGCAAGGCACTAGATGTAAGACTGCAACTGTATCTTTGTCACTTGAGCATTTCCGCTTTAATTTCAAGCTCCTTTATTCCAAGAATTTTTCCTAGACGGTCTGTGGGGAAACTTTGAAGTTACACTGGGGTTTGTAGTTGGCTTTTTAAATGTGGTTTTCGTTTTGTGGAGAAAATCAGGGACCAGTCGGTCTGAATTACTTATATCAATGACCAAGCTCTCGTTTCAGCTGGCCATACAGAAACCAATTTCCAAGCTGCACTGGTCATCCCTCTCTAAATGGCTTCTGTCTCCAGTCTCCAGTCTGCCTTGGGATCAGACATCCAAATGGATTCAGCTCCCCCTCTCTGGCACCGCTCTACAGTTGTTTCCCAGATCCTTCAAGAATCATCTCCCCACATTAATTTCCAAAAAGGGCAATTATGAGTATGGAGGATTGGTGGAGAATGATGGCTGAAGGAAATGATAATAAGCTAATATTCGCCTTAGTATTCTATCTGGAACAATTGAAAAAGAGGCTGTCTATGGCTACACATTAGAAGGTTTTCGAACAGACCAACATAAGTAACGGAACAGCGCACACTAAACTATGTCACGGTTTAAGGTCAAAGTTTCGAATCAAGATTCGAAAAACAAAAGGCTCGACATACTATTTTTAACATGCAAAAGTGCATTTCTTTCTAAACCAATCCGTCGACAATAGTTGTGGATTGCTTTCAATTGAAATGCACTTTTACATGTTAAGAGTAGCATTTCAATGATGTTTTCTTTGTAAAGATGAAACGTTACATGGAGCTGTCCAGTGGTGAAATTACAGGACTGTACAGCTCCATGTAACATTTCAAAGTTATTTGTGTATATTGGCATTAAAATGCCTTTTTTTGTAACTTTGAAACGTTATATGGAGCTGTCCAATCCTGTAATTTCAGCACTGGACAGCTCCATCTAACGTTTTAAGGTTTTAGTGTCTATTGGGGGCTCCCCAACCTCCCCAATTCCATTACACCCCCGGCAGATTTTAAATTATATAAGCCCCATTTTCTAACTATCATTTGCAATTTGTCGCATATTTATAGTACTTTAGATCACACGATTTTGCTTTAATACTTCAGATTCGATCGAGCATCCGCTCCCTTTAAAAATGCCTGCTGCTGCAGCCTCATCGTCCAAAGGACCTTGCCGGGCCTTTGTCCCGTGATTGGCCAGGCCTAGCAACAAAACTGCAAGTCCTGGGGAGCTTGCAGGCGAAGCCGGCCCCCTTGAAAGGACCGCCTTCAAGGATCCAAGGTCCTGCTTGGCCCTGTCCGGCCATGTACAGCAAAAGGTGCTGTTGCACTGATCTGGCTGCGCCATCTCACATTACTACCCATCTGCGTTGCTGTTCTCTCGCCTCCACATCAATGCCAATGGAGGCCTGCCCACCATCCTGCCACTCTGACGGCAGCATCTCTGCACAGTCATCCTCTACTCTGGAGCTTACAGCCAACTCATTGACTGCGCCTCAGTGTTCTGCTGCACTGTGTTATGAACTGTCTTGTGCATCCTGTATCCTGCTACCACGTCCCACCCCTTCTCTCCCCCTCTTCCAACTGCCTCCCAATGCGATCTCACAGCCAGCCAACCAGCCACTGCCCACCCGCATTGATCCCTCTCCCCGACTGACAGCTCTCAGCATGCTCCTGTCATCCCCAGCGCTGTGCAGGGACTGGCCTGCCGTCCCCACAGGTGTCACACTACCACAACCCAGGGATACCCCCCTTTGGGAGCTCCACTCCCCCTCTCTCCTCCATGCATGAATCCTTTCTTCCTCTTAGCGGCGATCAACGTGACTCCGACCTCACACACACCACTCCCAACATAGAGCCGGCCTCTGCCCAATCTGTCCCTCCTTCAGCCACTGCACAAGGCACACCTCTAGGAGGCACCTACATGCCCAAACAGCCCCTCCTGCAACCACTACACAAGGCACCACCTCTAGTAGGAACCTACATGCACATCCTACAACTGTCCCACTGCCTGCACAATGCACACCTAACCGCACCTCGCCTAAATGCTGAACGCCACGTCCTTGCATCCTGCACTCCGATCCCCTTTGTGGCTCGACCACCAGCAGTATCCAGGTCTAACCTCAACCTATGCTACTGCACAACAACTGCCAGCCCCCCCTCCTCTACTGTCCTTCGCCCGCCAATACCCCTCCCACCACTGCCTTTTGCACCCTTATCAATGCCCGATACATAGTAGCAAATGCCACAGACATATATGACCTTCTCAAAAACATTGATATTTTGGCAGTCACAGAAACTTGGCTCAACTCATCTGCCGTCCCCTCCCCTTCATGCCCTTTATTATTTTATGTATCTACAAATACTCCCTCGCACTATATGCCTCAGACTCTCCTGCTCTCACAATGTGAAACAATTACAGATAAACTGTTGTTCGCTTAACTCCTCCTTCACTATCCATCTTATCTACCGACCCCCTGGTCCGGTCGCCACTTTTGAAGCTGAGCTTATCCAGCTCATCCTTCAATCTCAAACCCACCTCCTCATCCTAGGAAACCAACTTAGGAGGAGACCTCAACTTAGGCTTTGATGACGCAGCAGATTCTAATGCCTCTGCCCTTGCCAGCTCCACTGCAGCACTTGGCTGTACCCAACGCATCCTGACACCCACGCATCTCGATGGTCGTGTCCCAGGATGACTTATGGACCACAGTTGTAACTGCTCCATTGTCGCCAACCAACCCTGCCCCTGGTCGGACCACAACGTCCTTTCCTTCACGATCCCCTATTCAGTGCCCCAAACTCAACATACCCTTACCTGCTATAATTGCCTGTAGCAGGCGCAACATCACTTGTGCCAAACTACTCCCCCTCCCCCCCTTCCTTCTCAACCAACCACCTCCCCTTCGCCTGGACACTGACGTTCTGGTCACCCATTACAACACCTTGCTTACGAACAATGTCAACGCCCTAGCCCCCCGCAAATAAACTCCAGGCATGACAACTCTTGGTTCACTCAATCCGGCCCAAAAAACGAGCAGCCGGAGCTATGTGGCTAAAAGATCCCTCACCCAAGAACATTCATCTTCTGTGTCGTGTCACAAACTCGCAGACAAGCCACCCACACCACTAACGCTGTGGCCTTTAACAAGATAGCCACCAAATCCTCTAGCTCCCTCAAGCTGTTGGCCATCTTCCGGGAATTAGCCACTCCCCACCACAATGAAAAACCCCCAGTGGTGCAACGACGTACAAAATGCCCTCACAGGAAAAATCGCCAACCTACAAAGCAAAATCATCTCCAATACACCACACTCAAGTCATTTGGTATCCAGCCTCTACTCCTGGCCCTCCATCCAACGCTCAACCCTTCACCTTCAAACCCATGTACATCAGCAAACTTGCTACCATAATAAGAGGCCTTAAACTCTCTATGTGCAAAGGTGACATCTGCCGCGCATCCATAGTAAAAGAATGTGCTGAAACCCTTCTTCCCTTGCGACCATCAACTCCTCCTTTTGAATGTTGCCATGTGCCTGCTTCAATGAAAGAATCTTGGGTCTCCACCCTCCTTAAAAAGACCTCACTGGATCTCGCCATTCCAATTTATAGCCACCGTCGATTTTCTTCTGAAAACTGACAGTGGCATATCTCAAAAGCCCAAACTTCCTGGATTCCATCCACATTCTCAGTACCCGTCAATCCGGATTCCGCCCTCGACACGGCACCGAAACAGCCCTCCTGTACTTAAAAAAAAAACAAAAAAAAAAATAGAATTAAAAAAAAAAACAACTTGACCTCAACGGTGCAGGACAAATCTCCCTCCTCTTGCTTCCTGACCTCTCAGCTTTCTTTGATCTCATCAATCACCAGACTCTCTGCCACCACCTCACCACACTTCTTCACTGTAGCTGCCAAATGGATCTCCTCCTTCCTCGCAGACAGAACCTCAAGAGTCTTGGCAGGCGAATGCTCTGCAAACCCCACACCCACCACCTGCGGTGTCCCACAAGGCTCCTGCATCTCCCCCACCCTTTATAACATTTACACTAAACCCCTATTCGACCACTTGGACTTTCGTGGCATCATCTACACAGACAATGCACACACTCAAATTCTGGTCACCCTTTCTGGTGACCACACCCAGGACAGCCTCAGTGAACACCCTTTCAAACCTGGATGGCCCCCTACTCCCTGTGCTTGAATGACAACCAAACTGAACAACTCCTGGTTGGGACCCACGCCCGGCTCGCAAATCTGGACCCCCGCTTACAACTCCTTTACTATCAACAGCCATGCCATCCCTGTAGCCTCTGCTGTCGAAACTGTTTATCTGGATGCCACCCTTAACATGTCTAGGCAGGTTAACCACATTTACTCCACTGCTGCCTATGCCTCTAAGCTCATCCAAGCAAGCAAACTTTCTCTGACAATCGCATTGGAGTCACCCATGCCCTTATTTGTGCCAAACTGGACTATTGTAACACCCTCCTCTGCAGAACATCAGGAAAGAACTTGAACAATCTCCAAATTGTACAAAATAATGCCATCCGAGTTGCTGCGGACCGTAGGAAACGTGACCACATCTGATGCCAGAAGAGACGCTCAATGGCTCCCCGTCAGCGAAGGGATCAAATTCAAAGTCCGCTCCATCTCACATCGCTGCCTTTTGAAAGATGCTCCTTCTTAACTGGCCCAAAAACGAAACAGATTCTCCTTCCAGACCACTATGCTCCTCGAACAGCCACCTCCTCACTGTAACTAAGGTTTGCAGAAAAAAAGCAGGGGGTTCCAGCGTCTCAGCCTGCACTGCCACCCTGTGGAACAATTTACCCCTCACCCTGCAAGCTGACCCGCCTCACCTGTTATGCTAATCTTTATACCATGCCTTACCCACTTTTCCCTGTAACCTGCCTGCCTTGCCCTTTATCTAGCACCTGTAGGCTTTGTGCAGTACTGTAAATACAAAAATAAAATCGATTTGTGATTTAAAATTGCATGTTTTCTGTTCCTTTTGCAAGTGTAAAATTACTGACGTTGGGCACTGGAGGTCACTGTTGAGGTATCCCCGACACCTTCTGGTTAATATGAATAACCTGTCAATGCAAGGTTTCTTTTGCTAATCACAGAATTTAATAAGCTCCCTCATGACTGGAGACTAATTTTATGGGAGCCCTCAAATGATAGCTTGTGACAGGTCTGTTTACCAGACCCAGCCATCTGCTAGTGTTCCCGGGCTTGCCTTCAGAACATGTTTGAACACGATGGATTTGGACCTGTATAGCCCCTTCTCAGGATTGTGAACTGGGGCTAGGTTGTAGAAATGTCTTTGAACAGTTTCAAGTTACCCCTAACCAATAACAAGACTTTCCTGTGCAGTATTCTCCGTGTCCTGGTACGTCATTGATCAGACAGTGTTTGAATAGAGTAGGACAGGCACTCTTACGTGAGTTCACTTTTGAAAGGAAAGGCACACATTTAAACTAGATAGATTTTATTTACACCTGGCATCCACATATAGGAATATGCCGAGAAATGTAGTTCTCTTTAAGCTTCATGGCTGTGAAGATAAGTGTTCTGAGACCCGGGGACATAACTTGAATGAAATCCTGGGCTTTTTGCTTTCGGGTTATGTTCTCCAATCAACATTCTGCAACCAGAGTTCTTTCGGTGGCAAACGCACAGGTCTGGGCCTTGTCTTTTGCATGGGGCACAGTTCCAACTTCTGTGTCGTTGTGCAGGTCTTTAGCATCACCCAGACCGTCCCTAAATTCCAGGCAAAGACCTTGAAAATGGTTGCACGTTTTTACACCATTGGAGAATGTTCTTAAGCACACGCTCATTCTCATTTTGTCAGAATCGTGCGCAAGAGGCAGAAATGTCCATTGAATGACAGTGTCTCGCTCGCCCTTTCAGAAAGGCCATTCTTGGTTCACTTGTTTTAGACCATTAACCTTTGCTTTAAATGTGTAAAGCAATGGGCGTACTCTGTGGGCATTGTGTGTGTGTTCACACAATTCCTGCGTTGCCTTCCTTGCTATAAGTAATGTACAACATTGTGTTGGAGGTTCCTTTTTTTTCACTCTCTCCAATATGTTTTTAGTCAACTGTTACTGCATTACAAATTGGGTATACGACGGCGCATATAGCATTCTGTGACGAATCTCAAGATGGTGTCACTGCCTTAGATTTGGGGGGGAGAGATTCCCTTTCCATGAGACCAGGGAGGTGAGGCCGCTACCCGATTTTCCTCCTGGGGGTCGTGCTCGGCTTAAGGGTCATGGGGAGGGAGGACCGCATTGAGAGCAGTGACCAGCCTGTGGAAAAAGAATATCCCTTTCCCCTTCCCACCGTCCCTCAAAGCCCATCCTTCGACACATTACCCGATACCCTCATGTATTGTTGTAATACATTCCAGGTTAGAACTACTGGGACAAGGAAGAGATCACGAATAAAGAGGATTACTAACGCAAACAACAGTAAGTACTCAAGCCTTTGCAAGGACCGGATTTGCCCACTGTCCTTCAAAGGCAGAGGGGGAACTAAAGGATAGTGTCTGTTCTTGGTATGACATGGACCGCGAAAGGCTCCAGGTACTCGGGGGCCGGTCATGGGGAGAATAACATTGTGTCCCGGAGAGAACAACCCTCTCAGAAGGCTCACAGCACGGAGCGAAAGAAAGCTGCTTACCGGTAACCAGAGCCACGAGAGTGCAGGGGGGTGTATGCTGAACAGCAGAAGCACGCAGCTGGTCCGCGAGGACGCTGGAAAGCCCAGGGAGCCTCTGAAGCCCCTGGGAGACCTGCGAGCACCAGAGCGGGATGGCCTAGACCCTACAGGCACCAGGGTGGCTCATCCCAAGGTTGTGGAGACCCAGAGGGGGCAGGAAGCTGGAGGCAAGTTGTAGGAGACACCAAAGAGGCAGAATAATTACTAGAAGGGGGTCTGGGACCCATGGTTGGAAGATGAACACCGAACAGTGAGAAATAAGAACTTTGCATATTTAAGCAACACCCACAGACCGTAGCAGGAGAGTAAACCCAAGTCTGTGGATGAATGAGAAGGTAGTGTTACCCTACTTGGCAGGAGAGTAGACCAAGGAGGGGGTAATGAAAGGGGAACCAAGCCCTTGAGTTTTGTGGAACTTTCATTTGCTTTCATATCCTGGACAGACTCTCCGGAAAGGAAATTGACCCCTTGAGTCTTGTGGAACTTCTGCTTAATTTCCCTGCACCTTTTGGAACTTTTATGTTTGCTCTAAAAGGTCGGGCTGCAGCTCGCATTTCAAAAGACATTTACCCTTGCACATATAAAGTTTAGCTTGTGAGGGATAGGTTAGGATTTGGACACAGGACGGCGAACTTTACTTTGGACATTCTGCCAGTTTCATTAGCTAGTTTTGATGAGGCAGGTAAACCCCTCTTACAGATGGGGCTAGCTAGGTTTTCCTCCAATTTCCCCCATTTTTGGTTAAGTCTTTGCCAATCAACATGCCACCTTTGTGTCAGTCTCTTATCCTAGACCCTCACATTTACATGACTCCCATGTGAGCCTATTCATTACAAATCTGTTCACAAACATTCCCAGCATACATTGAGGATGCCAGCGCCTACGTAGTCCTTCCTTATACTCTACGCCCTCAAATCCCCCCACCCCCCCACACCCAATCTCCCAGCATTTACCCATGTATTTCATTTCATTCTGGCCATGAAAGTCACAATAAAGAATATCTCGTGACCAAGGGCGATTTCAGTCACCAGAGGCACTTTATCTGAATAGTCTATACGTGGCATCCATACATTTCTGTATCTGTCATATTTGCCCATGCACAATGCTGTTATTTCCTTTTCTCTTCTTTTTCTCGCTATTAAAAGGAGCCCGATTTTTACCCAGTACATCTGCATGATTGGGCTTTCCATATGTTTCCAGTTTCAAGCAATAGTGATCTTTGCCACTATGAGGAGGTGAACCATTAGGGTGGCCCAGTGCTTGGTTATGGGGAAAGCCCAGTTATATTACCCTAGGAACTAAAGGCAATTGAATACCTGTAATTTCTCTTATTGCGCCAAGACCTCCGTCCAAAAATATCGTACCTTACTGCAAATCCACAACAAAATGCATCAAGGAGCCCTCCACAGCACAACATCTAACAGTTGGGTTGAGGGGTGGGGATTATATCCCATCTTATGTAGCCTCTGAAGAGTCAAGTACCACCAGTAGCAAGTCTTCACCACACATTCTTTCAGACGCACACCTAGAGAAACGGAACAAGCCCAAATCCTATTCCAGGCATCATTGTCAGCTCTGCACCCAAATCTTCACCTTCTTGAGAATCATATCTATATTGTATGGATACTTTAGCCTTTTGTACATCTGATTAGAATGTAGGCTTTAGCGTTGATAATTCGCATGTACTTGTAGCTTTAGTCTGCAGGTGAGAAGCCCAGTGACGCAGCTGTGCGTAGTGAAGCCTTTGAGACACCCCGATTTGTAACGTGTTTTTACAATCCTTAAAGGACAGTAGTCCCCCCCCCCCCACCCCCCTGCATTTCGTTGGTGAAGATGTATCAGTCCCCCATCTACTCAACCCCACCCCCCCTTAAAGCATCCTTTAGCCCTACCTGGATGAAAGTCTGGATTATCCCATATTGAGCACATCAGGCTCATCCCCCGCTAGGGCTCCCAACTAGGGGGCAATCGGTTCCAATATTGTATTTTTTGTCTGTCAATATGGGAAACTTCTCGTTATGATTTCCTATTTGCAGAAAGGGAATCTGGGAGACGGGACACTGGGCACACGCTTGTTCAATTTGTTTCCACTGTGGCCTCCAATCTCTCCTCTTCCAGGTCAATCTATGTGATATCTGTGCTGCCAAATTAGATCTATGAACATCAGGGACCCCCGGACCTCCAGGCCACCACTTCTTATCCCTCTCAACAGAACAGTTTTTGGTATGCATGCTTCTCCAGCATGGGGTCTGGCATGGATTCACATGCTCATGAATATTCCCCGTTGTCAGGCTGGGAATCCTCGGTAAAGAAAAAATCAGTATCAGTTTCGTTTCTGATCTGTCTTTCGTAGTAGTAACCAATCATTGATCTCTGCGTCATACTGACCACAACCAATGACTGCCCTCTACCTAAGCCCCGCCACTCGCAGCCATCTTCAGATTTTTACCTCACGTTCAAGTGTTGGTAGTCCTCGTGCTTAGCTCTCAAGCTTTTACTGCGTGTTTCGCGTTTTTTCAGGTGAATTTTCACATTTTTTCGGTTAATTGAGCCTCAAGCTCCACCGTTTCTACTCCCGTTAACGGCTACCCGTTGCAGGATTTTCCTACGCCCCTCAAGGGTGAAGATTTCGTCGAATCAACTTCTTGGAAGATTCCAGAAGATTTGCGTGCTCCTTCGAGATGACCCAGGATGCGAGTTCGTCACCCGGTCCCAAGCTGCCCTGGATGCAGGCTGCAGAATGTGTTTAAGAAAGACGAACATTTGCGATGCCTCTACTGTCTTCATGGGGACAAGACGCATGTAGAGAAGGACTGCCAGTTCTGCAAGAACTTGTCGGAGCGGACCATGAGGGACAGTCGATCCCGTCTCGCAAGCTGGTTGGAGAAGGGCTCGACGGGTGAGAAGAAGAAAGGGTCCGAGCGGGCTTCTTAGTCCTGTGCGGGCGCCCCGGCGACAGGGGCCCAACACCAGGCCAGGCGCTGCGAGTCCGCTGGCTCCGGGAGCGCCGAAAGGTCGGGCTCTTCGGTCGCCAGGCAGGGCGCACCGTCAACCACAAGCCAACGCTCCGGTTCGGGGAAGAGGAAGTCCGAGACCCCGGGTAAGCTTCGGGAGAAGCCCCATCCGATCTCGGAAGAGGGGGAGCGAGGCGTCGCCCCTCCCCCGAAGGAGAGGGCCCGGGATGCACCTAAGGTGGTCAAGGCCCCTACCCAGCAGGCGAAGGCCTCTATCGAGGCTATCGCGGCGACTCTGGCCAAGCCGGCAGAGACACCGCCAGCGGAGACCGCCTCCGGGACTAGATTTTTCCTGCCGTCAAGGAGGGAATCCTCTTTTCAGCCCATCGTCATGGCCGCCATGATGGAAGAAGCGAGGGGGGACACGGTGCCCTCCTCGAGCTCGGAGTCAGCCTCGGAGGAGGAACTGACCAAGGCCGTGAGGAACCTTGAAGTCCAATTCGAGAAGGTTCGATCCCGTCAGGAAGATCCTCGGGAGATAACCGAGGAAGACGACGATGGTGAGGAAGAGCGGCCTTCCCTTCCGGCGCAGCCGGATCCTAGGCCTCAGGATGGCTCGGCGGCCATTTTGTCTGCCATCCAGTCCTTATGCTCTGAGATAAGGACGAGATTCCCACGGCCCAGGCCGGAGGACCCTCAACCTGGCCTGTCGGGAAGTCCTCAGAACAAACGACGGAGGACCCAACCCTCTCCTCCGCTCGCACCCGTAAGGCCCACAGTTCCCTCCTCATCCTCCCACGAGTCAGGAGATGACAGTGCGTTGGGCTCGACGACGGGTTCTGAGGGCGACGACGGAACGGGTCTCCCGTCGCACGGGCCTCGCCGCCTGATGAGATTGGCTCATTCCACGCCATAATCGCTAGGGCGTCCGAATTGTTCCAGCTCTGCCCGGAGGAGCAGAAAAAGGAAGGTTTCCTCTATCAGCGCCGGGAGGCCAAGAGGAAGACGGTCATCGCGGTGCCCCTAATCGATGACATCTGGGAGGAGGGCCTGTCGGTTCTCAAGAACCCCTCCACGGCACCAGCCAAACGGGACCGGTACGAGAAGAAGTACCGGGTCCCCGAAACCGCTCCCCTGTGCCTCAGGGCCCAGCCAACGCCAGTCTCGGTCGTCTCGGCGAAGAAGAAAGTGGCGGGGTCAGGAGCCTCGATGTCGAATTCCCCGCGGGACGGCGAGGGAAAGTAGTTGGACGCCATGGGGCGGCGGGTCATTTCGTCGGCGGCGACGACGATCAAAGCGGCCAACGCCCTGGCGATCGTGGCCCGTTACGACAGGGAGCTCTGGTTTAAGCTGGCCCCCATATTGGACTTCCTGCCGGACGACAAGAGGTCCGAGGCTCTGGAAATACTGCAAGAGGGCGAGGTGGCGTCGGACCACGCCATAACGGTGGCAACCGATATTGCCGATACAGGGTTCCGCCAGCTGGGCAACGGTGTTTGCCTACGACGACGGGGTTGGCTCCTGGCGACCGACTTCCATCAGGACGTCCAGACCAGGGTGTTGGACATGCCGTTCGACGGCAGCAAATTGTTCGGGAAGGCGGTCGACGAATCCCTCCAAGCCATAAAAACGGACACGGAGACGGCCCGCGCCCTAGGAGCCCTTCAGCAACGACGGCCCTTTCGGAGCGCCGGAGGCAGACAGGGTGCCTCCAAGGGATCCAGCGGTGGCTCGTCGTCCTACCCCCAGGCGGCACGCTCCTCGTCTCAGGAGGCCTACAGGGGTCGCGGCAAGCAGGGAGCGCCTTGTTGGCAAGGTGGCCAGGGCGGCAAGGCCACCACCTCCAAGCAGGACTGAACCAGCCGTGGTCTCGGGCCCCCACCGAAGCACTCCGGTGGGAGGCCGGCTGATGAATTTCGTCGGCGTGTGGAAGTCCAGCTCCACCAACCGTTGGGTGCTGGATACCCTGGCAAGAGGACATTCTATCGAATTCCTGAAGAAGTGCCCTCACGTTCCACCTGTGGCCAGGAAGGAAATTCACGTCCCGCAACTGCTGTTGGAAGTACGGGCGATGCTCAGGAAAGGCGCCATCAAGCTTGTCCCGAAGAGGCTCCGGGGCTCTGGGGTGTACTCAAGGTACTTCCTCGTCAGGAAGAAGACGGGCGGCTGGCGCCCCATCCTGAACCTTCGTCGTTTGAACAAATACATCGGATCACAAAAGTTCAGGATGGTCACCCTCCAGCATGTACTGGGACAGCTGAAGGAAGGCGACTTTCTATTGTCGTCGGACCTGGAGGATGCATACTTCCACGTTCCCATCCTCAAAAGTCACCGAAAGTTCCTCAGGTTCGTCGTCCAGGGACGCCACTACCAATTCAGAGCACTGCCGTTCGGATTGAAGTCGGCCCCTAGGGTCTTTACCAAGTGCCTGGCACCAGTGGCGGCGCGGCTGCGCCTACAGGGGATTCACGTCTACTCCTACCTGGACGACTGGCTCCTCCGCTCAAGGACGAGGGAACTCGCCGTCGAACACACTGCGAGGACCGTCCAGCTACTCACAAACCTGGGATTCGCCATAAACTACCCAAAGTCCCACCTGGTACCGTCGCAGGTGGCCCTGTTTCTGGGAGCGAAGCTCGATACAGAGAGGCGCCTGGCGGCCCCGTCGGAAGAACGGACGAAGACCATTCTAGGCAAAGTGCAGCGCCTGCTAGCCATGGACGTGGCCAGGGTGAGGTCCATCAAGTCCCTCCTGGGGATGATGTCCTCTTGCATCTACCTGGTTCGCCTCTGCAGACTACGGATGCGCCCTCTTCAAGAATTTCTCGACGCCCGTTGGATACAGGCGACGGGCACCTTCGAAGACAGGGTCCCCCTCAACAAGGTGTTCCGGCGGGCGATTCAGTGGTGGGGCGTTCGAGCATACCTCATGGCGGGCAAGGACTTTCAGACGCCGGCGTACCAGGAGACGGTGACGACGGACGCCTCCCTGGAAGGTTGGGGCGCCCACACCGGAGATCTCCACGCAAGAGGCCTCTGGCTCCCGGAGGAGAGGCTCCTGCACATCAACGTCCTGGAACTCCGAGCCGTGTTCTGGGCTCTCAAATCGTTCCTCCCGTCGCTCAAGGGCAAGGTGGTGTGGATCTTCACGGACAACACCACGACAATGTTTTACATACGGAAGCAGGGAGGCACCAGATCCCCAGCCCTATCCAAGGAGGCACAGGTCGCCCAGGGGATGTTCCTGGTTCCCTTCCACCTGGCAGGAGAAAGCAACACCATCGCCGACTCGCTCAGCAGGGAGCTGCGCGCGTGTCACGAGTGGGAACTGCGCCAGGATCAGGTGGATCTACTCTTCCGACGATGGGGCAAACCCCAAATCGACCTGTTCGCAACAGCAACGAACTCGAAGTGCAAGAGGTTCGCCAGCAGGTTTCCCCAGCCGAGAAGCATGGGCGATGCGTTCTCGTTCCCCTGGAGCGGCCTATACCTGTATGCATTCCCTCCGTTGCCGTTGCTGCTTCGACTCATCAGCCAGCTCAAGAGGTCCCGGTGCAGGATGATCCTCGTCGCACCGGCGTGGCCGAGGCAGATCTGGTTCCCGGACCTTATGGACTTGTCAACGTCCCCTCCCATCAAGCTGTCGGCGGACACGGACCTTCTCTCCAGAGAAGGAGGCGCCATCTTCCACCACAACCCAGTGTTGCTGAACCTGCAGGCCTGGCTCCTGCAGCGCTAGAGTTTGGAGGCTACGATATACCGGCCGATTGCAGAGAGGTTCTTGCAAAGGCCAGGGCGTCCTCGACTCTCAAATGCTACGGTCATAAGTGGAAGAGGTTCTCTATCTGGTGCCGAGCACAGAAGATCAACCCCCTACGGATTACGGCTCCTCAAGTGCTGCAGTACCTGCTATCGCTGGCAAAGGCTGGGCTAGCCCATGCCTCCATTAAGATCCATCTGGCGGCGATCTCCAGATATACCAGAACCACAGGACGGACGTCCCTGTGGTCCCTTCGACTGGTAAAAGAGTATGAAAGGACTGTTCCGGGCGTTCCCGCCGGTGAAGGCCCCGGCCCCGGCGTGGGAACTTGGTGCTGACCAGGCTCATGGGGCCCCCATTCGAGCCGATGCACTCCGCACCTATGAAGTTTGTGTCGTGGAAGACTGCGTTCCTGGTGGCCATTACCTCCGCACGACGAGTGGGAGAGATCCAGGCCCTATCCTGCAAAGCACCGTACTTGACTTTCCATGCCTCGAGGGTGGTGCTTAGGACGCACCCCTCCTTTATGCCCAAGGTGCCATCGAACTTCCATCTTAATGAGCCCTTGGTGTTACCTGTTTTCTTCCCGTCTCCTTCGTCGCCGGCCGAGAGGACTTTGCACTCGTTGGATGTGGCTAGAGCGCTGAAGTTCTACGTGGACCGCACGAAGAGTTTCCGGAGGACATCACAGCTGTTCGTGAACTTGGACCTGTGAATCAAGGGAAGGCTCTCTCGAAGTCTTCTATTTCCAGATGGCTCTCCGGCTGCATCATGCACCGTCACCGGTTGGCTAACCGACTGCTGCCAGGCCGTCCGAGAGCCCATTCGACCAGAGCGATCGCTGCTACTACGGCGTTCTTATCTGGTGTGCCCCTGCTGGACATCTGCAGGGCTGCTACGTGGAGGTCGACGCACACCTTCATGAGATTCTACTGCGTCGATCGGGATTCCAGGGAGGAGTCCAGGGTCGGCCAAGCAGTGCTGCGCAACCTGTTCGCTTAAGGTGAGCCTGGTGAGGAGGTAAGAGATGCTTAATGTTGAGTTTTTTGTATTGCTTAATGTTGAGCCTTTTGCCACCCCTCGTGGTTGTGCATGTGTGTACTGCTATCTATTCTTATATTCATGAGCATGTGAATCCATGCCAGACCCCATGCTGGAGAAGGAACAAGTTACTTACCTGTAACTGTTGTTCTCCAGCATGGGTCTGGCATGGATTCACATGCGAAACCTCCCGCCTACCCCTCTGCGGCTCTTCACTTGGTCATACTGCCACTTCACGTGCCACCAAATCTGAAGATGGCTGCCCGAGGCGGGGCTTAGGTAGAGGGCAGTCATTGGCTGTGGTCAGTATGACGCAGAAATCAGTGATTGGTTACTACGAAAGACAGATCAGAAACGAAACTGATACTGATACTGATTTTTTCTTTACCGAGGATTCCCAGCCTGACGGGGAATATTCATGAGCGTGTGAATCCATGCCAGACCCATGCTGGAGAACAACAGTTACAGGTAAGTAACTTGTTCCATATCTCAGTGGCTGTACCCTATCACAGGGATTTCCTCCCACATGTCATGTTCTTGGGCCACCTCTTGTTGGAGAAGACAATAACCTTGGACTTCTGTCCAGTCAGCGTATGGTTATTTTGTACTGCGTAGTTGGAGAGTTTGCTTCCTCTGCAGCCCAATTGGTGTCAGATCAAACAAGACCATATCATCTGCAAAGGCGATCCAGTCTAGGGATACAGAGCCCAGTTTGATTGAGTTGGTTGTGCCTCCCTCCCAGACTTTAAGATCAGCCAAGTAAAGGTTAAACCAGGCTGGATCCATGACTCATCCCTGCCGCAAGCCAACTAATATAGCTATAGGGTCTGTCGTGGCTCCTTCTCTGCTCAGCCTAACCCTTAGCATGGTTTCTGTGTACAGTAGTACCAAAAGCTGCAATCAGTCTAGTTGGGATGTTGATTGTTCGGAGTTTCTTCCAAAACCTCGATCTATTCACGGTATCGAAAGCATTTGACAGATCTTTTGATGCCATATATACTGTACCCACTGTTCGCCTTTTCACAGCTGCTAGCAGATGAGACATCGTCCGTGCTTTTAGCGAGGTGCCCATTCCTGTTCTAAACCCTATCTTATATTCTGAAAGTGAGGTAATTTGTACCTTAAGATTTCTTAAAAGAAGGGTTCCAAATATTTTGCTGGGAGAGTCCAAGAGGGCTATGGGTCTAAAATGTTTTAGATCCTTCTTGTCTCCCTGCTTAAAAATTGGAATGAGGGATACTCTCCACATAGATGGTACTGTGAGTGGCAAACTGACGTGATGGAAAATGTCCCAGACCTCCGGGTTACTTTTAATTCGTGCCGTAGGAATACTGTCCGGGCAAGGAGCCCTTGATGGTTTTGCTTGACCAATCGCCCATAGGACATCATCAGAATCCCAGCCGAGATCACTCTGTTCCACCACCTAGTTATCTAGACCTACGTGGACTTAGTCGCTATCTTTGGGCCAAGAGTATTTTTTTGTGATACAATTCACCCAAACTTGTGCGGTAATATCGCGCTCAATGTGCCCCTGTGGCCCTTTAGTGACCCCCACCACCCATCATTCTCCAGAAGTTGACCCAATCTGGATGAGGGACTTGACCACCTCTTGGTTATCTCTTGTATGTCTGTCCCGTCTAAGAGATAGGAGGGTATGTTTATATTTCAATAGGATCGGTCTTAGCCTTTTGGTATGCATGCTTGCAAGTTGAATTTTTAATAGTTTGATTTCATGCTTCTTAGCTTGCTTTGCCTTCCTAACCCTTGTGTCGTAAATGTGATTGTGTTTAGTACCCATCTTTTCCCCCCTAGTTGTGAGGCGATTCATGCATTCCAGTGAGCGTTGGTTGTAGTTGTTGGCATTTATTCTATTTCCCTTCTTTTCCATTTTATCTTGGTTAGCTCATGTTCCCAAATGGTAGAAAAGGTTCTAAACGCTTTTGTATTCCATTTCACCATCAAGCTGCCCCTCACCAGTGTAATGAATGCTGCACCATATTCCATATGGTGTGGGTTTTGACACGCACATCGTAAGGATCAGAGGAAAATTCACTCCCAAGGGCATCCTGCCCCCTCGCCAGGGGGTCAAATAAGCAACCCAATTCAGCAGATACATAAAGTAGTCAATCCAAGACTTCTTAGACCCCCTGCCCCAAGTAAAGAACTAATTACGAGCTTGTTCCCCTGGCCAACAATGCAGGGTGCCCTATGCCGAAAACATCGTAGTTGTCATGACGTCTGTCACGCGTGATGTAGAGGGTTGGACACAGACGCCCACCCGATAAGAGTTATCCAATCCACATGCTCTGTTACCATATACAGATATAGCACCTATACTTAAGTTACCTTTCCTAACCAATTATATTGCACAACGAGTTTTGTAGAGTTAGACGTCAATGATGACGAGTTTTGTGTATAAAAGTTACTGTTCGACTGAAGTTCGTGGAAGTCGGAGCGAGACAGGCGATCGCAAGAATTATAATTTCCAATCGTTTCCCTGTTTGATGTACTTGTCATTAAACAGACTTCCCTTTTCCAAACTACTGAGTCCTCCTTATTGAGTCGTGTTGGAGTAAGTGAATCCTGCACCCCCATTCCTCACATGGTGCAGCTATCTTGTCTTACAAGTACTAGAGGGTGAGCACTGGCTTATGGGCCCGTCACTGGTTATCTTGTCCTCTTTTACAATGGCAAAAGGAAGGCTTAATATATGAGGAAGGGAGGAATTGGCATATTCTAAGGTGATCAAATGAGTCTGAACACCACTGTTTGTTTGTATGTTTATCAGTTGAAACTAAAAATCTATTGTTTCTGTTACATGAAAGTCCAGGACTAGAGAACATGTGTTCAAATGACATGGGGTCACCTTGCCAAAATATGGCGTATACTTTGAGGTAAAAAGAAAAAAATCAACAAAGTAGGGGAAAAAGCTGGATTTTAGGTTTTAACAAAGGAGTTGAAAAAATGGAAGGTCTGACGGCTCAGGTGAATTCGCTTAAGGGAATGACTATCTTCATTTGGCATTGTAAGCGGTCAGGAGCAATTTCACATGTGTGTGGGATTTACTGTGAAGAAATGATATGTGCAGAGATAGAACACAAGCATTAATAAAGCCACCAGTTTTTTCTTGTGTATAATGAAAATGTTTCCTTTGTTGGTACTAAAAATCTTGCAATCACACGCCCATGTACCCTCAAAATTTGCCCTATGTCCAAGGTACCATCACTTTCAATTGAGAGTGACATTTTGGGAAAAACAGAGTGCACAGCAGCAATCTATGTTTTTGTGGAATCAGTATCTAGGTGAGCTGCTATTCATTTAGACAATGAACATAAACTTGGGTAATGAAAATGATTATCATTTTTGAGAGCGAGTGCAGTGTGGGGTAGCAGTAGAGGAGCAATGAAGGGGAGCGCATACTGGGGTGTTTCGCCTTGGGAGAAACAATCGAGACGACCCTGCACACAACACCTTATTCTGGACAAAATAAGCTCATTTATTATCTTGAAACACCGGAATACGTAAGCTATTAAGTACTTAAAGGTCATATGTTAGATTGAACATTGTACAACTAAGTGTGGAATGCAAGGAGAAAAGGCTGGCAGGTAACCTAAATGCGTGTATTTAGGATAGCATAAGCTAAATGCTCCAAAAGAGACTGGTTAAATTTGAAGTCAGACAATGCCTTTCTTAAAAATATTTCTATTGGTATTTTCAACCATATATAAAATTCCCATCCTCCCATCCCCTGCCAAAACCCTCCCCTTGAACAAAAAGGACAGCCGATTGCTCCCCCAAAACTCCACCTTTCATGTATTCAAGCCAGTTCCAGCAACCGTAGTCTTGTGTGGGAAAAAGGCTACCCTAGAGTCACTGCGAAGTAAGGATAGTACACCGTCCCAGTCTGCCCCACATTTTTGCAGATTCCCCCTTTACAGTGCATGTCACTTGCTCCAGGGCGATGAAGCTCCAGATCTTGGATATTCAGTCTTGTTCAGTGGGTACAGCCTTCATTGTCCAATTTTGAGCCACAATTAACAATGCTGCTATGCTAAGGATAATATAAGCCTTCTTTTGAGCTTTAGTAGGTCAAATCTCCCCCATCCTACCTAGGATGCTTAGGAACTCAACTCCCACCGCCCCCGCCCCCCTGCCACCTTTCCCATCCTGAACACTTTCTCAGACAGCTCACTGTGAGAGAAAACAGACTAACACCCGAGCCGTATACCTGACATGTCCCAACACAAGGGTCAGGCAAAGTCATGCAATTACTGATAATTAAACACACCTGACTTCCATCACACGAATAAAAGGCAGAGCATGAAAGCAGACTCTGAGCAAAGCAAAAACACGAGGAAGCAGCAGTTCTGAGATGGCCGTTTAATACAAGGAGAATGACAGCATGACGAGAGAGGGTTGCAAGGAGGATAGTGCCTTGATTTTTTCAGTGGAAAACCGCTACTTTCACGTTTCCTCGAGAATAAGAACTATAAGACCTGGAATTAAAGCTGAAGAGAGGTGCATCGTGTGTTGGAGGTACCCAGGACTTTCCTGTGTGAGCTATGGACACTACATATCAAAGATGAGGAATACGTTGGAGGAACATCCAGTTGAAAGAATGTTACTAGGGGTAAGTAACTTGTTCTTCCTCTCCTTTATTTGGAAAGGCTACTCTTAGAATGTCATCCAATCTCAGGGTTCGAAGCTGGCAGATTGCCTGAAATCCTTTAATCATTTGTCCCCTGTTGATATGTCTTACATTCGACTTGCTGCACAGTGGGACCCAACATTGGCTGTGGTTGTCCGTTAGATATATCCACTGCCTCTGCCTAGACTGGATTGAATTCGACCAGTGGTGTAGTAACTTAGCTCGTCGGTTGTAGAGGCATGTTGAGGAGGAGTCTCCAAAAATACTGTTATTTTAGATTGCTTTTTATTCGATGTGGTTTTAGGAGCTATCATATTGCTAGTTTCTTGCTGGCAAATTTGGCCCTGACCAATCTGGTCCATCGCCTCTCTTGAAAGGGCGTTTATGAAATGTCAAGAGTTGTTTCTTTTGTTAGCTTAAGGGGCTGGAAGATTTTTTGTCTTTCTTCTTTTGCTGTTTTCCTTTTCTCTTTTGTCTGACTCTTATCCAGCCTTCTCGCCCGCTTTCCTCTCCTGCTGAGTCACTGATGGTATGTACTTCTGCTGGGCTGGGTGCCTCCTGGAGGATCTCCTTTTCCTTAAGGCATGATTTAGCAAGCGGCGTGGGGCTGTCTGGAGATTCACTGGTGGATTTTACAATATCTTGTGTCTCCACCTGTACGTTACATGCGTCCTCCCAAACCGCATCTTGAGGTAGTATTTCAGCCATGCTGGGGGCTATTTCCTTTGCCCCTTAGGTGCTCATAAGATCAGAACTGCCCCCCGCCCCTCCTTCTTGAACGGACATTGGCTTTCTGTCTTGGTAGCCAACAGCTTACTCAACCCCTGATCCAACGAGTTTACTTTTAGAGTTTTCTTGCACAGACTCCTTTACATTGTCGTATAACTTCAGCAAGGATTCCAGCACTAGATGAAGAGTCAAGATGGAGGCTGCTCCTAGAGTTTCCTTCTGTGGCATGATGCAATTATTGAGCTGTTTAGAGGACTCAACTCATGGTCTTGTCCCTTTCCAGACCTTGCATGTTCTGGCTGGCAATGTGGTGTTTTTTGATGTTCGATGGGAACGCTCCATGATGCCGTCCATATCATTGGAGTTTCTCAAAGGAGTGATGCAGCACACTCAAATTTTGGTTATGTAGTATAGTGCAGTTTGGGATGTTGGTATCCTGTAATTCTGTAACTGGTGTGTTTGTGAAGACAGTTGGCCCTACGACTATATCATTCTTGGTAAGCGTGAGATTTGGAATTGCAAAGGTTATGTGGGCTTTCCCCATGTCAGGCTCAACTGCTGCAGTTATCCCCATTGTCTGGTCCTGAGCCTCCTCTCTTGACAAGCGTGTCTAGTTCGCCCACTTTCTTTTCACTCCGTGTTTTGGGCTCAGAGTATGGTAAGAGAACCACTCCGCCGTCACCCAGTTCACAACTTGATGGGCTCTCCAATTGTAGGTAAGGATTTTACCATACACAGTCGTAGGACAGTTGTAAGGCACAGATTGAGATTCAGCTGATTTCTTTACGCTCTGTGTTCTGTGCTCAAAGGGTGTGATAAAGAAGCCACCCTGTTAACAGCTTAGTAGACACTTAAGCTGTAAGCAAGAGCTTTCCCACACACAGTGTAGCAGTGAGTTATAAATATACAGATTGAAGGGTTGGCGTTGTAGGGCAACCTTTTCTTACCCTAATGCAGAGGTTCCCGGGCAGCTTCGTATGTTCCCTAGCGACCTGCGACTCCACTGGTAACATTTCTTCCGCCGATGCTCCCTGGTTGCTGTTGTGCTAGTAAGCAGGTAAGTTGGTAAGCAGGGGATTTCAGATGCTCAGCAAACTCTTCCTCCTTGACCAGACTGGCCGGACTGCCAGACTGCACACTCCTCACACGCTTTCCAGACAAAAGACAAAAATAATAAATGTCTTACCGTTGAACGGTAACGCGCTGCAATTTAGACAATGCACCCAAACAGCCTTCTCACTTGCTCCAAAGCGCGTGCGCTCACAAGGCGCGCGGCACTCTGTAATTATGGTGTTCACAGGAGGTCTCTGGTGTGGTGGGCGGGACCTGATTTCAGAAGGCAAGTAAATAAAAATGCCTTCTGTAGAGAATGTTATGCTGTCTCGCGGCGGTCACGCATGCTCTCTTGTGATCCTTGGAATGCGAGTCGCGTGCCCGCAGCGGACAGTGGCAGTTGGAACAAACGAGAGTTGAGCTCGGCAGTGATTAGGGCACCGGCGAGCTCCGTGTATTAAATAACTTACCGGCTCTAACAGTGTGGCCTCCTTCCTTCAAATGGCGACGAGGGGGCACACGGAGCTTGCCGCGGAGCCTGGCGACGTCTCCCTCAACGCAGAATGCGCAACGCGCCGTTCGTGGCAAGGAGGGCAGGCCCGGCGACAGAAAAAGGCCTGCGGAGAGGTGGGGGCATGCAGGGGGACTGTCTCCGCGGCGCCTCGGAGCGTGGCGCTGAAAGGGGACGTTCTCCCCGCCTTCACTCGAGCGAGCAGCCACATAAGGAAAGGCTGCTCCTCCTGGTGGGTGCCGCCCACTCCCCCTCTCGTTGGACAAGAAGGTGAGGAGCGGGGAGAGGGGGGGCTGGGGCACAGCCAGGGAGGAGGCACTGCTGAGAAGAGCTCGGGGCCAACAAGAGGCCACCATAAGAAGGGAGTGTGCCTGAGGACATTGAAGCTACTGCAGAGGTGAGCCTCCTAGTGGACATTCAGGTCATTGCAGGGTTCACAGGGAGCGTGCCTCCCATAGGACAGTAAAGTCACTGCAGAGGTGGAAGGTGCTTCACACAAAGCTGTGTTTCAGGAACATACTCCTATACAGTGAACCTGCACCATCTACACTTAAGAGTTGCTTAAGAGCATTTCAGCACATAGGACTGACAAATACCAAGGAGATAAGGAGAAGAACAGTGAATAGGATTGGAGATATAAGCCGGTGCAGTAGCGCACGTGGTGATAATTGGTGTGAATAGGACACCATACACAAAAAGATGGCTGCGGCTAGTATGTCACCCCCGCCACCGTTTTTGTCAGAACCTGGTGCTCCACCTATAAGGTGGGACAGGTGGAAGAAGTTGTTTGACACGAACCTGATTGCAATTGGAGGGGACAAGTTTGCAGCAGCAAGAAAAGAGGCGATCCTGCTGCACAATTTGGGAACCGAAGGCAGAAGTGTCTATGATGGATTACCTGATCTTCCACAGCAAGGCCAGGGGGAGGTGGACCAATATTCCATGGCGGAAAGGAAGTTGGAAGTTCATTTTGAAGCCAAGAAAAATATAACATTTGAGAGACACAAGTTCTTCCAAAGGGTACAAGATCCACAGGAGCCGGTGGAAAACTTCATTGCGGCGTTGAGGTCTCTTAGTCATACGTGTGAATTTGGGCTACTTACTGACTCTCTCATAAGGGACCATGTAGTTTGTTGCACGAATAACATAAAGATACAAGAGAGGCTATTATCTAAAGATGCATCACTGGAGTCGGCCATAGACATGGCAAGAAGTATGGAACAGACCCATAAGTATATGACCACTATGAAGGGAGACAAGTCGGAAGGAGAAGTGGCTGTGGTGAAGGGATTTCGTAAGGGAGTCTCCAACAAGGAAATCAAGTGCTACAAGTGCGGTAGTAACCGTCATATTTCCACAAGCATGTTTTGTCCAGCCAGAAATATCTTGTGTCTAAAATGCAAGAAGAAAGGGCATTTCGCGAGAGTTTGCCGTGAATCAGGGACAGTGCAGAGCATTGAAGCAGGTGGAAGAGTGTCTGAACAAGGAGAAGATCTGGAAATGGGAAGGAGCAACCAAACTAAGCATGTGCTGGAAGTAACAGAGGTCTCAAGCAAGGGAGGTACGCCTACAGATGTATTCATGGTAAATGGAAGGGTGGTGACAATGAAGGTGGACAGTTGCTCACCATGGACATTGATGTCAAAGGCGACATTTCTGAGTTGCATGCAAGGAGACGTGACACAATTGAAGAAGCACAACATAGAACCGTATGCGTATGGAAACGTGAGAATTGAAATTGTAGGGATGTTCCAGGCTTCCATCAAGTATAAAGGGAGGAGCTGCGAAGCAGAGGTGTATGTTACCCAAGAAGGTTCTTCACTCCTAGGATGGGGTGAACAGTGAAAGTTGGGAATTAGAATACAGGCGAACGCGGAGAGACTAGTTGATGTAGCTGAACTAGAGGACAAATGGGAAAAGGAGTATCCCATGGTGTTCCGTGAGGAGCTAGGGATGTTGAAGGGATTTGAACACGAAATTCAACTAAAGGCAGGGGCCAGTCCGAAAGTGCACAGGGTGAGGCCGGTACCTCATGGGTTAAATGAGAAACTCAAAGCAGAAGTGGAGTTGTTACTCCAAAGGGGAGTAATAGAGAAGAGTGAAAGCTCAGAATGGCTATTGCCGGTAGTAGTAGTGGCTAAGGCCAATGGAGATATTAGACTATGTGTGGATCTGAGAGATCTGAACAGGAACATCTTAGTGGATAGACATCCTCTACCGATAATAGGTGACAAGCTATCAGTGCTGAACAATGCCAAAGTGTTTTCGGTTATTGATCTTTCACAAGCTTAGCATCAGATTCCGCTGAAGGAGGATTGTCAACACTTGACGGCATTTATCAGTGTTTGGTTCATTCAAATACTGTAGGATGCCATTTGGGCTTGCCTCGGCGGCAGCCGTATTCCAAAGGGTCATGGAGACGGTGTTGAGTGGAGTAAAGAACATTGTGTTCCAGGACGATGTGCTGATATATGCTAGTTTTACTGAAGAACATCATGAGGTGTTGAAACAAGTGTTGAACAGATTGAGTGAGGCAGGGTTGACGGTGAAGAGGAGCAAGTGTAAGATTGCGGTACAAAGGGTGGAGTATCTGGGACATGAGATAGATGAGCAAGGGGTGAGGCCTAAGAAGAATTTGGTGGAAGCAGTGAGATGTGCGCCTGTACCAAAAGATAAAGAGCAGGTGAAATCATTTTTAGGTTTGGTCGAATATTATCATAGGTTTGTAAAGGATTTTGCCAAAGTGTCAATTCCCCTCAGAATGTTACTCAAAAAGGGAGTGAAGTTTGAATGGTCCGCTGAATGTGATGTGGCTTTTGAGTGTATTAAGCAAGCAGTGGGTGAGGCACCATCCATAGGTAGATTTGACCCTAAGGACAAGACTGTTTTGGTAGTAGATGCGAGCATGTTGGGACTGGGTGCGACATTGGTGCAGTACGACAGAGACAGTACTGAGAGAGTGATAGCATTTGCGTCTAGGACGCTGAGAGGGGCAGAGAGCAAATATTCAGTTATTGAAAGAGAAACGTTGGCCATGGTTTGGGCAGTAAATCACTTTAAGTACTTCTTGTGGGGAAGGAGATTTGTTGTCAGGTCGGACCACAAACCCATGGTTCAGATGTTTGAGAGCGGGAGATGGGCCATGGGTTCTCCAAGAATAAGCAGGTGGGGTTTGGGACTCCAAAACTTTAACTTTGATGTGAGCTACTTGCCAGGGATGCGTAATGTTGTGGCAGACTGCCTATCCAGACTGCCACTCAGGGGTGAACCTATGGAAGATAGAGAGACGGAGGAGGAGTTAGTAGCAGCAGAATTACAAGGTGCAGTTGGTAAGGAAGAATGGGCAAAAGAAGAAAATTCTGATGATGATCTCAAGCTAGTCAAAAGTTGGACAGTGAGGGGGTGGCCAGAAAAAAAGGACTTGGATTGTAAATTCAATAATTGGTGGGAAGTGAAAAATGAGTTAAACCTATGTGATGATAGGCTAAGGAGTGGGAGGTGCATTGTTCCTCCTCATTCCGTTAGGTCGGTACTAGTTAGGCTGGCTCATCAGGGGCATCCTGGAGAAGCGGCTATGAAGAGGAAATTGAGGCAGAATTATTGGTGGCCGGGAATTGATAGGTGTGCGGAAAGGTATGTCAAGGATTGCATAATTTGCCAAACGAGTGACAAATGCAGAGTGGTGAGGGAGGCTCTGTTGATTCCAAATGTGATACCGGACCAGCCGTGGAGCAAGTTAGCGGTGGACATAATGGGTCCTGTAGCAGGTCTGGGAGAAGGCTTGAAGTTTGTGTTTGTTGTGGTGGATTTTCATTCCAAATGGTTTGAGTGGGAAGCTGTAAAGGAGGTCACGGCAAAGGAGTTGATTGGTTTCTTGGAAAAAGTGTTTCTCAAGGAAGGAGTACCTGTTGAAATCGTGTCGGATAATGGGGTGCAATTTGTGTCTGGAGCAATGAAAAAGTTTCTTGAGGGATACAGCATAAAACACACAAGGACTGCCCTGTATAATCCTAAAGCCAATGGACTTGTGGAAAGAATAAACAGGTACATAAAAGGGGGCCTGCAGATGGGGGTATCTCCATTTGTTTCGATGAAAGGAAGGGAGCCTGGGACAAGACTTTGTCCAGGGTGGCTGGGAATGGCCAAAGTGGTTAATGTTGATCGGAATCATATTATGAAACTCATTACATTGAGTCAGGAAAGAAATAAGGAACTGTTTGATGACAGGATGAGAGTGAAGGAACAAGAATGGAAGGTTGGGGAAAAAGTATATGTCAAAAATCCTAGACTAGTGAACCGGTGTGTGGAAAGTAGATTTCTGGGTCCGAAGAAGATATGTGCAGTAAAAAGTAATGTGGTCATTTTGGAAGGTGGTGAAGTTTGGTCGAAAGGAAGGTTGGCGAGAGCGGGTGACGGGGGGGGGGGGAAGAATAGATTTGAGGAACAGTTGAGAACTGTGGAGGAGGATAATCTTAAATTGAATGAGGAGATGAAAGGGGGGGTGCCAGATGAGAACAAGAAGAATACAGGTGGGAAGGTCAAAGAAGATTCTTCACATAGGGCTGGATCTAAGCCGGTGTGGATGAGGGATTATGAAACTTGACACTGAAGTTGCTCAT
Source organism: Ambystoma mexicanum (assembly GCF_040938575.1). Classification (NCBI taxonomy): domain Eukaryota; kingdom Metazoa; phylum Chordata; class Amphibia; order Caudata; family Ambystomatidae; genus Ambystoma; species Ambystoma mexicanum. Next base: position 361,025,642 of record NC_090935.1, on the reverse strand, counting down.
GTCATGTGTAGGATGTGCATTATGAAACTGGACTCTAAGGTTTCTCATGTCGTGTGCAAGCTGTGCATTACTGTTTACTTTCTACTCTGTCCAGTTCAGACAAATTTTCTGATTACTGATTTGTCGTTTTGTTAAGTTTTTTTCATTACTGTTATAAGCATTATGAAGCAAAAAAAAAATGTATTTGCTCTGTTTGAGGGGGAAGATGTGTAGAGAATGTTATGCTGTCTCGCGGCGGTCACGCATGCTCTCTTGTGATCCTTGGAATGAGAGTCGCGTGACCGCAGCGGACAGTGGCAGTTGGAACAAACGAGAGTTGAGCTCGGCAGTGATTAGGGCACCGGCGAGCTCCGTGTATTAAATAACTTACCGGCTCTAACAGTGTGGCCTCCTTCCTTCACCTTCCTCCAGCACCGCACGTAGCAAAATGAAGCAGCCATTTTCCAAAGTTGAACGTTACTCTAACAGCATGTGCAGTCCAACAGCCTTCTCACTTGCCAATTCACTTGCTCCAAAGCACCATACCTCATTCCCATGCCATGAGCCAGAGTAATACTTTTGTATTCCACCATGTGTGGCGCTTCGTGTCTGGGAATGTGTGAATGAGGCAGGGGTCCTCATATCTGTGTTTGTTACTATTGAGCAGACTATGTTCTTCAATTATGGGTCACGTTGGATGAGATCTCGTTTGGAATTATTTCACTGTGCTTTTATTGGGATTCTAGCCAATATTAATGAGAATGCTATGGTTCCTTTTACAACTGGGCACACTCTTGGGTTATTCTTCATGTAGTCTCATTGACCTGCACTTTGCTTACAAAGGCTTGTTGTTCTTTTAATTATTCTAAGAACATATGGCTTACGTTTTGGGAGTTCTCTTGCTTCCACTGCAATGTTCTTATCCTTTTATTTTTTTTATGGTAACCTTGGCTTTGGTTGCTAGCTACTGCTTGGGTTCTGCATATTTTGTTATTTCATAATTTTGAGTTCTTGTGAAGCCTTGAGGCCTTTAATTTACTTAGTGTGTTGCAGTTTCCATTTTGGAAAAGATGGCTGCCCATTGCTCTTGCATTTCTATGTTAGTGAGCTATATGTGCGTATTGTTCATGTCACGTTCAGCTAATTCATTGCTTATGTTGATATTCTTGTCTTATGGGGTGCCATGTATACATTAATGTATAAATGCATAGATTACCTGGTGTTTGCGTTGCTCATGTTGAGTGCACATTTGCTTCGGGTCTAATGCATGCACATGTGGGGTTTCATTGTTGGTTTGTTTATTCTTGCTATCTTTAGCTTAGATCGTGTCCATCTCGTGTTGTACCTGCCTGGGATATGTGCCGTACGGTTGCCTTAGTGAGTAGCGCTTCACACCTATGCATTATTGGACCAGGGGAGGGGCAGTAGCTATGGATGACATAACCATCTGCCTCCGAACAGTCCCGTTTTCTGGCGATGTAGTATTGCAGCAATTAGTAATTGTAACTAGCACAACAGTGAACGTAAAAATTGTATACCGTTTTGCATATTGGTACATAAAGAGTGCTCAGTATAACGTCTAAAATTTGTTAGAGCCGCAGATGTTATGGTCCATAATATATATCGTTTGTAAAAGAGAAAATATTGTGAGCTGTTGGCTGCAGTCTAGCAGAGCAATGCATGTTTCACACTTTTTTAGAGCCCTTGTGAACATATGAATTGCAAATGTCATATTTAAGAAAACTGACCTTAAAGGTGCAGGGCTTCCTTTTAAAAAGCAGGTGGTGCTTTCTCCATTGGAGTGCCATGTAGAACGCTGCATGGGGCATTCTAGGGGGACCAGATTTCTAAAATAAACCGGGATAGGCCTCTGTTGTGTCTTGTGCCTCCCTTGTCTTGTACCTGCATGAATACTAGTGAGATGGAATGCATGTTGGAATTGTCACCTGTAGAATGTTGTGGTGTGAGTGCCCCCGAATGTTCCATGGGTGACAGTTGGTGGATGAGACCCTGTGAGTGTGGGAGCCGGCGGATGTTTTCGATACCTTCCTTATTACTTATCTTGGACTTACCTTATGTTTTCACATGTAGTTCACTAAACTCCCCCCCCCCCACCCCCCCGGTGGTGTCGGACTTTTTCTTTCCCATCTTTACAATGGCGACAAGCTGGCTTGGCGGGAAGGACCAGGAACCTGCAGTGGCTGTCCAAGGGTGCAGCTACTAGAAGAAAAAAAGGAGGCACTGGAGAGGAAGCCTCCACTACCCCCCCACCCCCGAAGGTGAGCTGACCCCTGGCCGGACCACTACTGGCTGACTGGGGGTGGCTAATGGCGAAGAAGTGGCTGCAGGGGGACACAAGAGGGCCCTGTGGCCAAGTTTGGGCCGTTCTGTTTTTATTTTTTATTTGTGGCTAGTTAATATTAGACTTTTCACAATACATAGAAAAAGAGTCAATTCACCAATATAACTTGGCATCACTTTTACATCATGAAATTAGATTATATAGAAAAGTAAAAGAAATAAAAAGAGCGCATCTACCAACAGAATCCAATTGAATAAATGTTATAAGTTATTTTACAATCTTATACGAACATCAAACCCATATAGTTGGTTCAATTTTCTCTAAAAACCTCAAAACTTCCTAAGAAAGGAAACTTTATCTCCCCACTGATATTCGGTTCCAAAATTCCTCAGGATGTAACCAGTCAGTATGATGAACTGAACAGGAGAAATGATCAACCCTTTGTGACTCGGGTGACCAACAAGAGGTGAAACATCTATTAATGTCATGCTCCAGTACCACACAGCAGAGATTTCACGTACTTTCCATCAATGTGCCCTTATTCCTGATTCTCAGATCACGGGTGACCTAGAAGTTCATGCGGAACCTTAGGAAGTTCGCCCTCCGCTTTGGATTAGGGAATCTCCTAAAGTAACTGGGATTTGTCAATGACTGGGAAGTGCTTAAAACATTTAATATTTCTGAACAAACCCAGAGTTGCAATCCAGTCATTCTGATCAGTTTTTTTTAACTTAAGTGGATTATGCGTAATTTCTTTTTCTGAGGACTGACATTTCAATAACGGAGTTGTAGCATCCTGTTTCAACTCACGAAGACAGTAGTTGGTATTTTTGTCCATCAGAACACCTATGTCTACATGAAGAGAATTCTTTAATGGGCTTATGATTAATCTATACAGCATAATCCTCCTCCATTCTACATAGGATTGCATGGATTGTAGACACATTTCCTAGCGTAGCCTGGCCATAGGCAATGAGCGTGGTAAATTGAGTACTTTTTTCCAAATAAAACCCTCCGTTCGTACCCATTTCATTTTTAGAGTAATTTTCTTGATTTCAATTCCATACATTAAGATTGGATTCACCATGCCCTTATAGAAATTAATTAGTGGTAAAAGGGTGAATCTGCAGTAAACAGAGGATTTTTTTCATTTGGCAAATAAGTTTAGTCAACTTGTTGCCTAAAGCTGTCTCCAAGGCTGCCATGGAGGGAGTCCATCTGATCATAAAGCCCAAGTACTTTATTTCTTCTACCACAGGCAAATTCTGTTATGCTATCTTCCACTTGAAGCTTCCTGTTCTTTTCTTAGTTTAATGGTTATAGGTCATAATGAAAATTTTGCTGGGATTGATGATGTTGTTTGAGATTGCATAGTTTTCCAAAGGCTAAGATCAAACGCTGTAGACCTATCTGGATGTGATCCAATAGGACCACACCAACTGCATGGGCCAGGCGGTTAATTTCGAGATGACACCTTACTGCTCAATCAATTGGTAAGTTTACTCCTGAGATCAGCCAGAAAGAGTTTTGAGGCATGGTGCTACAATGCATCCCTGTCTTCGGACTTTCTCAGTAGAAATAGGTGAAGGCAAGTGGCCTTCAGAGTCCAGTCTCGCGTGTATCACGGTTTTATTGTGTAAATGAATTAGAATGGCCAGAAGACCCTCAGAAATGCCCCAGTCTTTGCACCAGAGTTTACCTCTGATTGTATCAAAAGCCCTAGATAAATTATCCAAACCTCAGTCATTGATCTTTATTTAGTGTTGGGTTTAGCATGTTGTGCACCATGCCTTTCAAAGTTGTAGACCGTCCCTTCCAGAATCCTGTCTGAAACTTTGAGATTTGCCTGCTCGGCCCATTCTTCCCAACTCTTTCAAGATAATTAGAGCAAAAATGTTGTGTTCTGTCCATCAGGGCAACTGGCGATAATTGCTAGGGTTCCCACAAGCACCTTTCTTTTATATGGTAATTATTATGGCTGTACTCCAAGAATCCGGGTATTCAATCTTTTCAACAATATTTATAAAAACATGTAAAGAGAATGGAGTTCCATAAGCACACAGAAGACGTAGAATTTCATTTGTAAGGCAGTTGGGTCCTGCAGCCCTGTATCTCGGAGAGCTACATATAAGGCCTTCAATCTCTTGTTCCTCAAGGTCGAGTTCCCACTTCACTTTGGGATGCAAACTGGATCTCCATGGGTTCAGTTCCTCAAACTCTGGAGAAGTACTTCGTCCATGTCAATTCCGTGATGGTATTGGACTGAAGCTTGGTGTTGTGGCTGTGGATTTGAGTCCCGAAAAGTTAAGCAAATTGCCTTCTGTCATTGCTTTTAACATAGACCATATGTTCGAGTGGCTTCTCTCAAACCTTTTTGTTCCTTGACCTATTTCTATATGGATTACAGAGAGACCTCTTTTTTCGAAGGAATAAGTCCAATTCCAGCCCATCCCCTGGCAGCATTCGAATATTGCTATGCCGTGCTCGTTTGCACGTCATTGTCTCTGAATCATAACTGTAGGCATGAATCCCACATATGGGTCCTCATTTGATACCTGGTCTATCGATGTTCCATAAGAGGTCAACAAAAGACCTGGGGTTGTATAGATCATCTAATGCCCTTGGATTTGGAGCCCCAAATAGATCTTCCAATTTACAATTGAGGTTCCCCCCTCTACGCTTGAAGATGATTAATAGATTGCTACCCTGATTTACAGAGAGCGTTGTACGAAATGCCTATGTCAACAACTTTAAACTCCCTGCAGTCCCTAAAGTGTGATTCTGAAATTATTCAATAGTCAATGGTGGATGCAGATACGCCACTTCTCCACGTTTTAGCCGACGAGATGTCCCTGGGATGGAACTGTAGGCAATATATAAATTTAATTCCTTAAAGAAGTTTGACCATGTCTGACCATTCACACATGAGATCCATCTATAAGCGCCCCTGGAATTCCCCCCCAGGCAGTTGGAGTCCAAATCACCTGCCACCAAAACATTATCTACTAGGAAGGCAATCCTCCTGGTTAACAGTACATCCGCTAGATCCTCCCAAAACTTTCCAAGGTAGAATGCGCTGGGCTCCAGTATAAGTTGATAAATACCAATGAGTCACAAGTGTGCTGTGGTGGAAAACAAATCCTAACTGGCAAAATACCCAGTCTTTTTGAGGGCGGTTGTTCAATACTCCTGCCCAGATTTTACAAACATTAACCACTTGTGACCCACCCACCCCCGAGGGCCTTCCCCCGTTTACATTGATTGCGGGCTGATTGAATGTTGTAAAACCATCCAATTTAAAGGATTCCCTCAACCATGTCTCCTGTAGAAAGATCTAATCATGATCTTGAGAGATTTCCTCACTATTTCACCTTTGAAGGAACCAGAGCCCTGCATGTTCCAACTGACAAGTTTCAAACACCCCTCACCTAAAACAACTCTTCCACACTATTCAACTTCTGGAATACCACTGCAAGGATTCCCGGAAGCAATGCCCGCATTTTGTTTTTGTCGCCACCCTGTTCCTTCCTCATACATCCGTCATCATCCCGCTTCATGACTCCTCGGCTACCCACATGACTTTCTTTGTCAAGAGACCCACCTCTTCCCTTCAAATTTTATGGGTAAACCCAGTCCTTTGGTTTTGTGAAATTTGAGACAATGTAGGAGACACCTCCAACCCCAGATTTTTGAATTCCCTCGCTGAATTCAACATGGCCCTAACACCCAGTTGAGATTTCATCACCACCTCCACTATATTTGTGATCTGATCATACAGTTCACTTATACGATCAATATCATAAATCAGCAGGAAGTTCCCTCTGTGAATGCTATAATCGGCCCCCATCTATGAATGCCCAGGTGAGCAGTCTTGTATCCTCCTCGGCCTATTACATTAGATTATTATGCCACATCCACCCCTATCTGTCCCATAAAAGTTTGGAGATGGTAGCAAGAGCTATCATATGTTCCAAGATCGATTACTGTGGGAGCATTTTGATGGGGATTGGGAGGGGAGAATTAGCCAGATTACAAATGATCCAGAAGAGTATAGTAAGAGCAATTCTGGGTCTCTAATAATGTGACCATGTCTCCAATGCTAGAAGAAGCCTCCACTGGGTACCGATAGAAGCAAGAATTGAATCTTGTCATCTTATGTTCACATTTCAATGCTTAGATGGGCAATACTCTGCCTATGTGGCTGACAATTCGAGTGAAAAGAGAATATCTAGTAACCTGAGATCTAAAGATCTCAAATTATTGGAATTCCCAGCTCCAATCTAGCTCTTGTCAATAGAAGTGCATTCTGAATAGCTGCACCAAAGAGCTGGAATGCTCTCACCTTTAGAAGCTGTGAGTCACTCAAAAGCTTCAAGAAAAAACTTAAAACCCATTTTTTCAGGTAGGCAGTCACCTAGATTCTCCTAGGTCTGTTTGTTTTGTCCTTACCACCTCTGTTTCGGGATTCAAGATCCAGGCGCCCGGATGCCTCTGGGCCTTTTTGGCTGCGCTTGAACACATGAATTTAAGTAAAGTAAAAGACATGGAAGGAAAGTAGAAGTAAGTTTGCGATTTGTCTTGTTATAGCCAAAATATTTCCCCTGTTCAGGCTAGCGTGACACTTTGTTGGATCAGTCCTCTTAAACCATATTCTGGGTAGGGCAAAGGGACTTGTTTCCTTCCTGCCTGGTGGCTCTTCACCCACAACCAGAGCCTCATTTGAATAGAACGTGCAATTCGCCCCAGGCTCTGTGGGTCCTCGTTTCTGGCTCTGCCATCAGTTTGCCCTTTCAAGTTACTTCTGGACATTGGGACCGCTGCTGTGGGGCCAAAATTGATTTTATCAGTGCTTCTTGGCTTTTGCCCCTGCTTGGTGATCTATTTAAGAAAGATTAGAGACGGGTGTAAAGGTATCTTCTTCACTTCATTTACTTTCCGTTTGTAGTCCCACACTAATTTTACTGATTGTTGGTGTGAGCTGTTGAGATGTTTCACTTGCAATATCTGCACCAGTACCTTCCGGCTCTTCATTCATGTCCACTTGTTGAGCAAAGATTGATTTGATACATCTGGTGTGACCCTAATGACAACTTTATTTAGGGAGTTAAAAATTGCCTTTTCCCAGAATTTATTTGCTTCATATTTTTTTAGATTTCTGGGGCTGCAGCCGAGGTAGGGCGTCCCTTTTTCTTTCCTTTAACTTTTCCTTTGGTTCCTTCCACGCAACCCGTTTCTGCGTTGAATATGGTTACCCTCTTTGAAGCCTCGATCCTTGGTGTATCTGCTGAGTATGGGACCAGCGTTATCGGCTGATCAGTCACTGTGGCTTCATGGTTCCCTGCTCCATTTGACTCCCTTTTAAGCGTTTCTGAGATGGCCTTCCCGGACTGGGCCAGCCTTATGAATTCTTCAACGGTTGACTGCGACAGAGGGGTATCATCCAGAGGGATATTGTCAAAGGCACCTGCTGCATTTGGGTGGTCCACCACCTTGCCCTCTCCTGTGAGAAACCACAGGGTATTCTCCCTAGCCAGCTTTGAGAATCCCTTTTTTTCAGGTGGCCTGGGAAGGACTAATGCTCTCGGAACCCAACCACAGGGGCTGACGCTACAAAGAAGATCACTTAGACAGGGGAATCCGAGTTTATGCTCATGGAAAGACCCCAGGTGAGGTGCAGTTTTGTACCGCGGAAGAGGGAGAGGAAAACTAGACCTCTGAAGCCTTCGTAGGCTAAACATCCTTTTCCCTTCCTCCCAGTGAATCCCTCCAGCTGAGATCCAGCGATCTTGCCGTATATAGCCAACCAACTAGGATCACCAACCTCAAACACCCCAATTCAGAGAATCCTCATTTTTCTGTTGTCCACCTTTCTCACGTTATCAAAACCCCTAGGACGAAGAGTATAATTTTCCATGACAACCCCCCACACCCTCTTCTTCCGAGACAAACACTTTTGCATACCACGAAGGACGGACTACCACACAAGCCATTTACCGGACGCGTCCCAACCCCGGGGTCAGGCAATTGACCAGAACCGCGCACACCTGATGGCCCTTTCCTTTTCCCCACTGGGATAAACGGTGCACGAAGATGCAATACAAGCGAGACAGACCACACAACGTGAGAGCTAACTCAGCACAGCAGTTCAAGAGGTGGAGAAAGACGGCGCGTACCGAGAGGGAAGACCAGGAGAGAAACGACCTTGCCCTTTCTGTCCAAGGCCTGTGAAACCTTTGTAGAAGGAATCTTAGGGCCGCAAACAATAGCCAGGGTGTGTTGCAGCAGATGTCAACGGTGCACAAGACCCTCCTCCGCTGATGGCCAAGCCGGGGAGAGACGCTTGTCTCTCTGGTATCAACCTTGATTTGAAGAGAAAGAAAGGCATTGGTTTATTACAGCCGGTGAGTTAAGGGGAGAATCGATAAGAACCCGAACTGTGTTGAACTAAAGTAGCAAACTGCTAATTGAACTGTGGAAATGCAAAGAACAGTTTATCGTAAAGTGGGAAATCCAGCAACAGAGGAGTCCGGCACCACGTGGGTGCTTACTCAGGAAACTCTTGGCGATTACCAGATTCTTGAAACTACTCTAACCAGAAGGCCTTGGGAAAGGCAAAAAGGGGTCAAAGTGGTCAAACAGGGGTCTTGTAAAATCCTCTGTACAGTCGAAAGTCTTTGACCGACAGATGATTGTGAAACTAAGGGAAGTGAATCCTGCATCGTAAAAGTTGAATGGTGTAAAAGAAAATTGACAAGAGGGAACCCGAACGAGGGATGCAGATGAACAGAGGACGAAGTCTAATGTCCTGATATATAATGTGTTGACAAATGTGAACCCGGCACAGAGATGACCACAGTTGTACGATTGATAAAGTTGGCAAGGGTGAACCCGGAGGAGGGAAGCCGAGGAACAATGGGGCGAAGGCCAAAGCCCAAATACAAAGTGTTGATAAGAGTAAACCCTGCAGATGGTTCTCCACAGTGAACTGTTTAAAAAGGACATTAAGATTTGTGAATGTCTCAGTAGAGATTGGTTTGAGGAAACTGCAGTGAACCCGGCTGAGGGAATCCAAGGGTGAAAAGCAAACGCAAAGGAACTTGTTGGTTTATTATTTTTGTTGAATACTTCTGGTCCACTGTGGCAAGAGACTTTTTCTAGAAAAGAGACTTAACCACCGAAGGCCCTGATGCTGAGAACGGAACTATTAGCTTGTGCTGGAAAAGCTCGAGCGTGTACTGTGCTCTGGAATTCTACCTTGCCCTGTGCTTAAAATGTGGGGAAGGGAGACCCGACTTCCGCATCCTGACTTATTTTTTGTGAACACTCCCCTTCTTTAAGAACATTATCCCACACTTATTTTGTTTTTAGCATAAGGATTGGCAATAGCTTTTTTTAGTCTAGGCCCTTTTTATTTGACAAGACTCCACAAGGACTGCCTTATTTTTGGTTGTTGGTCTAAGCTGCACCCATCTTAGATTTGGGTTTAGGTTGGGCGTTTTTCCAACCTACTTTTTACAGTTTAATAAACACCCTTGAACTGTGATCACTTGTCTGTCTTTACTCTTGCCACCACGAGTTCCTTACACTCCCCACAAGCTGTTTGGGGTCCACCAAGTGGGACTTGATGTCCTTGCATGTCCGTAGATTGATTGCAGCTTTTTACCTTTAGAAGCCCCAGATCTATAGAAAGAGGAGTGTATCAAACAACTCAAGCCCACCATTGAGGACTTGCATGCCCCCACCTCCCTGGTTAATTCTAGGAGTGTTCCAGAGTGCAATTGTACTTTGGTATTCAGTAATTAAAAAGCGCTAACCAGGGAGTTCAGAAGTAAACTCGAAGCTGACCGTGTTAGATTAGAGAATGAGCTATTCTGGTTAGAGGATATTGCAACTGGGGCCCGTCCTTGTTTAAGGGGCCCGGCCAACTGAGGCTCCGTAGAATTTGAAGATAACCCCCGACGATCTAGAGAATCACACATGCCCCCATCATTGGATGGGTGAAGGCTCGGCAGCAGGACCACTTCTGCGAGGTCCGCTTTTGGGTGCGGTTGATCAGATAATCTATCACTCAGATCTCCTCTCATTAGACATGCCCTTGGTTATAATACGCTTCATTGTAGATGTAGAGAGCGTATAGTCCAGATCATTCCATACTAGTGTTCCCATGAGATGTTTTGCTGGACAAGGACTAGAAGTTAGTGATGTTATTTGCTCACTGCAGACTTGGCGCACCACTTGTAGTGGGCAGGCAAAAGATTGGGACCTAATCGTTTGTTTGTCGTTCTCCTGCAGCATGTTATCAAGTTCCTGTGCCTTTAAGTCGTCCCTCCAACTAAGACTCCCACTGCTCAAATTATAACAGTTGGGCATCAACCCGCTTGTTGTTCGCCACTCAGAGCCTTGTCAATCGAATAGTCCAAAATATTCACTGGTTTCCACAATTACACAGCCGGGATAGTTATAGGCTTTATGGGCGTATATGTTTAAAGATAGCCACCCTTGAGTGCCCCCAATGTTTTGAACTATTGGGCTTGTAACCTGTGCTAAAGACTCAGCAAAACCGTACGTTTGAGACTTATGACTTGTTAACTGGTATTCGTGTCTGCAATGTTAGTTCCTGTGCTGATGCTGGGCTCCACAGGCTCATTGGCAACACCCTGTACTCCGCCCTCGCTCTGCTCTGCTTGGAGCCGCAATTTTTCTCCTCCTGGGACTGCCTTCCAGCAATAGGTACAGAGGAAAGGCTCACCCGCTGGTTGTAACCACAGGGCAACACTCTATTCCACACTTGCACCGCTTTGCTTGGATCTGGCGTATTTCTTCTGATGGGGCCGCCTTCCAGCAATGTGCACAGAGGAAAGACTCGCTTGCTGGGTGTAACCACACAGCAGCACACTACTCCGCACTGAGCCGTTCTGTATTGGCAGGACACCGGAGGCCGCTGAAATAGGCCCAGAGAGACTAGTCAGTTGGCTGAAGAAGCCTGGGAGTGGCACACCCAGGCTGTCACAGCCTGGGACAGATCAATTGGCTGCATTGAAGGCAGTGGAGAGAAGAGAAGGAAGCTGCCAGCTTTGGGGAGCTGGTTTAGCCACCGTTCGATCAACATATTGTGAGGATTGTAAAGTGCTGTAAGGTGCAGCCCACACCGAAGATATTTATTTCCCCTGAAGGGCGAGCAGCTCAGTTGCTAGCCAACGACTGTTGCAGAGATTGGGGGCCGCTGGGTTTTGGGCTTGGAGCAGTTAAAGGGCAGTCCGGGGCCTCTGTGCATTGGGGAGGGAGGCGTTGCTGCAGAGTTCCTATTCGCACGGCTCCCGCAAGGGAATGATGACTTCGGCCTGTGGAGTAACTGCTGCCATGTCCTCGTGCCAATTGGAGGTCCCTTCCTATAACGTTCCACAGTGTGCCAAACACGCAAGGAAAAGGCCGTTTTCGGAGCTGGTGCATGACTGGGTGACTGCATGGTGTGGAACGAGTTAGACCTTATCCGGACAAAAGATGGCAGGCAGCTATTCAAGATCGTGACGGGACTGCTTTCGGAGATGGGCCAACACAGAGGGATGTCGGAGATAACCCAACATCCAGTTCAGGAAGTCGGTCAAGTTGACCTGGCAAACTAACCTTCTGAAGATTTACTGTTGTGAAGATAGTTTTGTGCCCTGCATGCATTTCAGCCAAAGATGAAGCGCTTGCTCATTAGGGTGTGCTTAGGGGGCTTTAGTCGTGGGTGTGGATCTACTTCAGGGAATCCGAAGGACATATATTATTTATTTATTTTTTAAAACTTTTTTTATTTGTTTATTGGTAACATTTTGCAAACGCAGTACACCTAACCATCTGCATGTTTCAACCAATACACTGAAAACAGACTGTGCAAACGAACAAAATACCTGGTGCTTGTCAATTGAGGATTACGTGCTTCTATTCTCTGGTCAACATCATGGCATGTCTTGTTTGGGTCAGGTTGGCTGTGTTATTAGTCATTTGGCAAGGAGGGTCAAGTGCAGTATATACACCAGTATAATCTGGACACAGGTCTCAACCATCTTTTAATTAGTACATTGATGTCAAAAAGGGGTTTGGTTGTGGCTCAGCGGGCCAATCTGGTCAGTTTTGTTTGGCTATCCTAGCTATCCCCATGTACCTCAGGAACCGCCCACCTGGGAGACCCTCTGTTTGCGTAAGATCTGTTAATGCTCTAAAGGTGCCGTTCTCATGCATGCCCCCCACTTGTTCCCAGCCTCGGACAACTTTCAGTTCACCTAAACTATGCCTGCCAAAATAGGGACATTGTGAGAGTAAGGGTGTTGGAGTCAGAGTATTTTAAGGGTTCTTGACTAGACCAGTCTGCCCACACACAATGCTAATGGTTTGGTTTCTTCCCGATTTTCCGGGTACCATAAAGCCACTCTGAGCAAAGCAGGGCTTAACAGCGTGCTAAGTAGCTCGTGTTAGGATGTGGGCCCATCCGACAGCAATTTTTGTGATAAAGCTTAGCTGGGCAGCCAAGTAGCAGTATTCAATCCTTAGGAGTTGGACCCCTCCCTCCTTGTAGGAGAGAGCCAGAGTAGTGATCGGTAGTTGGTGTCTTTTCGGTCCCCATAGAAAATCTGAGTATGCCCTGGAAGGGAAAGGGGGCTCCTATGTGAAAGAGAACATTGGTGAAGCTGTATAGTAGCCTGGGAAGAATAATCATTTTCGTGATGGTTACCCTGCCCACTAGGGAGAGGGTCAGTCGTGAACAAAAAGTCATTGATCTCTGGACGCCCTCCACTGTCGGCTGGGGAATGTGTAATTTGTATGCCCAAATATCTAAAGTTGTGCCGTTCCCATTTTAGGCCCCACTCTGGCAGGGCAGCCGTGTTTGCGTCACGTAGCCCTGCTAGGGGGAAACATGACTTCTGCCTGTTGAAGGAGATTCTGGATAACTTAGCAAAGTCGTCTAGGACCTCCAATATTATAAGCAGGTTATGGTGCGGTTGGCACAAATATAATAGTACTTCGTCTGCGTACAGGGAGACCAAAAGTGTAGTGCCCTGGATGTTAATTCTTGCTGCTGGGCACTCCTGCCTTAAATATACAGCCACTGGGTCCAATTCTAATATATAGAGCATTGGTGAAAGCAGGCACCCCTGTCACGTCCCTCTTTGTATGTCCCACTGTTTCGATATTTGGGGACCAGTTCTTACTCTAGCCATGGGTGAGGTATACAGTATTTTTACCCAATGTAGGAAGTTTGTGCCAAACCCAAAGTTATGTAGTGCTGCATATAGCCACTCCCAGCACAGAATCAAAAGCCTTAACAGTGTCTAGGGATGGCACTACGTATTTTTCTGTTCAGGTGTTAGTTTGGTCAATGACAAGCTGTAGTCTACATAAATTCAAGGTGCTGTTATGCCCTGGTATCCGCTCTGGTCAGAGTGTATCAATGTTGCGATCCACCGGCAGAAGCGTGTGGCCAGCATGGTGGTAAGCGGCTTTACGTCCTAATTTAGCATGACCAAGGGGCGATATGAATCAAATTTCAGCAGGATTTCCAGGTTTAAGGATAGGGACCACCAGTGTCTCACATAGTGCTCGGAAGTGAACTGGTGTTGAAGGCTTCCTCAAAAACTGGAGCGAAGGTGGACTGGTATGTTTTGTAAAATTCTGCTTGAAGCTAGAGAGGCTATCGTCTCCCCTAGCACCTGTTGCGTGAAGGTTTGGTCTAGTTGTTCCTGCTGACTAGTAGTAAGCTTCGCGAGTTGGATCATTGCAAAGACCTCAGCAATTTATCCAGGAGGTATTTGTGTGTTGCGACTGTATAGTGTAGCGTAATTGCTCCCTGTGCTCGCCACAGGGCCCTGCATTCATCGTGCAATAGCGTAATTGGAGTTTTAGGGTGTTCATTTCTACATAGCCCAGCTAGTAGTTTCCCGGACTTGTCTCCCTCTGTCAAGGTTTGATTACACTACTCTGACAGCAAGAACACACACAATCTCTCCCATGTGGTTCGGCATTGAGATCTTGTCTCTTCCAGTTCTCTCTTAGGGAAACACGCTGGGGCATGGCTTTTTAGTCTCCACTTCCCCTCTTGGCTTGTTTCAGACAACTCCAGCTCCGCCAATAATCTCACCCTAGTCACAACTATTAAGGTTTCCCAGCTATTCACACTGCCAATGTTATCTTGTAAGAAAGAACAGAGCATGAGACGAAGTTATTCTCTGAAGGCCAGATCCGATAAGGCGTCTGTGGGCATGCGCCATGTCGGGATAGGGGTCCTAAGTGCCCTGTGATCCCATGCGACAATCAATGAAGTGATCAGATATGGTGCGGCCCATGTATTCAGCGCCAACTTATTCTGGTAGCTGACTGGAGCCTACAAAGACGTAGTCTATCCTTGTGTACAATTTGTGTGTTGGCGAATACAAGGAGTATTCCCTGCTCGCCAGATGCAACTCCCTCCAGACATTACTAGGTCGGTGACCAATGTGTTCAGTTCTGTTGTTGCCGGGGATTGGCCACTCCTGGTTGATGTGGATCTGTCTAATGTCATGTCTTGTATGCAATTAAAGTCCCCTTCCCATATGAAAAAGGTGTCCCTGTATGGGGTAATGCATGTGCATAAAGTCTGTATAGAAGCCGGTATCGCATGGTTTGGGAAATAGGAATTGACTATAGATGTTCTTTATTGCCAAGCTAGCCCTGCAGAATTACGTGTTCACCTCCTGAATCTTTATCAAGGTTCAGTAACCGAAATGGGAGCGAACTTAGAGTATGGGGACCCATATACAGTTCTGCCTCGCCTGCATTTTGCCACTACTTCTTGATCTTCAGCTGTTAAGTGGGTTTCCAGTAGGAGAGCTATAGATATCTTTTTACGCTGGAGATATGATTTAACTCTGTTTCTGCAAATGTAGCAGCCAAGACCCCTCATGTTCCATGTCAAGATTTTAATGTGTCATGATTAATTAATGTCATTTTATAGCTTTGATCTGCGGTTACCCAAACAGTCTCTGTAACGGGGTACCCCCATCCGATCCAGGCCTTTACTAAGCCTGTGCAATGACCCTAAAATTGTAATGCAGAAGCGGAGTTAGTCTGACCCATGACTCTATACGAGGTTCAAAGGTAGCATCTGAATGCCATTTGGGTATGTAAAACAAAAAATAAACAAGCCCCTGAATATGGGGCACAAACAGTGTCCAACAGGTCCCGTTCGGAAAGGCCAGTGTGCTCTGAGAGTTGGTGACATTCTCTGGCACTGGTTCATCAAGTCGACAGCAGAATTGTCGATGATCCATCTGGATCGAGGGTAGTCCAGTCGTCACCCAGCGGACTTAGTTGTTCACTTTAGTCTGATGGCGACAGTATCCACAATGTATCCACAATGTGTTGCTAATCCAACTCGGGGCTGCACTAGTAATGCCACGTTGTCCACGGAGTATTATCCTGTTAAGCCATCATCTTGATCAGCATATGGTCAAGCAGACCAGCATCCAGCCCCCAGCCTCTTCCAATGTTCCCAGTATAATTGTGTGATTCAGTGTTTGACTTTCTACTCTGGTGGGACGCGGGCTTCCATCTTAATCTGGGGCATTGTCTAGGATGTCTGTTCAATCCATATGGACACCGCCTCTGGGCTTTCAAAGAAAAGCGACTTACCGCCATGTAGCACTTCAAGCTGGGTATATGAGCATGTATTTAATCCCTTTTTGTCAGAGTCTCTCCTTGATTGGAACACATCTATTCCTCTGCTGCTGTACTAGAGGGGTGTAATCTGGGTAAATTGCAATGTTGGAATTTTCGCTTTGAATCCCCCCCCTTCTCTGAGAAATTGTAGGAGCAACTCCCGGTATCCTGAAGTTTTAGATTTTGCTGATCACTGGGCGAGGATAGGATCGAGGGGGTGGTCTCTTTTGTAGGGATCAATGGGCTCAATCAACCGCAAAGCCCTGTGACAATTTGCCATGGCAAACGTCTTTCAGAAACAAGTTCTCAATGTAGGTTGTTGGGTCTCTGCCCTCAGTGCCTTCTGGAATTCCCAGTACCCTCGCATTGTTCCGGTGGGAGCGGCCTTCAGCGTCCCTGGCCCTCTATTCTAGTACGCAGTTTCTGGTCTCTGAGGAGTTCATTCGGATAACCAAGTCATCGATTGTAGTGACAGTCCTTCAAAGGTGATTCCGTGGTCATCGCACTTTCTGCAAGGGATCTCACGTCTTGGCGGAGCAGTTGGACATCCACCTTCACCTCTTTGATTCTGTTTTCCAGGGAGCACCGTAAAGCTGCTATAGCCACAAGCCCCTTATCCTCTTGCGGGTCCAAATTTGGTATCTGGGCTTCTGCCTGCACCGCTCCCTCTATTGCGTCCGGCGGTTCCCCAGGCCAGCAAAGGAGTCCATGATGGTGCCCTTATGTTTGTTCTTCGTTGGCGACATAGTCTGCCGTGTTGTCCAGAGGTAGGGGGGGTGTGTGTGTGTGTGTGTGTGTGTGTGTGTGTGTGTGGCGAAAGTGCCCTCTTTGAGTTACTCTAACAATGCTCAGGTTCTGCACTAGCAGCCAATCCCACACCAATGGGGCTCCTCCCTGCTACCAGTGCTTTGATGCTTTTTTGCAGTTTCCGCCCGCTCCGGCTAGTGTTTCGGGGCCCCAAACCAAAACCAGTGTCTCAGTCTTTTAGCTTGTGCTCAGCAGTAAATTATGAGTTCGTTATTTGGCTGTCCTCTCATGTAACAGATTTGTTCGGTTCACGTTGTCTGCTGCTCAGCCTAGACTGTCCCTAGGCCTCTTTCACAGCGGCTTTGACTATTGTTTGAACCTTCAACGGGCTTTCTAGCAGTAGGGGTGCCCTTGCATGCATTATTCATGTGGTGCATGTCCCAAACTGCTCAACAGGCAGCAGTCTGCGATCGCCATCACAAATGCTAGTTAATGATGTGATTTGGGTGGAAGCCAAAGGTGTCGGGACTTAACCATGCTCCTTTGTGGTGAGTGAATTAATGGCCCAGTGGTCTGCTCATGCCATGGTTCGGTTTGGCCCCACGTGTTTTAGCTTTGCCGCTCAGAATTGGTTTGATGTTTGCTTGCTGAGCACCGAAGGTGACGAGGTAGTATTAATTTTGCGTAGCAATATGGGCAACCGGCAGCCTGAGGACTGCTGTGTGCAGTCAGGGTATTGTGTTCTTGCTCGATTAGCAATATAGGTGGCTGCACTCGTCCCCGCAAGTGTTCCAGAACAATGCTACGCAGGCGGGAGTATGCTCAAAGAGGAATCGGCGTGTGTCAAATGTCTGTGGAGGTGGGGGGTATATGCGTTCCCTTGCGTGTTGAGGGCCTCAGTGGCCCTCCCCACTATTCTGCGGTCCAGAGGTATACAGCCGTTTGCTTCTTTGCCTGATGAGTCTCCCCCGGCCCGTTTGCCTCTGCGCGGGTCAGCGTAGTCTGCGTGTTGTCTGAGCGCCATTTATTCCCAGCGAGGACTGCTCCTTGCGCCTCACTGCCACCACAGTCTGGTCGGCAGTCGGGCAACTCCCAGAGCCGCCCACCAGCTGTCCCGCCAAACCTCCTGTCTCTACCCTACTGTTCGCACGCACCACTCCACTCACTGGTTCCTCAGAACCCGCAGATGTCTGCGGGCCGCCATCTTCGTTGTCTTCACCCGCCGTACAATCTATTTGCTTCTACAGCCTCCAGTTATCGTTTTCCTTTGGAAGTTGTGCTCACTGCTCCCCGGTCTCGTGGTTCGAGCTGGGTTCATTAGACATGTGCCTAATTTAGCAAAAAGCACTGTGTTCAGGATCTGTAAAAGGATCTGCAGAAGAGCTTAAACGAAAGGCAGCCTCACTGCATGAGCACCAGGCCACGCCTTCAAGGACAGGTACCTCATGGTACCGGAGGAGCAAGACCCGGATTTCATGGCATTTTTCAAGTTGCTTGATGTCCTCCCACGAGCAATGTTAAATTTGGTTCCTGTTCAATGCCTCACGGTTAGCATTATGCTGTTTTTTTTTTAGGTCCGTTGTTATGCAAGGTCTGTAACTGTATCTGTTTTGGGAATCGATGTGTATTCAAGTTCTAGATTATGGGAGGTTTATATTCTGAGTGGATGTTCTGAAGTGAGATGTGCTGAGTGACTCCAGGTGGTGACATCCCTGTGTTACATCCGCCTTACGTCCCGCTACGCGGTGACATAAGGCCTCGTTAATAAAATCCCCGACCCCACTCTGCGGGGCATTTCCGGGGCAGGACAGCAACACACGTGTCCATGTCTTCTCTGCTCCCGCTGGAGCTGCTCAGCGGGGCCTTGCAGCCCAAGGCCCGTATCTCCATTTTTCCGCCGACGCCTCGGTTGGGAGATGGGACATAACACTGGCGACGAGGAAGCGATCATAGCGGCACACGCGACGCCGCCGCTCGGCATACAAAGCCCTTGGCAAGGGCAACATTTTTGGAAGCACGGTGGGGGGGGGGCCCCAAACCCCCACCTGGAAATTATTTTTTTTCTTGTTTCATTCTTCCTCCAATCATACAAAGCAACCCACAAAACACACGTTGGATGGCAACTGGTCTGCCCACATCTGCAGATACAAATCCAGCACTGAGAGGCCCAACACCAACGGGCAGACATTTTGGGGCCCAGCAGCTGGTAGAAAAAGGGAGAAGAAGCCTCGTGCCCAACACGTGGACACACGACGGGGAAGCCAAGAGGGATCGCCCACTGCATACCAAGGTGAGGGAGCATTGCCACAAGTGCACACTGACAGACGCCAGATCCACGAAATATGGCGACGGGCACGTCCACTCCCAGGCCCGGCACGCCCTCTAGAATAGCCGCTAACCTGTCACCGTCCACGCCGCAAGCATGGACAACCATTGCACTCAGCCCCTTTGATCCATACACCGACACATCATCGGTTGGCCCACGATGGCAGCTGTGGATACAAAAATTCGAGATGGCCATGGATTGCAAAGACATTACCACGTCAAGGAAAATGAGATCCCACCTCCTACTGAATGCCGGGGATGAGGTTCTAAACATTTTCAATTTGCTGACGCCTTGACGGCCCGCTTATGCCCCAACTCAATCTAGACTATGAAACATTTATATCCTGCACCACCATTTAGATGGAGGACGAGACACTGGATGCCTCACCAGGCTCCGGAAACTCGCATTCGAGGGGATTGGGTCCTCCGACGTATTCCATATCTATGACAGGTAATGTCCACAGCTGTGCTGCTTCGGAAAATCCTTGGCATCTGCGTCCTGCGTTGATGACGTCGATGCGCCGCCCCCGAGGACCTCCTCCGACGGCCGACGTCACCCGATGTGATAAGTAGGACGCACATAGCCCATAGCCTCAGTTCCGTTTTTTCCACGAACGTGTTCGCTTCGTGAATCTCGGTACGCCTCGACTCGTTGGAGTTACTGTTTTCTTTCTCGGTTTGTTGAACCTGTTCGGTTTGTGTTTGGCGATGTCTCTCATCTTCAACCCCGCGTCAGGGCTTCAAGAACTGCGGGGACTGTGGGTCCAAGATGTCGGTCACGGACTCGCACGACGCCTGCCTCTGGTGCCTCGGGGAGGCCCACGATACGGACAACTGTGTCGACTGCCAGTCGCTCACTGCGAAGGCCTTGCGAGAACGCAAGAAGAAGCTGTCGGTAGGTGGGGTGTGTAAGCCCCGGAAGTCGAGGTCTGCGGGGATTTCGACCGATGATTCGAGAGGTGACTCCGCGGCGTTGTCGGAAGTCCGGTGGGTCTCCTTCAAGGAGTCGTCTCGCCACTCCTCCGCCTCTTCTAGGCATTCCAGGAAGCACCGGCATAGGTCGCCTTCCCTGTCCTCTTCCGAGGACTCCGCGGGTCGCTTATCCCTCCATGCAAGCGACACCGGAGGAATGGGCTTCCTTCGGGAAGCAGATGGTAGCGATTCTGGAATCGCAGGGCACCGGTCCGTCTGCGCATCCGTGTGGGGTCGGTCGGCACCGGTTGAGAGACACCGCCCGTACGCCTTCGGGCTCTGGTGGTTGGCACGGCTCGCGGGAGAGGTCCCGCTCGGACAGAGGTAGCCGTTCTCGCCATGCCTGTTCCAGGTCCCGGTCCTCGACGCGCTCGAGACCGCGTGATCCTGTGCCGTCTTCGAAGACGTCGACGCCTGTGGCGCCGAGGTCGTCGACGATTACTCTCGAGGTTCCGTCTTTGAGGGGGTTGTTGACGCCGTCGGCGCCCAGGCTGTCGAGAGACACGCTCGGAGCTCCGACTTCGAGGACTGTCGACGCCGCCGGAGGCGTTGCAGCTGACGTCGACGCTGATTCGCTCAGCGTAAACGCCTTTTCTGTCGATGCCGATTCGCTCGGCGTAAACGCCTTTTCTGTCGACGCCAACTCGCTCAGCGCCCTCGACGACTTTTGAGGCGGTGGTGTCGGAGGGGCCCCGTGGCACGGGGTTTGTCCCTAAAAAGGCTATGGCTAAGGTCCGGCACTGCTTTGGTCCGCAGAGGTCTTCCTCTCCCCGCCTGGTGTACATTTCAGAGGGTGATGAAGGCTCTGATGAGGGTTTGGTTCCGGTTACGGATGAACTCATCTCGGGCCATAGTCAGTTTGATGACCTGAGGCAGTCCATGCATGATGCCAGTGAATTGGACACCTCTCCGGAGGTGGAGTTTTGTCGGCCGATGCCTGGCACTCATGCCGATTCGTCATATCGGCGCCTTATGTCTCGGGTTACCGAGTACTTGGGTTGGTCAGCTCCCCCAGGTGAGTTCGTTCAGGATGATCTCACGGACATCCTTGATCTCGGTCCACCCACTGACCCGGTCTTGCCTTTTCATATGGCTTTGCAGAGAAGGGTGGCGGCGGCTTGGACTGCTCCGGAGAGTCTCCCGGCAGTGGGCAAGTCTTTGTCGCGAAAATACCGTCCAGCCAGTAGCGACCCCTGCTACTTGTCTATGCACCCCACCCCGGAGAGTTTGGTGGTGCAGGCGGCTACGGCCCCGGCAAAGCAGGCATCGTATCCTACCATCCCTCTGGATAGGGACGACCAACGTTTTGACGGCTGGGCGAAGAAAGTGTTTTCTTCTGGGGGTATGGCGCTTCAGGTGGCCAACTCCATATTGCCTTGTCTCGTTTCACACACTCTATGGAACTGTGTTGCATTAGCGGCTGATCATATTCCCGAAGGGGACGAACGGGATGGTTTCCTTGCTATGGTTCAGGATTTGGGTCGGGTTTGGACTTGGCGGATTGTGTCAGCCGGTCCATGGCGGCGAGCACCGTAATGCGCAGGTTTGCGTGGTTTGAGGAAGTCTGGGTTCGCTCTGGATGTGCAGTCCCGGCTCCTCAACATGCCCTTTGACGGTGAACACCTTTTTGGCAGCAAGGCTGACGAGAGCCTTGAGAGGTTGCAGACCTCCAAAGCTGCAGCAAAGTCGTTGGGCGCTGCAGTTCGCCAACCTCCGCCTTTTCGTCCTAGGGGACAGCAATGGAGGGGAGGTTCCTTTCGCTATTACTCGTCCTTCAGTAAAGCGAGAGGAGCTAGCAGTCAAATAGGCCATCGTAAGAGTGCCAGAGGTGGAAAGAAAGGTACTCGAGGTGCCAAGGTTGCTCGGGCAGTTGCCTCTTTGCCCTCAGGCAACGCAGCAGCCGCTACCACTCAGTCATGAGGCCAGGTCCCATGGTTCGCCGGTTGGGGGTAAGGCTGGCGCAGCATCTTGTAGAGTGGCAAGCCATTACTTCGGATGTGTGGGTTCTGGAGATCATAACCCACGGCTACTGTCTTCCTTTTCGGCAGAGGCCCCACGACAATCCACCAGGGAACCTCTCTTTGAAGAGTCTGGATCCGCTCCTTGCGCAGGAAATTCAAGCCCTGCTGGAGAAAGGCGCCATAGAACTGGTGCCTGTAGCGGAGAGGAACAAGGGATGGTATTATCCTTATTTTTTTATTTCAAAGAAAGACGGGGGATTGAGACCCATCATGGACTTGCGCGGTTTGAACAAACTCCTCAGGAAGGGCAAGTTCAAGATGGTGACTTTCTCAAGTCCTCCAGGCCCTTCAACTTCAGGACTGGTTGGTGTCTCTCGACCTCAAGGATGCTTACTTCCATATGCCGATCCATCCCAAGCACAAAAAGTACCTGAGGTTCGCGGTTGGCGACTCGCACTTTCAGTTTCGGGTCCTGCTGTTCGGATTGACCTCCGTGTTCACCAAGCTCATGGTGGTGGTGGCAGCGCATCTCAGGAAAGGGGGGATTCACGTCTACCCCTACCTGGACGATTGGTTGATCAGGGGGAGCTCTCCCGAGCAAGTCCTGGATCATCTGTCCGTCACCTGCCACTCCCTTCACAGGCTGGGCTTCTCCCTCAATTTAAAGAAGTCCCATTTGACACCAACGCAGCGGCTCCAGTACATCGGAGCAGTGCTCGACACGTCCCTGGGGCAGTGTTTTCCTCCTCAGGTGAGGGCTCTTCACATTCAGCAGATGGTGCACAAGTTTCAGTTTGCCCAGCGTCCTAGTTCTTGAGACTGCTCGGCCTCATGGCATCCTGCATTCTTCTGGTGCCAGTGGCTCATCTGCGGATGAGAACTTTGCAGTGGGCCCTCAAGCTCCAGTGGTCTCAGTCCTCCGGCAGGCTGTCGGACCCTGTTCAGGGGCCGCCTTCGGTAGCCCGGGACCTTCTGTGGTGGGCCGTCGAGGGCAATCTGATGAAGGGTGCCCCATTTTGGCTGCCCTGGCCGGAGGTGACGATAGTGACGGACGCATCCCTCACGGGATGGGGAGCTCATGCCAACGAGCTGACAGTCCGCAGTCGTTGGTCTCCGTCGGAGTCCAGACTCCATATCAATCTGTTGGAGCTGAGGGCCGTCAGGCTAGCCCTGAAGGCTTTTCTGCCGACTGTGCGTGGGAAGAGTGTCCAGATTCTGATGGACAACACGGTGGCCATGCACTACCTCAACAAAAAGGGGAGGCACGGTCACTTCCGCTGTGCAGGGAGGCGATGCAGCTCGAGTTCTGGGCCATCCAGCAGGATGTTTCGATCTCGGCGGTTCATCTGGCCGGAGACGACAACGAGACGGCGGACGCTCTGAGCAGGCAGAGCACGATCTCTCACGAGTGGGAGCTGGCTCGGGAGATTCTCCTGGAGATCTTTGCCCTTTGGGGGACCCCTGAAGTGGATCTCTTCGCCTCCAGTGTCAACCGGAAGTGCAAAAGGTTTTGCTCGCGGGAATTTCCTCCAAAAGGATCCTTAGGAGGCGCGTTCGTGGTGGAGTGGTCATTCCCACTGCTGTACGCGTTTCCTCCAGTCCCCGTCATCCCGCAAGTGTTGCGGATGTTCGGTTCCCGGTGGATCCTCATTGCTCCGGCGTGGGCCCGGAGGATGTGGTACCCGGACCTTCTAGACTTGTCCATCTGCCCTCCACGTCGTCTTCCCTACCGAGACGATCTGCTCTCAGGGGAGGGGGTCAGGTTCTCCATCCAGAGGTCAGATCCCTCAATCTTCACGCTTGGCTTCTGAAAGGTTGAGGTATAAGGATTGGGACCTCCCTGAAGACGTGATGGAGGTGTTGCTCTCGGCCAGGCGGCTGGCAACTAAGTCTCTGTACTGTTGCCGTTGGAGAAAGTTCTGCGACTGGTGCAGAGTTCAGAATGTGGATCCTTTTGAATACGACATTCCCATGGTTTTGTCTTTTTTGCTTTCTTTGGCCCACAGGGGCTTGCAAGTGGGGACCATTAAATGTTACCTGGCGGCGCTGTCCATATTTAAGCGCTCGTCTGAAGAGTGTTCCTATTTTTAAGATTCCTTTAATTTCGCAGTTTTTGAAAGGGCTCACTAATGTGTTCCCTCCGTCACCTTTTTTGGTGCCAGGTTGGGATTTGAGCCTTGTTCTTAAGTTTCTTATGGGTGCTCCGTTTGAGCCTTTACATTCTTGCCCTTTGAGGCTGTTAACTCTGAAAACTGTGTTTTTAGTTGCGGTTACTTCCGCTCGCAGAGTGGGTGAGTTACAGGCACTTTTAGTTAAGCCACCCTTCACTGTATTTCACAACGACAGGGTTGTCCTTCGAGTTCGTCCTTTTCTTCCGGCGTTCTATCCTCCTCCACATCCTGGTAAGGAAGAGGAGAGGCTCCATAGGCTTGATCCTAGGAGAGCGTTGAGCTTTTATATCTCGCGCATGTCCCGGGTCAGAGTGGACTATCAACTTTTCATTGGTTACGCTGGAAAGCATTTGGGACAAGCTGTGACGAAACAGACTTTGTCTCGTTGGATTATTTTGGCTATCTCCGAGTGTTACCGCTTGGCCGGTAAGGATCCTCCGGCTGGCTTGCGGGCCTATTCTACCAGAGGAGTGGCTGCGTCTACTGCCCTGCAGAGGGGAGTTCCTATTCGTCACATCTGTGATGCAGCCACCTGGGCTTCAGTACATACTTTTGTACGTCACTATTCCCTCGATTCCATCAGGGGGCAAGATCTGGCCTTTGGCAAGGCAGTTCTCTATTCCGCAATTTGATTGGGCATGCTAAATTTGTATTCTAAATTCTTTCCCACCTCCTTGCTTGGTGCTGCTTTGGGAGTCTGTCATAGATATGGAATACGTCGGAGGACCCAATCCCCTCGAAGAACAAGTTACTTTCTTACCAGGTAACGTTCTTTCGATGGGATGGTCCGACAAATTATTCCATATCGCTCCCTCCCTGCCGTAACCCGCTGCAGAATTTCTTTAGCGATTGCAGTTTGCGTTCCGCAAGGCCTTGTGTGTCTGACTGGCAGAAAACTGGTGGCACACGTTCTGGGAAAAATCTATAACTGAGGCTATGGGCGTCGTGCGTCCTACTTATCACATCGGGTGACGGCCGTCGGAGGAGGTCCTCGGGGATGGCGCATCGACGTCATCGACGCAGGACGCAGACGCCAAAGATTTTCCGAAGCAGCACAGCTGTGGACAGTACCTGTAATAGATATGGAATACGTCGTCGGACCATCCCATCGAAAGAATGTTACCAGGTAAGAAAGTAACTTGTTCATCTCATGTGACTTTGCTGACATTGAAAAGGAGATCAGATGCCAGCTGATGAATGGGATACACTCAGAGAAGCTAAGGAGGATGGTGCTAAGCGAAAAAGGCATATCCCTGACGAGAATCCTGGAACTTGGCCGCCAGAGGGAGTTAGCACATTCCAGGGTGGCCCACATGGGCACGACCCTGCGGAAACTCCAGCCTGCACTCACCATGGCGACCGTGGCCCTAATCACGAACCGTCAATACACGAGGGATGAGGCCAGTGGAAACAGCATGCACCCCAGATGGCAACAGAGAATCTCAGGGCCCACAGAATGTGGGTGGTGCGGAGGACCTCACCACGGACGACGCAACTGCCCGGCCCAAGGTACTACATGTGGTGCATGCGGCAGGAAAGACCACTACACAAAAGTATGCAGGTCGTCGGGGATGCAACAACAACCCCAAAAACCCTAGGACAAACCTTTGGGAAAGAAAATAACAGGCCAGCGCTCGCCGTGTTGAGACTGCCAATTCGTCAACCGAGGATGAAGGGGGACGATATGACACACACCCAGCAAGAAGCTGCGAACAACTAATGGAAAAAAGGAAAAAGTGTACCTGGTTTCAGCACTAAACTACAGAGACACAACACCCAAAAGGAAGCTGCGAAGGCGAAAATGCCAAGTAGCAATCCAAGGACAAGACACGCAAATGACCATAGACACTGGGGCGTCCGTTAACGTCATGCCACTAACCGCATTCAGAAAACTACGGCCCCAACCTGTCCTGAAAACGACGGAAATGCTACTGTTTGCGTATGGGTGCCAAACTCCACTGCCTATAGTAGGCAGATTCCGAACCACACTCAGCAAGGGTGATAAATATCTGCAATCCAAAATCTACGTAGTGAACGCAGGGATCGAGTGTCTTCTGAGTGGAGACACGGCAGAAGACCTGGGGCTCATAAGTTTCATATGCGAAGTGACCGAGTCAAGACATCGACGGCATTCTCAGGAAGTACCCTAACCTCAAGGGGATTGGATGCCTCAAAGGAAAGCCAATTAAGCTGCACATCGATGAGTCCGTCCAACCGCGAGCAGTGCAACACCGAAGAATGCCGTTCCACATACGAAACCAGGTGGTACAGGAGCTCCGGGCACTTTAGAAAGGGGCATCATCGAGGAAGTGACCTGGCCAACACCGTGGGTGTCACCCTTGGTCGTCACTAAGAAGCCCAAATAACCTGGGAAAGTGAGAATATGTATTGACATGCGCCTCCCCAACGCGTCGATAAAACGGGAGCGTCACATCACCCCGACCCTCGATGAAATAGTAGCAGACCTCACAGGATCCAAAATATTCTTGAAAGTCGACATCAACGCCAGATATCACCAACTGAAACTTCACCGAGATTCCAGGTACATCACAACGTTCTCCACTCACATAGGCCTGCGCAGATACAAGCGGCTCAGCTTCGGAATCTCCTCTGCGGCCGAAGTGTTTCAGCAAACTATCCAGGAGGTGATACGCGGCATTCCGGGGGTACTAAACGTCAGTGATGACATTCTCATACACGCAGAGAACAAGGAAGAACACGTACGACGGCTCCATATGCTACTCAGCAGGCTAGAGAGTTCAGGCCTAACAATTCACAAAGACAAGTGCGAGTTTCTAAAAGGAAGAGATCTCCTTCTTTGGGTAAACTCAACAGCGCAGGCATCTCGGCAGACCCCCAAAAAGTAGCGGACATCCAGGCTGCCTCACCCCCCCCCCACCACACCAACGGAGGTTCGCAGTATCCTAGGTCTGGCAACCTAATGCGGAAGGTTCATCCCCAACCTGGCCACACTATCAGAACCCCTACGAGAACTCACAAAGGCCAGCACGAAATGGGTTTGGGGGCCCACCTGCCAAGAAGCGTTCGAACAAATCAAGGCATAACTCTCCACAGACACCACCATGGCATATTACGACCCTGCACTGTTGACCGAACTGTATGTTGACGCTAGCCCCGTGGGTCTAGGAGCCATCCTCATACAGGTGGCCAACACAGGAGAGTCAATGCCGATCCCATATGCATCCCGTGCCCTGACACCGACGGAGCAACGGTACTCCCACATTGAAAAGGAAGCGATCGCAGTGCTGTGGGGCTCCCGCCACTGCCACCTGTATCTGTACGGCTGAAAGTTCAAGGCCTATACGGACCATAAACCACTACTCGCCATCTTCACGGGCCATTCATCACACCCCCCAGCCAGGATCGGAAAGTGGCTGCTACACTTATAACAATTACTTTGAGTTAGCATATCAGCCAGGCAGTGGAAACCCAGCGGACTTCCTGTCGAGACACCGAAGAGCGACCACACCTGGGGAATACACATGGCGGAAGAAACAGAGGAACACATTTGCCAGGTGATCCACACAATGAAACCAAGAGCCATTGGAATTGAAGACATTGTAGAGGCCACGCAAAATGACCCATGCTGTGATCTGGTGAAAGACATGATCATCTTGGGGGAATGGAAGGCTTTCCTACGGAACATCCACAATAGAGCAGTGGAAGCAAAAGAATTCCTCACTGGCATCTTCACAGGAAGACCAGACCTATCCATCACAGAGGAAGGGCTCATCCTAAGAGGGACCCGAATCGTCATCCCCGCAAGCATGCAGGGCAGGGTCGCGGTGTTGGCGCACGAAGGTCACCAGGGGATGGTGAGAACCAAGGCCCGTATCGGACACTGTGTCTGGTTCCCACATATCGATGAAAGTGAAGCAGCTAATCACCACCTGCCTCCCATGACAAATAACGGGGGCGCCGCCCAATCCCAAGCCCATTCTATCAGCGGAGCGAGGGTCCTCTAGATGGGACGCCATCAGCATAGACTTCTGCAAGATACAGCAGGTCACACACCTATTGGTGGCGATCGACGACCACTCCAGGTTACCCCGAGGTCGAAATCGTCAACTTTCGACCTCAACTCACATCAGCGGAGGTGGTCATACCTGCATTGGAGAAAATGTTCGCAACTCACGGCCTTCCAAGGAGGATTCGGAGTGACAACGGTCCACCATTCCAAGGAGAGGAATTCAAGAAATACCTCACAGAACTCAACATCGACTACCACCACATGATGCCTAGATGGCCGCAGGCCAACGGCGACGTTGAACGATTCATGCGAATAATAAACAAAGTTTTGCGCCTGTCGCACGTCTGCGCAAGTCCCTGGAGAGTGGACTTCTACAGATTCCTGAGGAATTACAGAGTAACACCCCACAGCACAACGGGGATACCGCCGGCAGACATAATGTACGGAACCATCATCAACTCATCCATCCCACACCACCCGAGCAGGAGCACCGACACCTATGACAGGACATGCACCGAACTAAGGAGGACCGTGGCAAACGAACACATGAGCAACAAAAGGAACGCCAAGAGGTCCCACCACCAAGTCGGTGACCAGGTGGTAATGATAAGAAACCCATCAAAGTCGCAATTAGACACCCAATACGACGCCGTTCCATGGATCATCACCCATAGGCACGGGACTATGATAACAGCCAAGAGGGGACAAAGACGAGTAACAAGAAACGCGTCTTGGTTCAAGGCAGTACCAAAATATCTATGGACGGACGGCGAGCCGCAGCCTGATGAAGAGGATCCGCCAATGGGGTAGGAACATGACCACCTGAAGGCGAAATGACCATGGACGACAGAGTGGAAGAACCGCCGAGTGAACCAGAGTTTGGTGAGCCGAACGATGAAGGCGAGCAACTCGATGGGAGTCAGGGGATCGCATCCAGGGGTGGACGGTATGGTCTCAGAACTGCGCCCCGGCCCCCAGCCAGACTCGGAGACTGAGTAGTAGAAGACCATCCTGAGAGACTACTGAACACACTGGCTAGAACAGTTGCCCAAGTAATGTTTGTTTGTTAATGCTTTTTTAAAATAAAGGAGGAATGTTCCATCCGTCTTACGTCTGTTAAGAAAGGAAGAAGGCAATGTGCACGGAATCTCACAGTGTACAACTTTGAATCTAAATATGTGCATACAAAACCCAAGACTTGTGTATACTAAAACCCAGGAAAAACAATAATACCTATATATGAAAAGGAATGTGGGGTAAGCACTTAGAACCTCCTTATGACTGAAAGGAAAGTCGGCAAACTCCTTACCCACTATGCTATTACAGATACTGACGGCGCTAAACCCACGTAGAGGGCAAGCAAGGACAGGATCTGTGAGCTGACACTCTGGATGATACAGAATAAGGAACTTAGAAACTATACTCACAAGGACCGGAAAGACCACTTGAATGTCAGTAAACTCACGAACCCAGTTGATCAAACAGGAACCCTGAAGGCTATAACAGCAATGGGTGGAGGAAACTAAATACATAAGACCCTAGTCAAGGGACGAGTAGAAATAGTGATATAAAAGAGTGAGGAAACAAAAGGGCATTTACACTGAGACTAGTTACAATAACACCCACACCTAATAATCCATGGGAAATGAATGCAGAAGTGAGATGGAAAACATGGAATGGATCCCAATAGAAAGTAAGGATCAGGAGCAGGGAAAATGATATCACAAAAGGAAACCTTGAGGCAGGAAGCTAAATCTATAAAGGGAAAGACTAAAGCATCAGGTTTTACAGTAGCAAAGGACAGCAAGAAAGAAACAGAAAACACAGGCGAATTGGGCTGCAACAAAGGGTAAAGCACAGAGACAGGCTGCCTGCAGACAGAGGAAGACAGAAAGGGAAATCCAGTGAGCAGAAATCAATTAAGCACAAGAATCCGAAATCCAGGGCAGAGGAACAAGAAACAGGAACTGGGCACTAGACACAAAAGCTAGGAACAAGGAACAGGAACTAGGTACTAGGCACAAAAGCTAGGAACAAGGAACAAGAGACCAGTCACAACAGGAACACAGCAACAATGACCAGCGCTGGACTGAAGCAAACTGAGGCTTTTAAAGTTGCTTAACGAGCACACCCCTCAGGCGTGCCGTCTGCTGCACTTGCAGCCACAAGTGTTGCCTATCCTCCACCCAGCCTTGTCCTGCAAGGGAGGAGGTGAAGCAGTGAGCCAGGCATTCTGGGAAGCATAGTCATTTGATTAAAGTAGCATGCTGGCTGCCAAAAACCTGGAATGGATCCGGAAGGGAAGTAATTTGGGAAATAAGGTTTTAGCGCTCCCAATTCATCAGGACACTGTAGCATAAGGTTCGGAGGAAATGTCCAGTAGGGAATAAACCCCAAAACATGCCCCCAAGTGGCGGGAACGGGAGCGAGCCGTGACAACGTCCCGCTATGCGGTGACGTAAGGCCTTGTTAATTAAAGCCCAGCCCCCGCTCCGTGTGGGCAGTTCTGGCGCAGGACAGCTACACAAGTGTGTCCGTGTCTTCTCTGCTCCCGCTGGAGCTGCGCAGCGGGGCCTTGCAGCCTAAGGCCCGTATCTCCATTTTCCCGCCGACGCCTCGGCTGGGAGATGGGACATAACGCCCTTTTCATATGATGTGGCTTCTAGAAAATTAAATGCTCAAATTGGTGTTTTGTTTTCCCTAATTATTTTGCCTCCACAGGACCATCCACATTATAGACTTTAAAGTTAGGGCTTGGACTTCTTAAGGTAGCTTTTCACCGCCTAACTTTTAACAGTATGTTTTCCATCTCATGTGTGAGGAGGCCTTTTTGTTTGTGTTTGTAAAAGAGATCCACTTTGTGTGTGTGTGTGTTGGTGGTGCAGTGTCTGCAGTTGTACCTGACTTGGCCAGAGGCCACCCGAGGTGTGGGACCCCGAGCACTTCGGGGGATCTGGGGGGGATTGTTGGGGTGGGTCTAGGAACGTGCCTGTTTTGATTTTGGCGTGTTGTACACCGAGGTTTACCTGGGAGGGTTATCTGCTTGTGCCTGTGGATATGCTGTTTTGGTCTCCCGGTTCCTTTGAGGGGGGCAGTCCTTGGTTTCATTGGTTCTTGGTTGTGGGTTCCTGTTGCCCTGTGTTTTGGAGGGTATGGTGTTGGTTGTATTTGGTGACTGTTGTTGCTTAAGGGGTGACTGTTCGTGCAGTGCACTGTAGCTGCTTGGTGGTGCGATGAGGAGAGGGCTGTGGTCTGTGATGGTTGGTTTTGGCTGCAAGTTATGATGTTAGGGCTGGTTCCCTTGATTGGGGTCTCCCACTGCAGGGCAGGCATGCGTGGACTGGGGTTGGATTGGCAGAGTTGGCCTGTTCGCGTTGTAGGTTGTTGAGGGGACATTGGTTTGGTGGGAACATGGCACCTTGTTCCTATGAAGGAGTGGAGTTCAAGGTTGTGGGAGCTTTTGCTTCGTGTCTGAGTGGGATTTGGAGTGTTGGTTGATATGTAGACTTCAGGTCGCTGTCTTGGATGGTTTCCTTGTGTGCTCTTTTCCTCTCCCTTTTGTTGGACGTGCATGAATGCTAGTGAGATGGAATGCCCACCTGTAGAATGTTGTGGTGCGAGTGCCTCTCAAAGTTCCATGAATGTCAGTTGGTGGATGAGACCCTGTGAGTGTGAGAGCCGGTGGAGGTTTCCTATACCTTCATTATTCCTTACCTTATGTTTTCACCTTGGAATTGAAGTAAAGTAGTTCACTTCCCCACTGGAGGTGTCTGAACTTTTTCTTTCACATCTTTTAAAGCCTCCAACATAAAAGTAAGCCTCCCTGGGCCAAAAGGTTAATCGACAAGAGCCCCTGATCCAGAGCCCGTTAGTTCTACTACTGACAATTGACACAGGCCTTTGAAAAAGACCCCTGTTGGGGTCGAAACATGGGTCGGCAAAAGTGTTTAATAAATTCATCTGGACTATTGGGCACAAGTGTTTAATTAAAGTACTTGTAATCTAACCACTTACACAAGACTCGGCTCTCATTCATCATAAGAGCCCAGAAACCGATGGATCCAGCGTCTGGTTTGAGTGCTGTTCCCCCACCATACCTAATTTAAACTTCAAGATGGAAGAGCCTCATCTTTCAGGAACTACTCAATGGCTGCAGGATGCAACACTATGCACCGTGGACAAGCGCAGTGATCTACATATTCTAGTCCTCTTCCCTATCTCCCTAAAATCAGGACTAGTTAAACTTCAGTAATAGGGGGAAAAGGCTAGTAGGACCCTATTCCAGACTTACTCATGGAAATAAACAGTGCTTATTTGGTGGAGAGTCGAAACATGATTTTGCTTTTATTGCTATTTAATGCCTGGCTGTGCAACCATTTCCCAGGCAGTCTGTGGCACAATCAGTTAATACGTGTGTGTCTGAACTGAGAGGTTGGTGGTTTGAGACTGTTGAGGGAAGGTAACATCTGGGGAGGAAGGATAGCTCGGAGGTAACACGTTGTGTTTTGGTAGCAAGACAACGCAGAGCAACAGTTTCGAAAAGCGACCCCTCGCTTAGAAACCACTCTTGGTATGAAGTGCATTCTAAAAGAACAATTAGCTGGCAAAGCTGAAACATTTTAAAACTGTTATATATATTTGGTTTATAACAATTGTGTTTTTTCCAGCGAACGTCGGCAGCCACTTGGGTGTAGATTTCGACTCTCACAGCTGGGATTTTGCAAAAGTGGGCCAAGGTTTTTAAATGAAACTCGGGGTTGGCTGGGATAGATTGCTCAATTCCAGGACAGTCTCAGCAAAACCAGGACATCTGGTCACCCTAAGGCAGTACCACCTTGCAAAAGATACCATTCACGTGTCATACCGTCACTTGCTGAACGACATCCTGGGGCTATAACCCCACCCACAGTAAATGTTTTGTGTTTCTTTAGAAATTCGTTGATTGAAATGGATTAAACATAAAAGGCAGTGTGAAGGGGAGCAGCCAGAGGAAAGGAGATTGGTTGGTTGACCTTTAGATTTAAAGCATGGCTTTAGTGTATCTTCTACTAACAGATTGGAATGTTTGACATCAACGTTTGTGAATAGTTTCGTTTTGTACTGTCCTGTCATTGTTATGTCCTCACCACGTTTAACGAACGTATCTGCTTTTGTTGCACAGCTTGCATTGAAAGGATCGAACTACAATGGACTGCTGGAGCGACATAGTATCCATACCAAAAACGTGCAGCACGTTATTGACAGTTTACGGTAAGAGATTTTTGGTTACGTTTAAGTGTGCACGTTTCAATCGATATTGCTGTTCCCTTTACGAAAATAGTTATTCGTGTATTAGAGGGCAAGATAAAGGTTTTGACGCATATGCTTTTAAAATGGGCATGATTTCTGTGTTGTCACTGCAACGGAAATACGCTTTGCAATTTAAGGTGCTACATGTTCCCTGTGAGCAGTCTGCATTTGAGTGTTGTAACTTGAACGTTGGCACCAATAGGTACTTTCGTGATATCTAGTTGCTGACTACCAACACCCTTAAAACCAGCACTGCCAACCTTTCACTCCAGAAAGCTGAATGTGCTACACGTGCTTTTGATTCCACCATGGGCCGAACACCTTTGCACGATTAAGAACTCTACTCTTGGCATGCTCGTGTAGTTCAATTTGCATTTGTCCTGTTTCTCTTGATTTTAAACGTTGAAACCTGCAGTTTCTGAAGCCAAAGACGCACTAAATACTGTGTTCGCATTTAATCTTCTCCTTTTAATAGTGGGTGAAGCCACAGAAACGGACTCAGTTTGTGGAGTTGACCAATTTATACTTTGGAGTCTTGCTCTATAGGAACTTTTGCAGTATTGCTTTAATCCCATCAGAATAGTCTGTGGTTATGCTATCTGGTGTATTCTGCAAGATACACCAGTATCAGGGCAAGGACATAATTTTAAAACTGTAGCCTGCCCTAAACAGGCACATGGCATGGTGGATCAGTGTTTGATGTCTGCGTGTTATGGGAATTAATTGAGTACAAATCCGGAGTGTTTTAGACCTCTGTATTCCAAGATATACAAATGTATTGTGTACAATCTGTAATGCACAGTAGTCACGGACAGCTGCTGCCTCTGCATGAGCCGATTTATTCCCCCAATTAATTTCAACCCATTGAAATGGCTACATTCTCGCAGCATATGAGGACCAGTCATTTGCGAATCCCCTATATATTAAAATGCTATTGGCATGTAGTAAGCCCCCCTGTCTTCAATGTCCCACTGTCACCTAAAGCCCTTCAACAGTCTGTCCCTATGTGGTTGATTCTTCTTGAAGCTAAAGTATGGTTGCTTCTCTGCGATTTGCATCCAACTCCTTCCTTACGTTTGCTAATCTTGTTCCCAAGCTTTTTTTCACAGTTCATCCAGCAACCCATTCAGGCTGGGTGTTGTACCAGATTGTAACACTATTGTCGACCGCTCAACTTCTCAGACTATTAGTGGGGCCTCCAGCAATAATTCGTTTGGCCTCAGTCGCACTTCTGGGACATCTTTCATAAATGCTTCAATTCTCTCATGTCGTGGCCTACTTTTTAAAAATATAATTGTCCACTGCAGACTGGTTCTTGCTGTAATCCTATACACCATTTGCCTCCCAATGCCAGCTACGCCAGCCAGGTCATTATTTTACCAGCCTTGTCTCCCCTGCCTATAATTCACTCAGAGATTTGCAGAATGACTGCTTTGCCTTGTCTGAAACAGTATTATGGCACTTTCGGGTTCATGATTAGAGAGCATGTCAGTTTCCAGACATAAGGGCGCACCTAACAATTCCACAGCCTACTTACTTGTATTCTTCTCCCTGGCTTCTACAAATGACAAGGCTACCTGTTGATCAAGTCTTTTAGTCTTCCCACACAGTACTGCTTAATTATCTATAGTACCACAATGATCTGGCAATAAATCTGTCTCCGATTGCAAACCGGTCATTACCTTAAGTGATGTGTTCATGCTCCAAGACCAAACTCCTTAGGCACCCTTCCTGCGTATGCTAACCAATGAACAGTGGTCCAACATACATCTGTGCAAGAGCAGTGCCCTAATAACCCTACTTGTATGTATTGTGATGAATCTGATAATGTAATCACTCCTTTCCCAGGTCCAGCCTCTACTCATTTGGCCAGCGGGACGGTAGCCGCCACCTGATCCTCCCTCAAATAGCCGCCCCCAAGGCCAGGATCACATAAGGGGAGTAGACCCTTGGGAGGAGAGTCTGGCATCATCAGATGAGACATGGTATCCCTCTTCATTTTAGTGATGCCCCTTCTATTGCTCATGCATTAATGGCATACTGCACCCCCTTCAAGCCTGCTGATGTATCCCCCAATATTCTCTAACCAACAGAATAATAGACCTAGACACGGAAGAGGGGCCGAGTAATGCCGAATACTCTGCAGATTCTGAAGAAGCAGTCTAGTGTTTGGAAGAAGCCGATTCCCAGCAACTCCCTTCATGGAAGTGGTATTTTAAAGATGGAACAGCTGAAGGTAAGTAACGGAGAGGCAACAGGCTAATCACTTCCCTGGAAGCCAACCTTGGATTCCCACAGGCGAGCAGGGAGACGGCGAGGGAAAACGGACTGCAGGAACTGGTTCGCTGTGCTGGGATCGCAGCAGGAAGAGAAGAGACTTCGGCAGCTCCGACTTTGGCAGTACCAATAAGTGCCAGATACGTGAGGCGGGTGATGCCAAGCAAGGTGGTGAATGAAGGACTGTATGATGCAAAAGTAATCCAGAATATTAGAACTGTGTGAATGCAAGAAATACAGGAATAAAGAGGGAACCTGGCAGGAGACTATAATGGGTGTCTAGCGAGTCTGGCACCCGCGCCCAAATTGTGTCTCTTTGAAAAGAGACTCCCAAGGAGTCGTCATGCCCTTGGGGTTTTGAATTGGTGTTTGTGAAAGACATGGGCAAGGGAGTTATTTCCTCAGGAGTATTTTTTGTAACACCAGATGGGAGGCATCCTCTTGGGCCTTAAAGAACCTGGTTATTCTTTGGAACTTTTGTTTTGTTGGAGAGAAACGTGTGGAAGGGAGACATTCACAGGAACTGAGAACTTGTGTTGGATTCTATATGGGAATCGGACACACATTAATGCTTGTTGCAGTGCTTTTTTGTTTTGTTTTTACAATTCCCACCCTGTATCGTCCATCTCCTTCCCAACTCTGCCAGGACCCGGTGACACACACACAACTTAACGATTGCGCAGGAATTGCGCTACTAGTTGCGGTTTGTGCACCTGTGTCAAAGTTCAGGCCGTACTCCAGGATCTGGGACCAAATGTCAGTGGACTGGTGCAGCACCCTTTCCTTGGCCGCTGTGACCTTCTCTGTCAGCAGAATATCCCAGATTCTGGCCCACCACAGAGGCAACAGCAGGCCTTCAGGAGATTTACAAGCCCAGGCATTTGTGATCCACGTGGCCATGCAGAGCGGGGTGATTAGCTTGGCTGTCACCCCTGACCTCTGGTACACCCCCAGGACTGATACCCTCAACAAGGTCACCTTGGCCTCCATAGGGAGTCGGACCTGAGTGATGGCGTCAGTTGAGTCAACCATTTTCTCCCAAAAGGTTCGAACGAAGGGACACTCCCACCACATGTGTAGATATGTCCATTGAGTCCCACATTTCCTCCAGCAAGCAGTGTTCAGCTAACTCTTGAAGCGGTGCAGCCTAACCAGGGGGTAGTACCACCGATATGTCAACTTAAAGGCACATTCCTTATTGGACACACATTTGGCGGAGTAGTTTCTTGTCCAAATGTCCACCCAGGTCTGGTCCTCTATAGGATGGCCTACGTCCGCCTCCCATTGGGCCATGTAGTGGGGTTGGTGTGTCCACCTGCAGGAGTCTATACAGTCCGGAAATGAGCTCTCTAGCAAGGTCAGCTCAATGGATCCCAGGTCATGTATATCCCTCTGGCGAACCATGGCTGAACTATCCAGCTATGCCGGATTTGGGCATAGTTGTACCTATCTGCTTCAGACGGGGAGAACCTTTTCTTGCAGTTTTCAAAAGACTGGGGTGATCCGCCATAAAGAGTTCAGACAGAAATTGTAGGCCAGCCCTGCGACCAGCTCCAGAATTTGGCCAGCTGAAGGCCTGGAGTAAAGTCTGTGTTATGGAAGATTGGGGTCCGTGGGCCTAAACCCTCGGGATACCTGCCTTTTTCATCACCCAATCTCAAGTTTTCACTGTTGCTTTTGTGGAAGATGGATTGGGCCCGTGTTTTCGTGCTAGGGCGGGGGTGTATGGCAGAGAACTGAGCGGAAGTGGCACTCCGGATTGTTCAATTTCTACCCATATTGAGGGGGCCATTGGGCGTGAGCCAGGCGAGAAAGTGTTTGCTGCGCCGCGGCATAATAATTGTGCAGGTTCGGAACCCCCATCCCACCCAATCTGGCGTTTCCTTCAATCATCACCTTCCTAGACTTTCTCCCCTGCCATATAAATGGGAATATCTTATGCAATCAGAGGAGGGGTGTGGGATAGCCACTGGGAGCACAGAGCAGTGGTAGAGAAATGTTGGGAGCAAGTTCATTTTACTGTCTGTGATCAGGAGATCTCCTGGGCCAACTACCTCTCGAGATCAGCTTCCAGTTCCTTAAAGATATGTGGGAAGGTAGCCGCATACAGCTCCTTCGGGAGCGCTGAGATGCAAACCCCCAAATATTCTATGGCTTTATCGTCCCACTTAATCGGGCAGGAGGGCTGAAGGGCCTCCACCTCTCCCGATGTCAAACCCACCCCGAGCCCCAGATATATTTTTTAAACCTTTATTTAAGCTTGGCAAACCGAATATACAATCTTGACAGTTGCATATCAGCAGTTCACGTTTATATTTTTATAGAGTACACGCATATACAAATTTGGCATTTCCCAATTGGCTAACAGTTCCATAACTGTGTTTGAAATTGCTATTCGATATTTTGTCCATTTTGTATGAAATGTTGTGTTTATGTATATCCGATGTGTTTTAATTCTTCTTTGGTAACGTTCTCAAATCCACAGTTAATGTCACATTTACATGTTTGGAAAGTGGCTCCTGGTTGCTGATGGTTTCAAGCTAACTGGGCTCTACTGTGCTAGAAGCAGGAGCTAAATTGCTCCGAGTTACCCTCCATTTCGAACCCTGCATAACTCTCCTGGGCCCGCATCAGGCCATTATTTCCCAACCTCCTTGCCCGTCTGTCGCAGTGGTGGTTATAATACAGCTTTTTGGGCCAGGTGCATTCGGAATTCTCATAATTTATCTTTGGGTCTGGAAGTACTTGCAGCATCCCCACGTAGAGCTCCTTGCAACTCCCAGCCCACGCCAGGAATGCCAGCTACTCCTTAGTCAGCAGAAGGGGTTGTCCCTCCACATGCATAATATACACAGTTTGGCTATTATACAACCCATATTGAGGAAAGATCTAAGCTGTCGCGCTGGCATCGCTGCCCATTAACCAAATAACGCGCCCATGGGTGAGGGTGAAACTGGCACACCCACCACTTCTGATAATGTAGTCATTACGTATGATCAAAAGTTGCTAAACTTCCTACAGCTCCACAGCATGTGCAGGTTGTCAGTCTTGCTGTGTTTACATATCGGGCATCCATTGTCTGCCGCCGGATATATTTTACGGATCCGGTCAGTCGTATAGTGCACTCTATTAAGAATTTAGTATTGCATCAATTTAAACCTGGAATTTTGCAAGACCGTTTTGGTGGGCCTGCACATCACGTTCCATTGTTCGTCTGAAAGGTCCACACCTTTTTTGGGAGTCCATTGGAGCCGCACCCTTGGGTTCAACAAGTCCACCTTACTATTATCCTGTGTATTGTGGCCACATGTCCGAGTCCCCTGCTAGAGTTCGAGATGTACATGAGGATCATTTTCCATGGGTTCAAGAGTGAAGTCCCCTCACTTTCTGGAGACCACAGCTCTTGGCCTATACAACTGCACTAGTTCCGTCACCGTGCTCCTGTGTTTGTGCTTCCATGTTAACCGTGTAGGAAATCGTCCTTCAGGGAATAAGTCCCCCAATGTCCTGTACCCCATCTGCTCCCCATACACACCAATTGCTCTATCCAAGGTGGGGGAGAGGCCAGGGAATTAACCCAGTGGTAGCCACTTACACTATGGGTGCATCACCCCTACTTTGGCAAAAATGGCTTGCCGCTCCATAAACGGATTGAGCATCGGATCATATGGGCAGTCCGCTTTATAAAGTGTCCAATATGAGCTTCCTGGTGTTGGTCTTGCCTGACACTAGTCGTTTGGGTCTGACGTGTGGTGAGGCGTCATCATTCCCATACTAAAAGGAGGGGGAACTGTGCCTAGGCCGCAAGCGAATATTTTTCAAGGTGTGGAGCTGCGAAACCTCTATCGTATGGCCACGTCATTTCTGACCATTTTATTTTGGACCACGCCCGCGTGCCAGAGGAAATGGGCAAGGGCCCTGTGGAGCCCGGCGAGATATGCTTTGCCCGGCCAGAGGGGGGACACTTTTAAGAGTGTACAATAGTTTAAGGAGGAGAATCATTTTGACTAACACCAGCCTGCCTGCTGGAGTAATGGGTACTGGTTTTCACCCACTTATCCTACCCCCACCATGCCGCTCCAGAGCTGCATGGTTAATCTGAAGGAGAGTACTCTTCTTCTTCGATACAGTGACCCCCAGATATTTGATCTGGTCCGGAGACCATTTCAGTGGGAAGTCCCCGGTTGATGTCCCTGTGGAGGCCGTTAACGGAAACATTTCAGATTTGGTATAGTTCACAACGAAGCCAGAGTACTCTCCCACGAGTGTAATATCATGCTTTATCGGATCGAGGTTCACCTGCGGGTCTCAAGAGTAATACATTATCTGCGTATGGGGAAATTATTTCAGGGGTTGGGGGGGTCCCAAATTAACCTTATTCACTGCCTCCCATGGCCTTCCTTAATCAGATCTGCCATTGGTACCATGGCCAGAGCAAATAATGGTGACTGTGTGCTGCCCTGACTGGTGCCTCTACCGAGCGGGAATTGTTTGGAAACTTGTGAGTTTACCAAGACCCTCGCCATGGGTGTGGGCTTACAGGAGTTTAATGTAACCAATTATAGAAGAGCCCAGTCCCATTTTCCCCAATACTGTGAACAGGCACTCCAATGACAACATATTGAATGCTTTCTGCGAGTCTAAGGTTACTACCACTGCAACTGCCTCCGGTACCAGGACATTGAACAAGCAGCAGATATCGAGTGCCGTCGATCTACCAGGAATGAAGCCTGCTTGGTTACTATGGAGCAGATATGGCATTGGAAGGAGTAAATGATTCGCCAAAACCTTCGCAAAAATCTTTGTCTACATTTATAGGTGATGGAGGGGGTGGGTCTGTAAGACCCACATTCATATTGGGTTTATCTGGTTTTAAGAATAAACATTCTCCAGCATGGAGGCCTGGCATGGATCCACATGCTCATGAATATTCCCCGTTGTCAGGCTGGGAATCCTCGGTAATGAAAAAATCAGTTTGTTTGACTTCTGAACTATCTTTCTCCTAACAACCAATCACTGGTATCTAGGTCATACTGCCCCAAGCCAATGACTGCCCTCTACCTAAGGCCCTCCTCTGGTAGCCATGTTCAGATTTTTACCGCACGTTCGAGTGGTGGGAGTCCTCGTGATTAGCTCTTTTGGGATGAAGGACTCTCCCTGATGAAGAATCTGTCCTCTGCCCCAGCAAAGAGGGACGGTATGAGAAAAAGTACAGGGTGCCGGAATTTGCACCCAAGTGTTTGAGATCCCAACCTTCTCTGGATTTGGTGGTCTCGGCGGTGGCTAGGAAGACATTTTCAGACTCTTCCTCATTGACGACCTCACCCCAAGACAGCGAGGGGAAGAAGTTGGACGCCATGGGACAAGTCATCACGTCGACAGTGACGACCATCAAGGTTGAAAACGCCCTCGCCATTGTGGCGCGTTGCGACTGGGAGCTCTGGTTCAAGCTCACTCCCCTTCTGGACTTCCTGACAAGAGGACGGAAGCGTTGGCGATCCTGCAGGAGGGAGAAGTGGCTTTGGACCATGCCATTACTTTGGCCACAGACCTTGCAGACACAGGGTTTTCCCAAATGGGCAACAGCGTTTGTCTTCGTCAGCGTGGATAGTTAAGGGCCACTAATTTTACCCAGGACGTTCAGTCGAGGGTATTGGACATGCCCTTTGACGGGGACAACTTGTTTGGGAAGACTGGACGACTCCCTTCCTGCCATAAAGGCGGACCTGGAGGCTTGTGCCTTGGGCCCGCTTCAACAGCGATGGCCGTCCTTTCAGAGTTCTGATGGTAAATCCCGAAGGATTCAGTGGAAGCTCGTCATACAATCAACCATCCCGCTCTTGGGCCCAGGAGGCCTACAGGGGCCGCAGCAAGTCTGGAGGAGGTCACTGTCGTCGCCAAGGTCCCCAAGGCGGTACCTCCACGCCGAAGTAAGATTGAACCAGCTGTGACGTTTGGCCCCCATCCGCGCACACCGGTGGAATGCCGGCTGGTGAACTTCGTCAGCTTGTGGAAGACCATCTCCGCCCGTTGGCTGCTGGCGCTCTCACCCACGGACACACCCTGGAGTTCCAACGAAAGTGTCCTCGTATACCACAAGTGGCCAGGCAAGAAAACCACATCCCTCAGCTTCTGCTGAAGAAGGGCGCGATAGAGCTCGTCCGAAAGAGTCTCCGGGGCTCTGGAGTGTACTCTAGTTACTTCCTCATTAAGAAGACTGGTGGTTGGAGGCCCATCCTAGACCTCTGCCGTCTGAACAAGTACATAAAATCTCAGAAGTTCCGGATGGTCCCCCTCCAGCACGTACTAGGACAACTGGAAGAAGGGGATTTTCTGTCGTCGCTGGACTTGGAGGATGCCTATTTTCACATCCCCATTCACAAGGGACACCAAGTTTCTGCGCCTCGTGGTTTAAGGGCGACATTACCAGTTCAAGGCCCTAGAGGGCAGTCATTGGCTCGGGGAAGTATGACCCAGAGACCAGTGATTGGTTGTTAGGAGACAGACAGTTAAGAAGTGAAACTGATTTTTTTCTTTAGTGGATTCCCAGCCTGGTGACTGGGAATATTCATGAGCATGTGAAACCATGCCAGACTGATGCTGGAGAACAACAGTTACAGGTAAGTAACTTGTTTCTTATTACAGCTTCTCAGAGCGACTCTGGTAAGACGGAGTGCCTCAGCGATTTGACCCAGACTCGCAGGGATGCGCGGCTAGAGTGGCGCCATACTCCACATCAAACTCTGTAGTTAGCTAAAACTCTGTAGTTAGCCCAACCAGGCCCAGAGCCTTACCTTTTGGGAGTTTTCTTAATAACGGCCATTATTTCCCCCACAGTGATTGGTGTTTTAATTTGCTCCCTGGCAGACAGCCTGGATAGCGGGATATCATCCAATAGGGTGTGTATTGCCTGTTCGCCTTGAGGCGGTCTGGCCCTGTATAATTCTATGTAAAAAAAAAAAAAACCTCCCGGAAGACTCCAAAAATAACTTAATCGAGCCATTTACTGTCTCCCTGTCCAGCACATTGTCTATAGGAGTGGGTCCCATTTCCCTGCGCACCAAGCTAGCCAGGGAGGGTCCTCCCCGAGCAATCACCACTCCCATACCCCCCTGGCAGCCATGTGATGGGAGCCGTCTTCTGTTTCCCTCTGGGCATTTTCTCGAAATTGTTCCGAGGTGGCATGTATGTCTGGTAGCAGTGCTGGACTGGGTGCAGTAGCGTACTGTCTTTAACACCTTGAGTCTGTTCTCAGTCTCCCAGATCCTGCCGGATAATTTTAAGGACCCCAAATTCCCTAGAGATGGCCATCCCTCTGATGTACATTTTAAATGCCTGCCACAATGTACTGTAGGATGCGTCATTGGGTGTGTTGCTCAGAAAATAGTACTTTATGTTGCGCTCTGTCTGCTTTTAAACACCAGATCTTGCAGTGCGTCCGATTTGAAACGCCACACCCTATTAGTGGCCCTCCTCCCCTTTGCTAACAGAACCATTACAGGGGACTGGTCAGAGTGTACATGGGAGAGTGTTGGCAACCAGCACCATCCCTAAAAGTGGCTGCAAAAGAAGAATATCTTTACGTGAGGCCATGTCATGTGCTATGGAGTAAAAGGTGTAGTCCCGTATTTGCGGATGACGCACGCGCCACTCATCCCGGACAGCCAACCTTTCCAGCTGGCTTAGCAAACTCTGCACCGCTCTGGATGGAGGCTTCAGAGCCGTGCCAGTCTTGTCAATATGCTGATCTAAGAGGGTGTTCATGTCACCTCCCCACAGGATTGGTATCGTCTGGTATGCGTCTATAATAATGCTACGTTAGCATAGACGTCAGTGGAATCCACATTCGGTTCATAAGTGTTAATCAGGAGGAGCTCCGCTCCTTCGAGAATGCTGTGTACATTACATATCGACCTTCAGAGTCAGTGTCTCGCACTTACACCTCTTGCGGGCTAGGCTGTGTAGTACGCAACATTCTAGCACTTCGTCCATGGCTCACCCATGGGATTGGACTCCCCAGCAGTTACCCCACTCTTCCCTCTTCCTTTCTGCACTTGCACGTTCTGAATTCTCACAAGGCATACTAGGTACTCTTGTGTCCCGCCCCGTTTCCTCCATACTGTATAGTCGTTCCTCGCGAGGGACGAGAGATAGAACCTTTTTCACCAGAATATTTTTTTCTTCCCCTTAAAATTTAGAGGGGCGTGGCCCTGGGCGCATGCGCTCACCTGACTCCGGCCATCGGCGCCGCTCCTCAGTCCCTTTTTCTGCATCGACGGGAACGGGCCGAATTCACCAGCGCTCCTGTCTTTGGCCATGTAATACCACACGCTCTTCCCCGGATATTTTCTTTTTCTTTTCATGAAGTACTTGGTCCTCCGACGCCATGCTCCTCTTCGGCCCATGTCAACTTCAACGGGCTTCAGCAAGTGTCCAGCCTACGAGGGCCTCATGCCTGCAACCGACCCCCAGGCGCTTTGCCTCCGCTGCCTTGGCCCTGACCACGGCTGGCAAGGTTGTTCTGCCTGCGACGCATTGACTTCACAGGCACTGAAGAACAGGCTAGCTAGGTGGAGGGAACTCTTCCAGAAGTCACATC
This sequence comes from Ambystoma mexicanum, assembly GCF_040938575.1. NCBI lineage: Eukaryota > Metazoa > Chordata > Amphibia > Caudata > Ambystomatidae > Ambystoma > Ambystoma mexicanum. Next base: position 360,981,355 of record NC_090935.1, on the reverse strand, counting down.
CGGACCTAAACATGGTCAAACGTCGCTCACGGCCGAAGGAAAAGCCTCTATTCACGGAAGCTGCTGGGATTTTGCAATGGTCACCCCACAGGATTATCCTGCACCCATCTTCCCCGCTGCGTGCCCGACCGCCAGACCCCTACCAGAGTGGAATGGCTGCGCGTGCTTCACTCCCTTGCCAACTCACTTCCATGTACACCTTATATGGACCACCAGGTGTTGAATTCCACGCACCTAACCACCTCAGCCAGCACCATGCTCAGTCTGCACAACACTTCGTCCCCGGTGGTTCGTTCTCTTTCTCTCTTTTTCTTTCTCTTTTTCTCTTTCTCTCCCCCCATCCCCCACACCAGCTGCAACACGGAGCCGTGCTCCTTATCAGAATGGCTGTCTATCCAAGCACTACAGTGCAATCACATTTCAGGCACCGCCTGGGCCCCTGCAGTCACTCTTACCACGCTGCCCACTCCAGTGCGCACCTCGCCACAGGCCCACCAGGGACCCTCCTCAAAGCTGCCACGTACCTGCAGCGGTATGGCCCCAGGGTTATCCTTGTCAGCGGTGCCACGGGTTCCACACTGTGCCATGCCGATATCTTCGCAGACCTGCTCTGATGCAGGGAAGCACTTCAGGAGCCCCAGCGGAGCTCAGGCGTTGCGAAGCCCCAGAGTCAGCCCAGGCCATGCTGGGCATTCAGGATGATCTGTGCCTCGCAGCAGCAGAGCCAGCTTGGGGTCGCCCCACAAGCGCCGCCGCCAGTAGTCGCAGGCTCCTTCAACACTGGAAACCTGGCTGATGGTATCAGGACGGTATTTACACCAATTAGAACAGCGCCATAGCACAGAGAGTCTCATGCTGCTTGGCTGCACCACAGTGCCCCAGTGCCCAGGGTTTATGATAGTTCAACTCAAAGCCCGCAACCCATCTATAGGAGTCTCTAGGAGGAACTGTTGTAAAGAAGATTGAACATTTTTTGAGGGTAAGCATCACTTCCTCCGAAAAGAGGGACAGCTTATGTCTGCGGCCTATCCTAACCCCCCCGATAGCGGGATTGACGCGGACCAGTTGGGCAAAGGGCTCCATTACCAGAGCAAAGATTAACACCTTGCTATGCCTTGGTTTGTGGACATCCCCCTTGGTTGGTGTGTAGAGCTTTGCTGGAGAGCCTCCATTTGTACCCGGGTGACTATCCCCATAATGCCTTCTGCATCCTCCAAGGTGCTGATGGTCCACGTTACGCCCTTGAGCGTGAATGGGAGCGTAGCTGGGAAAATCCACTGGTATCTGATCTTTTGGTACTGCAGGACTGTCGTTAGCTGCCTGAGCGCCCTGCTCTTCTGAATCGTTGCCAAGTCTTGAAAGATCTGGAGGGATGTCTGCTGATAGGATATCTTTTCTAGCGCTCGGCTTGCTGTCATGATATCCTGTTTGGCCTTGAAGAGGACCCATGAAATTACGTCTGCAGGAGGGTCCGAGGGCGAGCCCCTTAGAGTGCGGTCCAACAGGAGCATCGTTTTTTCGCGATGCAGCAAGAGCATCGTGAATACCCTGCCTACTTATTCGCTCTGGGGCTCATCAGGGGCCGAGGAGGTCACTCTAATCCGCCGGTTATTTCTGCGGGCTCTGTTCTCAAGATCTTCCTGTTTGGATGCCATGGACTCGCTTTGTCCCTCCAGCAAACTAATTCTGCACATTAGCTCAGCTGACGGTTGCTCCGCCACCGTTGACGCTTGCTCCATCGACTGGTCCACAACCTCTCCGAGCTGGTGTTCCATCTGCAGCCATTCCACTTTCGACAAAACCTGTCATTCAGTTTCAGAATTCAGCTAATTTCTGCCATGAAGAATTGGATGTGCAACTTTGTGGTCAGCTGCCCTGGGGACCGTTCCAGGGAGTGGACCATAGTTCGTACCATCTCAATGTTGTTCCCTTTTTCTTGTGGTTGCAGGAGAGTGGCTAGATCTTCGTACTTTTGTGGTTTCTGCTGTCTGGCCATACTTTCCTCATGGTGGCCGTCTTCTCCGGACCCCAAACTCACAGAGCAATTGATCCTCCTTTTCTCTTCACGGGCAGGAAGGCGGGGGGGAGGGGCAGGAATCTCCAGTGGGGCCTCTCGCCCGGCCAAAGACCCACCCCCAGATCCCCTTGGGTGATCACAGGGCTCCCGGGCCCCCAAAGCTTGTGCTGCTCCTACAAAGGCGGCTGGGCCGTCGTGCTCCGGCTAGCACCCCCCTCAGTTTGACTTCTGATGGCCCTTTCCCGTCCCCCAGCAACCCCTGCACCAGTTCGGTAACCGGCTTTACATGCCGCTAATCTCGGGCTCCATATGGAGGCACCAGCGCTTAACGCCATGCCTCGGATTATCTTTTTGTTGAAATTGAACATTTGTGCAATTTTCAATCCAGAGACAAGTGGTTTCCCCTGAAAACGCATTATGTATTCTCTGTAATCTCATAGGTATCCAGTGATAATAGAGAATACAATTCATTACAGGAAATGCTATAACTGAGAAACAAAAACAGAAGGAAAAAAAAATCAGGAATTTAAAAAAATTGATATGAGGGTGGGATAAGGGGGCTATATAAGGGGGTGAAGCTGGTGGGAATGGGGTTGGTTTAAGCACATGGGGGGGATTTGGGAGAGGGATCCCCCAAAAAACAAAACATTTGATATTTGTTTACGGTTATTGTTTTCACTGACAAAGCATTCTGTTATGTATTCTCCCTTAGTAAGTTTTAGAATGCAAGGGCTAGGATATGATTTCGGACACAGGACATTTTTGCTTTGGTCTTCTTGGCGCAGGACAGACCCTTAGTTTTGGTTGAGGTAGGGAAATAACTCCTAGATAAGGGACCGTGAGGCATTTTGCAACCCCTTTATTGTTTGTCTTTAACCAATACCATGATTCCTGTGTGTCCGTGTCTCATTCCTGGCTCCTCACAGTAAATTGGGAATAATGTAGTAGTATATCGTAGACGGTGCACAATGCGCACCAGACTGAACGAGAACCCATACACATGAGGATTTATCATTCTCCAGATGTCCACAACTTGCATGAAAGTAGATGAGTGGGCTTCCCAGGGCGAGTATCAATTATTAGATCGGTCAGAGTTAATGGCATAAAGTTCTCCAACACAATCGGAAAATCATTCCATGTCACAGACTGCGTTTCACTAAAACCAATATATTCTGAGACAGTGGAGAGGGAGAAATACACATTGGGACCTCAACTTTCACTGAGTGAGTTCAGAACCACCAGATATCGGCACTTGCAGCCTATTCTACTGATCACCTGAAGGTGTAGTGACCTCTTCCAACTTGAGGTGGGGAACTTGGTTTTAAATTTTCTTCGTCTTTGGCCACCTCCTCCAAACGATGTCTCCCCATCATTTACATAGCATTATGGCTATGCACCCAACTGGATGTCTCGTCATTGGCTATTTTGAAAACCTTTACTGCCACTTTCCGCTCCCCCCAACGGACAGTCACTTTTCACCTCATACACAGACAACCAAACCCAACACCTCCTTCATTGATGATTTCACATACTTTGCCACCGCCCTTTGCATCATCCACAAGGATTTCTGGGGCCTGGGACCATGCTCAATCTAACTCTCTCGTCAAATATCTCCCTACTAGAGCCCTTAGCTCGTCTTGCTCTAACTCTCTGCAAACCAGATGTTTTACCAAGCAGAGAGTGGAGGGGTAAGTGAGGGGTGGGGGTAAGGTCTCTCTCCTCTGCAGGTGCCTCCCTCTGGAATGGCCTCTCTGCCCCTCTCATTCTTAAGCCAGATTTCCTTAAGTTCCAGAAGCTCCTCAAGACCTTCCTTATATTTTCTTCCTTCCCCTTACCCCTCCCTGTGTATAGTCCCTCTGTCTGACACTGGCGACCTGGTTCCCTCAGAGTCAAACAGGGCACTAGCCCCCCCCCCCCCCCAACCTGCCTAGTCTACCGCTGCACTTGTCCTCCACTGTCCCCATTCCCCTCTCATCCTGCACTTGCCCTCTCAGGATACCCCCACTATGCTTGCCTGGCTGGCTTGCAGCTCGTGTAGCCATCCCAGCCCCTTAACCCTCTGCCTCCCCTGGCACTTCCCTCTCTTGGGCCCTTCCACCCAGCTCCTTCACTTCCCCACCTCCCCTCCCTTTGCACTTCTTGGTACTGCACTTGCACAATCTGAATGTTGCATGGCCTATTCAGAGCGATACTTTCTCCTTCCTGATTCCCCCCACCCCTTTACCTCCACGTTGCTGCACCTTGAAACACTTGTGTGTAGGCACATTACAAATGACAGATAAATAAAATAAAAATGTCCCCCACGCATCACAGCATCTTCCTTCATTACCTCAACATCCCTGGTAACTAGGCAACCAAGGCAATGAAGAAATAGCTCTGCTGACTACTCAGCACTCAACCTCACACACCACACGAAAGCGCCAATTTACGGGGAAAGGTGGCATACTCAACCTCCTAAGTACCGCCCTACCTAGTCTCGCTCTGTCACAGATCTCCAATCCCGTTCAACTGGTCGGACCATCTGGCAATCCTCGTTGACATTAGTCACACCAGTCAACTAAAGTCTTCAGAAAACCAGCAAATGAGCCTTCAGATCATTCAGGAACTTCCCAGTGGAGGTTCTCATGGAAGCCCTCTCCAAACTCTACTTTGAATGGGCTGATCTACCTCTGAGGAACCAGGACTGTGACTCACTTTTCCAAGAACTGAACACCACCCTACCAGCCAACAACTGTCATGTCCCAGTGAAACAACGCTTTCTCCAGCCGTAACCTTCCGGACTCTGGTAAACTTAAATCTAGCTTCATCAAATGAACTATCAGAAAATGAGGAAAGACTTGGCAAAAATCCTGCAGCGCATCCAACCTTGCCCTGCTTAAGGAACTCTGTGCTGCATGAAGACTGATTATTGGTGCCAAAGACAACCCAAAGCTTCATAGTCAAGGGCAATAGGTAAAGCAGAGCCCTCTTCCAATCCATTAAGCACTGCATCAACTAGCTGCCCGACCCACCTGTACCACACATCGAAAAATCAAGTGCCATTAACTTTCTTCATTAACACCCGCATGATCCCAACACAGATGCCAATGTCACAACTGACTGCAAACTACACATCCCATCTCGCAAAACTGTTAGGCTCATCTGGTACCCCCAGGGACGCCACTTAGCCCTGGCTGGATGATATGCACCTCAAACCCTCTCCCTGATCCCTGGGTAGTGCCTCTGATGGACGTTGAACCTGAAATACTGGAGGGCTGGATTCAAGACTTAACTGTCTCTGTTAGGGTGTCTTCCCACCTTCCTTGGATTCAAAACCTTCATTTGGCCCTCTCCTCATCTTAATTCTTTAGAAGGCGTGCTCTTCGTGGCAGGAGTGCATAGTCTCGTGTGGGTGTGAGCGACCAAGTTGCTTCACTGGTGCGAGCCCTTTTGAGTGTCTTTAAGGTGGGTCTTGCTGCTTTACAGTCTTTGTATTCTATTCTGTTCTTTCCTTCCTTCCTCTTGTTATTAATGTCTTATTTCTCCTCTTTTGGTGTGCAAAGAGATTCTGGCGTTTTCGTACGGGTTGGAGCTGAGCACGAGCCGGTAAATAAAGGCACAGTGTGCGCGATGCTGCCTGGTAAGTAATGCGCGAAGCGCTATTTTGCGCCTTGTATATGCTAACCTGTGTCTCCTCCCCTTCCTTCGTAGGCCGCGGTGCTCTTTGCCGGTAGCAGTGATGTTCCGGAATGATGCTGACCAAGAGGCGACTAACCAGGTAAGAATCTTGTGGTTTCGTTGTTCATGTGGAATCGTGAGTATGCGCTCACTAATGCTCTTCTTCTCTCTCCTTTTCAGGTTGCTGCATTCCGGGAAGCATACAGTGCCCAGATGATGGAGTTTGCTGGATCGACTGTCTCCAGGTAAGCAGTATCAGGAGCTGACGATGGGCTGAAGACAGGATGCTACTCGCAAGTAAGATTCCAATAACAATGTTATTTTTCTCTCTGCAGGCACGCGGTTCCAAAAATAGCTGGCATCAAAGAATACTGGAGGCCCAGCTGGACACGGTGAGCGTTACGCTGCAAACAGCAGAATAATGCGAAGCGTGTTCTGCTGTTTTGGTGCGGTTTAAATAGTCTTCAGGAAAAGTAGTCCAGGTAAAGTAGTCCCAGGCCAACCACACCCTAAACACTATACCCCATAGCTTAGTTCTTGGTAAGTGAGCTATGTGAGTGCCTCCATGGTGACTGAAACCCCCAAGAAAGTAGTTCCAAGTAAAATAGTCCCAACCTAAAGATGTTCTCCATAGTGATTCTGAGCCTGGTGCCAAAGGCGCCAGGACTGACTCCAAGAGAGTCTTGGGTGAGATTTTAATGCCATAATGGAACCCTGAAACCTGGTCCTAACTGGCAGGCTTCCTTGCCAGTCGGGGTCAGGGGTAGGGATCATGACAAAACCAAAACTTTCTGGACAACTTTTAAGATGCTTGCTATGGAAGACCTCACCGTCACCCTAGCATCCCTCAAGTCCACCTCATGTGCGCATACCTCTTCCTTCGTGTAATAGTTCTCAAGACTCTTCTGACTGAAACATTCCTCCCTTACTGGACAATCATAAATGGCTCACTCACTTGATGCACCTTCTCCTTGACCCTGTAGACTAGACACATCCTCCTGCTTCTCAAGAAACCATCACTGGACCCAGACAGCCTTGGGAACTACTGCCCCATCTCCTCTATCCTTGAGAAAGCAAATGCCACGTAACTCAACACATCAAAGCGAACAACCTCCATCAGGCCTACCTCTGGCTTCAAATCCAGGCGCAGCAAAGAAAATGCTACTATAAAGGTGTTCAATGCCCTTCATATCCATGATGGCCATCCTTGCCTCCTAGTTCTCCCTGACCACCACCGCAGCATTCAACAAAGTAGACCAACACACTGACAATCTACAACGCTCAATGGGGATCGGAGAGATCGCCCTCAGCTGGTTCAAATCCTACCATGCAAATTGGCACCAATTTGTACCTCCTGGATTCCTCCAGATCACACCCTGTACCCATCCTGCAAGGATCCATCCCCTCTCTGTGAACTGCACTCTTTACATGGAGTCGCTTGGAGAACCCTTCTTGCTCCACACAACATCCACATCCACCAATATGCAGCAGATGACGCCAGTCTCTACCTCAAGATATCCTCCATCCAAAACATCCACAGATTCTAGGCCTTCCTCAAAGTGTTCAGCCATGGATGTCCAGTACTTACCTGAAGCTGAACCTCTCCAAGACTTAATACTGCCAACCAACACCAAAACTACCCTGACATCCAGATATTCTGCTGTGCACCTCGAGGGATCCACAGCCCAGCTGTCCACTGGAGGGAAGCCAACAGCCAGAGGAGCCGCAGCGCTTATGCTGCTGCTTCCAAGGCCTCCCAACGCACTCAAGCTAAATCCCGGCCAGGAAGGAGACCAGTGCGGGACCATTAGACCATCAGGTACATAAAAGAAGCACCACCAAATCAAACCAGGACTTGCTATCGGGGTGGTAATGCCAGACCCACACGAACATGTACTAGGATTTTGGACCAAAGGAATCACTGTTGCTTTGCGGCGAGCCAGCGCAGCAGAAGGGGGTGGGGCTTATGTGGCTATATAAAGACTTCCTTGTATGTAATCCCTCCTGTGAAGGCATCATGAAGCAAGACACAGACAACAGATTTACTTTTCTGAACAAAAAGGATTTTTACTATCTTAATTGTCAGGCTGGAGTAAGGCCTAACTTGCCCTAAGCTAAACTGCGTTCTCCCTACCTAAAGAAACTAAGGACCGTCTGTGTCGTTAAGTTCACACAAGTCGGTCTGTGTCCAAAACCTATTCTTTTCCTCACAACTAAAGAGATACAATGTGTAGGGATGTCAGCATTAAAAGAAATGGTGTTTAAAATAAAGTTGTGATCTTCTTCCATCTTTGGATTGCTTCCCCTCCTGAGTTTCAAGATGTCTCTGGGTTCCATTCCACAAGTTCAACACAGTTCTAAAATGTCTTTGGTTCTCTTTTTCCAGTTCACCACAGTCCAGTATCCCCGTCCTCAAGCTCAACACAGTTCCAAGATGTTTTGGGTGTTCCCTTCCCCAAGTTCGACACTGTTCAAGTCTCCTGACTGTCAGTGATACTTCTAGTTCAACTTTGTAATCCTTTAGACTATTCAGGTGATTTAGTACACTTCAGCACTTATACCACGCATCCTTGTATGTTGGCTTTCCTAACTTGGTTTCCCACGTAGGGGCTACTCTGTCTAGGTGTAGTTGTCAGACCGCCCATTACAGATCACGCAACCAATAAACTTTGGCATTTTGCGATGCACTTGGTTTCTCTTGATTTGTTCCACCAAAAGAGAGAGTCACTCAGTCTAGGCGCAGATTCTGAACTATACGGTTCACCCATTACAGGTCACCCAACCGATGACCCACGATACTCAGTTATCGACTTGTGTATTTTCTCTGCCAACCTGTATCAAATGTCAACACTCAATGCCCCTTTTCTTTCCCGTCTACTGTTTTTGTCACCACATGGTTTCTATTTTTTGAATATCTGTGTTCACATTTGCTTCAGATTTTCCTTAATACAATCCATAATTCGGACATTCATTAGGCCTCTTGCAACACAAGCTCCCTCTCTGAACCTGTCAGTATTCAACATTTGCTGTAGTATTCTCCTTGGCAGTCTTTTGGCTTGGCCCCAACTTATCTTCAATTCACTCTGTGGTGTTCATTCTTTTCCACCACCTTGCTTTCACCTGGTCCATTAAAGTTCACTGATTGCCTTTTACACTTGCTTTTCACTTAATTCAGTAAAGTACTCTTTACAGGCTTTTTCTTTATAAATGCTTAACAGTTTTCACTGTCTTCATAACAGCATATCATCTTATTTTTTATTTTTTACATTTATTACAAAAATCCTTTTACACATGTTCCACATAAAAAAGCTTACATTCACAATCCTATTCAAAGAAGAAGTAAGGCCTAACATTACAGCCTTGTCCTCCTTCCACAAACTAAATCCCGATTCCCCAAATACTAAAAACACAGCAAAGGCATAACCTTAAACCTTGACCAGGAAAAACATAACCTTCCCTGTTCTTTGAATTTTTGAAAACGCATTCACCAAATGTCATTACCGCTAGGACCAGACTTGTCTTTTCGCCCAGGAGCACCCAATGCCACCTTTCATTTGCTGTCAGCGAGTAGGATTGCTTGATAGTTTCCCAAATATCTCAATCTGACTTCAGCCAGTGCTTTACAACTAGCTACCAGAAGGTCTCTTTCTCTTTGAGGACACCACAATATCTACAGCTTGAGTACGCTGCCAATATCTATTTCATTACTAGTAGTACCTCTTTCGTTGGCATAATGTTTAGGCAACAATGCATAAACCTCTCCCTAAAATATGCAGAGGGGAATTTTTGTAAGTACCCTGGGATTCGATATAACCCCCTGCGTTCCAGTGTTAATCCAATCAAGCTCCTGCATCATCTTTTTGACCTTCAGTGGGTTGTTAATGAGAAAATCTGTTATTTCAAAAGCTTTTAGAGGTCTACCTAATTGCTCCTTCCATCCTTGAAACCACTTGTCAGTGTAAGCTGAATCCTTTTGCCTCAAAATTTCAAAGGTAGGGGCATTATCCAAAATCAGACATTTTCTATATAAGATGATCTTGCAAGCCACAACTGCTTCCATCGATTGAAGCCCCAGCTAGAAGCAAATCCACGCCATTGAGAGGGAGGATGGAAGTTGCAGGACTTTCCTCCAGAATACCTCTTCTAGAACACCCCATTCCTTACATGCTATGTTAAGGATCGCTTCTGCACCCTAAATCAGAATCTGCGCTACCTTTTGATTGTAAAACATCAGCACAGGCAACCTTGCTAATGCCCCACATTTTCTGTGCAAGTCTTTAGCCTGGGTCACTAGTTTCTCGGCCTTAGCCTGCAACATAACAAAGTGCGCCCTCTGATTATAGTCCATAAATACGTTCACATCAACCGTATCGATGATATCCTGCCCTACTCTCCACAATGGTCCTCCTTTATGGTTTTTACTCGCTGATGACCTGACGAGGACTTTAGATTTACTTGTATTCACCCACATATCATTCAGTTCTAGGTAGCTAACAAAGGCGTCTAATCTTTTTTGGACCCTGATCGGCGCCTGGTCGATAAGGACCCGGTAATCGGCCTATAGGACCCAAGGCCCAAGTTTTGGGGGAAGGCACCGATCCCTTCTTGGGACTCCCTCAGATCTGACATACAAAGATTAAATAGTATTGGCGCTAAAGAACAACCTTGCTTCAAACCATGGTATGTCTGGATTTTTTTTCAATAGTACCCCATCTGACGAGAGCCTTATCTGGACCGAAGTGCCCGAGTACAGGAGCCTGATTACTTCTACAAGATCAGAGGGACAGTTCCAATTGGAGTTTGGACTCCAGCCGTTCCTGATTAACACAATCAAACGCTCGCTCAAGGTCCATGAAGACCAGGTACACATTCTTGCCAGCTTCAATTGACTTAAGCTTCAGGCGATTTAGGAGAAAGGGATTTAATGCCCCCTACCCTCCAACCCCCACTAGAGAAGAGCTTAGAGTAATGTACCACCCAACCGGCTGCTGTCACCTGTTTTATGGAATGAGCAGGCTTGAAATTTTCCCCCATTATCAATTCCCACAGGTGTCTAATATTATTTTTACAGAGTGCCCGCAGCATATGCTCGGCATCAAATTGAAGTCTTTAGGCGTTCAATGCTTTTAGCCAGTTGCAATACATTGGTTTTCTTTTCTATCTAAGGAAGCCTGACTGATCGTTGTTTGCCCTTTTTTAACAATCTCATGTCCGACCTAAATGCCCTCTTAGCTAACACCATCTTCTGATTGTACGTATGGGCAGGGATAAACTCATTCTTCCCATTGGGAGGCCGCTCTTCTCTATATACCGGTACAATCCAGGCATATTCGGTTTCCTCAGGATTGTCGTGAATAAGTGTTCAAGCTGGCCAACAATTCGGGGAACTTCAGATGCTCTGATTTTAAGCCTGTTTTCCTCCCCATATTGGGTCAATCCGGCCAGGTGCTACTTCTCACTTCTCCTGCAGGCACACCTCCCAACTTAATGGGAAGAGATCATGATCACTGGCTGGCATCTCAACGACCCATAACTGGTCAATATCTGCCAAAACATTCCGGGAGACGAAGCAGTAGTCAATAGATGCCGGCTGACACCTCCCGGACCCCCTGACCAGGTATTTGATCCTAGGATATCTCCCTTAGTCTGGCCGTTTAAAGGGATGGTCTAGTAAAAAATTTTATTTAAAAAATAGATAGGCCACATAAAAATAAAATACTAGCATTCTCCGTTTTAAAACTTCCTATGTAAAATTTTGAGCTATTCAAGCTCAAAATTCGCAAAAGCAAGCACAGGGGCGCAGCCATTTTGTGAAATGGAGGCCCTCCTGTGCTGGCTTTTGCTTTTGCGGCACTAATGAAGGAAAAGCCAGCCAGCTGTAGTAAACAAAGGCTACCGCTGGGCGGCTTTCCCTTCTATAGTGCTGTAGGCGGAGGACGGGGACCAGAGACCAGAGCAGGAAAGCTGCAGCTGAATCTCGGTAAGTGCTATTTTTTTTTTTTTTTTAAATAAGCACTAGCTGCGTTTTTTTTTCTAAGTTTTCCGGGCTGGAGGAGCCTTTTGAAGCGACCGCAAACATAAATACAACGTTATTGTGTTGGAAAACGCTCCGGTTTTTCTTTCCAAGTTTCTCAGGCTCCTCCGGCTCGGAGGAGCCTGAGAAACTTGGAAAGAAAAACCGCAGCGTTTTCCAACACAACCGCGTTGTTTCTGCCTGAATCTGCTTTACCATTTGGGGCTCTCGGGCTCGAGAGCCCCAAATGGAAAAGCAGATTCAGGCAGAAACAACGCGGCATTGCGGAAAACAAGCGCGTTGTTTCTGCCTGAATCTGCTTTTCCATTTGGGGGTCTCGGGCTCCCCGCGGGGAGCCCGAGAGCCCCAAATGGAAAAGCAGATTCAGGCAGAAACAACGCGGCATTGCGGAAAATAACCGCGTTGTTTCTACCTGAATTCTACCTGAATTCTTCCTTGCTCCCAATAGTGAGTCTTGCAGGGCATCCCCCTCCTCATCTAGAAGATTCATATTTAAATCACCACATAGAATAAAGTGGACACTTTATTCTAAGCATGATTTATTCTAAGCATGATCTATCACTAATGACATGGACTCTAAGAGGGGCACATCACCGCCCTATAATCGCACTCCAATATACATTAATGAATATTAGTCTTTTTTTGGGATCTCATCTTGTCTCTGATACACAATCCATATCATTTGGACGAATGGGTTAGACTGAAGTAACTTTACCACCCTGAGGTTTCTATCTGTTTTAACTAATGCTAGTAGCCCCTAGAATGGTCTGCCCAGCGGGCCCTTCTGGGCTTCATTTAGATAGACCTCATAGCCACCACATAATGGTTTGATCCGCCGCCATGTTGCTTGTAAAAGGATAATAAGCATTTTCTAAGCCCAGTTTTCCATTGGTGAACATTTCAGCAAAAACCCTTGTATTCCAACAGCCAATATGCAGTGTCTTTATTGCCTCCTCTTTCTGGCTCTATGGCTGCCGGGGTACCGTCGAGGCTGTTTCCAGCCATGACCAAGAGTGCGGTTGCACCTCGTCTAGTCTCAGGTTGTTGCTCGTTGTTACAGCTTGATCTTTTTTGGGGCTGCGTTAGTAAATGTTACTGACGATGAGGGTTTATCTAAAGCTGCCCTAGAGTAGCCATTAGAAATTCTCTGATCCATGCCTTTCGGCCTTGAGTTTGGTCCAATTTTCAGGGTTGTTGATTTCCTTTGCTGAATAGAGCGTATGATTGGATTTTCAGTAACTTGCTTATAGTCACTTGGATCATAGCCCAATCCAAATAATAGCTCTCAGGTTCCAAAATCTCTGATTTTATTAACGCTGATCATAGATGCAAAATGACCCAGTCCAATCTGCATTAATTGACAATCTGGACAATACAAATATCCTCGGATGTTATTGATCTCAATTTAGGGATATGTTGGAATAGGCGCATTGCCGATTGAGGATTACATTTTCTTCATTTGGTAGGAGATTTTCAAGACCAACCGTGATGTCTTCACTATCGGAGTTGTACTAGGAATTGCCCCTGCCCCGCCATCTTCGAGGAGGCCGTTGGTTTCGGGATTTTAGGTGAGGGGCCCGACTCATGGGACCTGGCCCCCACCTTGGCTGATCCAAATTGTATTCTTTTTTTCCTCCATTGTTAGAAGCCTAGTTTCTGGTACTGTTGTTTTAGCTGGAGATCTGTTTGCCCCCTGGGAGGACACACTTGAGCCACATCTCTGTTGGTTAACTGCGAAACCTGTTATGTATTTCCATAGGGTTCTGTTCTGCTCAAATTTGCCCATTCATCATCATCATCTTCTCTAGTTATGTGACTAAAACATGAGTCGGAGATCACATCGGACTCGTCCTTGCCGCAGATTTTTTCCATCTCCCGGGTCTGATCATATCTGACAATTTTCAGGCCAACTTTGGGGTCTTCCATCGGCTCTCTAATTGGGAGTTTTGTTGGATGGAGGAGGACGGTACCGAGGGGAGAGGCGGAAGTTCTCTCAAACGCCCTCGACCCATTAGATTTCCTTTCCTGACCCATCTTCATATTTTTTGTTTTCTTCTCTGAAGACCCCCACTGAACTAGTTTCCTGCTGCTATCTATTACTCCCTTGGGTGATTGCAAATTCAGGGAACATTGAGAACATGTTGCTGTCTCCAGAGGCTGTGTTGTTTTCTTCCTCAATAATTGGTCTATTCCGAGGCATAACCCCCCCACCCCCAACTTAGGCGGGCCGGGGGAAGTTGTGCCCCCACTCCTCCAACTCTTTACAGATTTCCGAGCCAAAGATCCCGATCCAGACTCCATCATTAGGTCTAACCAAGGGTTTGGCTGCAGCGATAATAGTGGGTATACTCCCATCCATCCCTTCCTGGGCTCTTGTACTAGAAAGAAAAGCTTCACTCTTATCGGTCATCCTGGATACTGCTTCCGTTAGGGCCGGTTTGCCCAGTTCCTCACGTCTGGCCAAATCAGAGGCGATTGTGCCAGAAACCTCTGCCTCATTATCCAGCCGATATTGTACTTTTTAAATAAACTTGTTAAAAAATAATAATAAAAAAAATGTCATAGAGGATCAGGTACGTAGTTTTCAGACATAGTAATAGCAGTGTTACAACACAAACTCAAATAATTAATCCCTCTGGTAGGGAGGAACGGCTGTTTGTGAGAGAGCATCACATTGTCTGCATGAAGGGATACTTTGAATTACTCGCCATTTATGCACACCCCTGTGATGGCGTGGTTGTTGTGTATTTTCTGGGCAAATGGTTCCATTATCAGGGCGTAGATCAGAGAGGAGAGCGGGCATCCTTTCCTAGTACCACACGATAGTGGGATGGAGGCCGATTGGCTCCGTTTCACCTTCAGGGATGTTCTTGGGGTTTTGTGGTTGGCCGGAACCATTTTGCGAAATAGCGGGCCAAATTGAAATGCTTCTAAGGCCATCCGGATGAATGAGCAGTCTATTTTGTCAAACGCTTTAGATGCGTCCAAGGAGATTAGTGCCATCTCGTGGTGTTCCATCACTGCCACTTCTACCAGGTTGAGGGCTCTCCGAATGTTGTCACCTCTGCTTCTTCCCAGTATTTAAAAAAAAAATGTTTTTTTGAGTTTTCACATAGTTAGTATAACATACATGCGTTTAGCATGTAGGTCTGTTTCTTAAATTCTCTTCTCTCCCTCCCTTCCTACCCTCCCTAACCCCAACTTTGAACAGAAACTTGTCACTGAGTCATAGTTCATAAGATTGCATATTCTTCGGTCAAGGGTTGTCGGAGATAAAGCATGTTAAGGATCTCGGGTGGTGTGTGCTTCTCCGGTATCTTATGCTCGTTGCCTTCAGGATGAGCTTGTAAGGTGGTATATTTCAGGGGGGCTTATCGTCTGGTGAGGTGAATAGCTCCTGAACTATTGCATTCCTGTTATATTCAATCTCAACTTGTCTTTCGTAATTGGAACAGCCTTTGCAAATTGGAACAAAAACGGAGAATTTCCTACCTGGAAGACAGATGGGCGGTAGAATCCTGGTCTGCTTGATGTTCGAAGTGAAGATCAAAAATGGAGCTTGTGTATAAAGTTGTTTCCCAGCTGAATTAAGGAATCTCCCTGGAAACCCCTCCGGAGCCCAGCTCAAATGCTTGGCCGCCGGAGGGATCACAGTGAAACCCTCACAGGGAGAAAACCCTGCGAAGTGCTGCTGGGGAGCGTTGACTCCGCGAGACTGGCAGGAAGGGACTGAAGATCCATCTCTACTCTCTGGTATTATTTATACTGATCCATCCGGTACTGGATGGGATATTGGAGAGAAAACAGAAGGTTCAGAATAAGGAGGTAGTGTTAACTTAATAAAGATCAAATAGTTAAAGGTCTTGAAATTACCATATGAAGGAGTAGGTCAGAGAAGTCTAGTTGTTGTGGGGGGGGGGGGACTCCATGCGTGCTCAAGACAGCTGAGGAAATATCAGAACTGATTAAAGAACAAGAACAATGTATGAAAGGTTAAAGGAATAAATGCTCATAAGAACCAAGACCAGCTGATAACATGACAGTAGGCAGCTGTTTAGTATAAAAAGACAGCTTGACGCCTGGAGCTTCCTTTCCGTACACGAACTGCTCTGCAATTGAGAATACAATGCTTCCTATTATAATGATGTTACTGCCAGTAAAGATTGGGTATGCAATACGCAGGTTACAAAGGGAAGCAGACCTGGATGGAAAACACGGGACGAAGCCGAATGCAGTGGTGGACAAAAGAGGCGTGGCTTGTTACTTTCGGTTTCAGATACCTCGTTCAGTTCTAATGCCGAGCTCTGTGAGCAAGTTGAAAAATAGGAATGAGGAGTAAGGAGGTGAGTAAGAGGCAACAAATGGAAATGTTATAAAATCGAGAGATAGTAGGGTAGCAATGGCTATACTCACGTAGCGTTTGTTTACTCCTATGAGAGTAGCAACGCATCGATCTTCTGTGATTCCTGGCTGATCTACAGGTAAGGAAGTGACCTCAGCGTCCTGCATTGCTCTATGGGAAAAAAGGACTGGACTGCTGCTAGTGATATGGTCACAACCAGGCGCGGCCATGATGGAGTAATTACAATGTGGGTAATACGTCTCCCTAACCCCAACTTTGAACGGTAACTTGTCACTGAGTCATAGTTCATAAGATTGCATATTCTTCGGTCAAGGGTTGTCGGAGATAAAGCATGTTAAGGATCTTGGGTGGTGTGTGCTTCTCCGATATCTTATGCTCGTTGCCTTCAGGATGAGCTTGTAAGGTGGTATATTTCAGGGGGACTTATCGTCTGGTGAGGTGAATAGCTCCTGAACTATTGCATTCCATGATGTGATATCTATGGAGTTTTCTCTCCTACCCCTTCTCAGCGCTTCATACCAGACTGCTATTTCTGCCATGGTTCACCTTTTCAGGTCTTTCCACCATGTTTCCACGTTTGGTCCATCTTTGGCTTTCCACATCATTGCAATCCGATGTTTGGCCAGTGCCCACGCTAAATCCAACATCCTTTTCATTGCTCTATTTTTGTTCAGGTAACGGTATAATCCTAGGAGGCATGCTTCTATAGTCCAGTCTCAGCCTTTAACCCCATTCTCCCGTAGTCGTAACTCTGTTCCTCGCCAGAACCTCTAGATAATTGGGCAGTGCCAGAACATGTGTCCTATATCTGCTTTTCTGCTCCACATTTCAGGCAATTCTGTACATTTGCTCCAGGCAAGTGTGATATCTTCCTTGGGGTCAGATACACTCTGAGGAATATGTAGAATGGTAGTTGCTTCAGTCTAGCATTTCTCGGTATCTTCTACTTTCGCTCTGGTCCATTCACTATCAGTGGTTGTTCTTCCTATTATCATTTCCCGTGTCTGTTTTCCTTTGTTTGCATCTTTGGGTACTTCTGTGAGCGTTTTGTATAATCTGGATACTATATGCCCACCTTCAGTTACGTGTATAATGTGCTAAATAGAGGATGTTCAGTCTGTACGGCTGTTAGAGATGGCCATTAAATCTTTATCTGTTTAGTGAGTCTTTCGTATGTTATATACTGGCCTTGGTTTATTCTGCGGAATTCAATTAAGTCTTGGAATTCCAATATTGCCGCGGTCGGGGCTAGATCTCCTGTTATCAGTCCCTTGGTCTCCGAGTGGGTCCTACTTTGTGCCACTCTGAGGCGCCAGTGGTATCTGAGGAGAGTATGGTTCATCTACTTTCAGCATCTTCCTTGTCCTGTTCCATACCTATCGTCCTAATTGCAGAAACATTAGAGGCTGTGTAATTATTTTCTTCTCCAGCTACAGTACCTTTTGAGGAAGAATGGGGTAATGGTACCGCTTAGGAGAGCATGTTACACTGTCTGTCAGCTAGGCAACTAGCTACATGTTGAAGTTGGCCTGCCAGATAGTATAGTTCAAAGTGTAGGAGGCGCTTTCCGGCTTCAGCTTAGTCATTACATAGCGTTTCTATGGCTACCCTTTTCTGGCCTTTACCCCATATGAAGCTGCTTAGTGCTGAGTTAAGGTCCTTGAACGCTTTTGGTATGAGATACGGTACGTTTATGAAGTGGCACAGGAGCCTGGGAAGGGCTCTCATTTTTATCAGTGATATCCGCCCCATCACTGACAGGGGGAGTTTCTCCCAGAATTTTATTGGCGCTTCTAGGCCTTTTCTTGCCCTCAACGTGTTAGTTTTGTGGGTGTCTTCTGGGTTGTGGCATATGTTTATACCTAGATAATGTAATGTATGCAGGTTCAACTTGAGCTTGAGGCGAGGGAGCTGGCGTTCTGATTTGCCTGCCCTGCTTGCCAGGGGGAACAGGCAGGATTTGGTCTTGCTGATGGTGATTCCTGATAGCTGTGCAAAATTATCGAGTACTTCCAGGTACTCTCCCAGGTTGTCCTCCGGTCGTTCTATGTATAGCAGGATGTCATCTGCATAGAGGGATATAACATGTGTGGTTCCATCTATTTGCAGTCCAGTGTGCGCAAATGCTTCTCTCGTATAGATCGCTAAGGGTTCCAGCGCCAGAATGTACAGGAGCGGCGACAGTGGGCAGCCCTGCTTGGTACCCCTGCGGATCGTGAACGGGTCTGAGATATGTTTGCCTGTGCGGACTCTTGCTGATTGCTCCTTATATAGGATATGTATTCATCTCATGAAACCTTGTCCTATTCCGTAGTGTTCAAGCACGTCGAACAGCCACTCCCATCGTACGGAATTGAATGCCTTGATAACGTCTAAAGCTGCTACTGCGCAGCCTTCTGGTTTCTCTCGTGTTCTGTCTATGGCCGCCTTGAGTCGTCTCAGGTTTGATGTTGTGGCACTATTCGGGACATATCCCGTCTGGTCTGGATGGACTAGTGTGGTGATCACTCTCTTGAGCCGTTCAGCTAATACCACTGTAAGAATCTTGGTATCTTGATTCATTAGTGCAATTGGTCGATATGATTCGCATAGTCGCTTGTCTTTGCCTGTTTTTGGAATTGGCAGAATCGGAGCTTGTTCCATAGATTCTGGGAGGGCGCCCCCTTCGTATGCTTCCTGTAGGACTTGTAATAACTGTGGGGCCAATAGGTCAGAGTATTCTTTGAAATATTCGGGTGGGAGCACTTCACTACCCACTGGGAAAACACCAGGTGGCGAAGTGATGACACCTTGTATCTCTTCTAGGGTAAAGGGGGCTGTCCAGTATTTCCTGTTCTGCTATTTTCAGACTTGTTGGGTTGCGCGTTATCCTTTTATAGTCTGCTGTAGAAATCTCTGAAGGCATGGTTGATCTCTGTTTGGGATCGCCATATGTGTCCACATTCAACTGCTATCTCTGTTGCTTTCTCCCTGGTGTCTGAGCTCTGGACTAGCCAGGCTAGGAGTCTGCCTGGTTTATCGTCTTGACCATGTATTTTTTCTGTGTATTTTGCGAAACTAATGTCGCTGAGTCTTTCCCAATGTTCTATGCATTTCTGTTGCAGTGTTATGAGGGTGCGTGCTTTGTCTTCGCCCCAGTGTGTCCGACCTCTCCAGTTCTAAAGTTTCTGCTTCCACCCTTGATATTTGGTTCTCCACGTCCTTTCGGGATCCTTCTGCAGAGGTATCGCTGCTCCTCGTATGACGACCTTATAGGCCTCCCAGACAGTAGTGCGTGTTTCCTCCACGCTTCCTAGATTGTTTTCAAAGAATTGTTCAGACTGGAGTCTCCGGTCTTCTCTGAAGCTCATCTCGTAACGATTCTGCACGCAGCTTCCACGTGGGGATTGGTGCTGGGCAATCTGCAAGGGCCCATTGTGCTATCATGGGAGAATGGTCAGGCAGGGTCCTGTCCTCGTATGTAGCTTCTATTACGTTCTGCACATGTTCTTGCCCTTTAAATACATAGTCGATTCTCGTGTATAGCTTATGTACACTCGAGTAGTATGAAAATTCCTGCTTGCTCTTTTTTAGCCATCTCCATATCTCTTAGAGTTCTAGATCTTGTGCTTCTATGAACAATCTGATCGATCTAGGGCATCATTCAGAACGCAATTGAAATTTCCTCCCCAGATCCAATGGGCTCCTCTATATGGGGCCCGGATAGGATACAGTGCGCGATAACATTTTGCTGCGTTCTGATTAGGTGCATATGTGTTAATTATGCAAAACTCTTTCCTGTCTATGTATCCATGTAGTATACTTCTTCCTTCCGGGTCTGAGTGACTATGCATTATATGGTGCAGCACTCCTGGGGCGATCCATACAAGTACTCCTCTTGCATAATTGGAGTACACTGAGAAATACCCCTTTTCCTTCCACTTGCTGAGTATGTGTCTGCCTATCAAGAGTCAGATGGGTTTCTTGTAGCAGTGCGATTTGGATAACTTTCCTGCGCAGGTAGGTCGTTGTTCTCAACCTCTTGACATAGCTATTGAGGCCACGTACATTCCACGCGAGTATTTTTAAATTATCCGCCATCTGGTATGTTATTTCTATTGTCTTCATCGTCGAGTATCTTCATCTGTCCACTGTAGGGTGGTGCCATTTCAGAGCTTGTTAGATTACGTCTGCATATTTTCCTATGTGCACACCTATTTACTTATTGTGACTCTGCATTTCTTCTCTTCTGCTTGTTTGTTGGTCCAGCTTGTCTTGGTTCTGCATATGAGCTTCCTCTGTATCTGTGGCCTTTGGGTTGACTGCAATTTATTGTTGGTGTGGCTGCCTTGTCTGCAGGCAGTCAGCGCTTGTGACTTTAACTGTTGAACTGTAACATAACATTTAACTTTATGCCCACTGGCGTAGTTACGTAGAGGCGTCTCCACCATCTTCCCGTAGGGTCTCAGGGAGTCAGTGGCCGAGTATTCAAAGATACTCTTAGTTCATTACAGGTCTGGTGAGGTTTGTGGCCAGGCCAATAAAGGAGATGGGCGGTTTGTGGTCGTTTGTTGCTACGGGCCTAGGAAGGTCTCTTAGTCGATCTTTGGTACTTTGGACGTGGAGATACTGCTTACATTGGCTATTTTCCAGTGCTGTAGCAGTGTGTAGGCCTCGTAATATTCCTAATGACTGGCTCCTTTGTCTCGGTTTTTTGTATCTGGGGTTTTCTCCAATAACTGCCACAGGTTCTGCTTGTCCATCCAGGCATTTATTGTTTCCGGAGTCTCAAAGAACAGTGACTGCAATTGCTTCCAGGATCTTAGTCTCGTCTCTACTTCGGCTGGCATCTAGGTCAGTGGTCTGAGGCAGTTCCTCTTGGGGTGTACAGTCAATTTTGGTTTCGGTTTTCTTCGTATAGTTCTCGATTGTTGCTTGCTTAAGTTGCGCCGTTGTTATTGCTTGTTTCGGTTGTGTTGTCGATTTTCCTCTTCCCCTCCGGCATTTGGTCTTTGGGCGTGTTCCGATTCTGGGGTCTTCCCTTGTTATTGTGGGAGGGCAGTTCTTTCCTATTCCTTCGAGTCATAACCCTGAAGGGGATGAGGGGGCGGGGCCTATTCATACCTGAGGTATGCTGTAGTCTATGTGGGGGATTTCTGTTTCTCAAGCTATAGGAGAATGTCTGGCCCCTTTTGATGTAGTTGCGCAGCTGTTCGGTCGCACTTCCGTGGGCACCCTGTCTAGCTGTTATTCCTGGTATTTGTTCTTAAGCACTTGTGGGCTGATTGTGTGTCCTTGGGAATCTGGGAGGTGTCTTGCGCTTTGTCTTCTCCCCCTCTCCCTCTTGGAGGCTTGCTGGGTATGTGCGCACTGTTGGGTCTCTCATGTGCTGTAGTTTGTTCTATAATTGGTGAGCTCTTGCTGCCTATGCAACCTCGGGATATGCTGCAGTTTGGGGCTTCTAGTAGTGGTCTGGTGGCTCTTATTGGTATTATTTGCCTCTGAGGGCACTGTTTTGTCAATGACTAATTTTGCTGCCACCTATCCATAGTCCTTCTTGTGGTTATTGGCAAATTCACTGTGTCTCGGGGGGGGGGGAGGGGGGGCTTTGGTGTATGCTCATGGTGCCTTTTCGTATTTATGGTGTGCTTGTGTACTTTTCCCGCATAAGCGAGGGAGAGCTGGAAGAGTCCCTGTCATGTGGCTCAGCTCCACGGGGCCATCTCATGGGACGGTCGTTAAACACTCATAGTTCTGGATGCAGTGCGCAGTACTTGACTTGTGTACAGGTGTGTGCCCGATCTGCAGTCAACGGTCTGCTGATTCAGGGTGCGCGCTGTCATGCGGGGAGCCGGGTCTGTTGCAGCGGCGCTTGCCGCTATGAGCTGCTGCGCAGTGTCTATTCCGCATACCGCAAGGTTTCAATCTTAATTTGCCTGTGGCGCTGCTGCAGTCTTACCGCTTGGCTCTACTCTGGGTGATGTTCCGACTCGCCTGTCAGCTTCCAGCTGAATGCTGGGCTAATCCTCTAGGGCTGCAGTCGTCGGTCGGCAATCTGCTTCCAGTCTATCTAACGTTCGGGTCACATCGGTGCCCTTTTGCCAGTTTCTTCTCGCTTGTTTTCAAGCTCATTTTCGCGCCGAGTGTGCCTGTCAGCTGGGCACCTGGAGGTCAGTTTTCGGTGCAATTTGTTTATTCTGCCATGCACAGGATCTATTATTTTCGGATTTGGCAGGAGAGCTCACTAGAGTCACTTCTGCTCTACATGCCGACTGGCCACGCCCCCTTCTTCCGAGTATAAATTCGGTTTGAGCTGGCTTGATGATCTCGGTAGTCTGTTGGCTAATAGTTTGAAGTATATGTTTGCGTCTATGTTTAGAAGCGAGATAGGCATGTAAGAGGTGCAGTCCCTTCGGTCTTTTCCCGGTTTTAGCAGTAGAATGGTGGTGGATTCCTGCATGGATGCGGTCGTAGTGCCTGTATCTGAATGAGTTCAAGAGTTCTGTTAGCGCACCTACGAGGGATGCCTTGAAGAGTTTATAGAATCTGGATTTGAAGCCATCGGGGCCTGGGGCTCTGGGTTTCAAAGAATCGATCACAGCTTCCACTTCCTTGTTTAAGATTAGTAGATCCAGGGTTTGTCTCTGAGACGCAAGGGAGGGCAGCTACCGCAATATATTGCTTTTGTTTTGTTGGCCGATCGAGGAGAGGTTGCCATCGTGTCACTGTCCCTGTAGCTTAGCGTCTTCCAACTATTGAGTTGAGCCCTTTAAGTCTAAGCCCTTTAGGCCTATAATGTGGTTCTGTGTTTTGGGTTTTGCCAGTTTTCGAACTAAAAATGTATTTGCTTTATTGCCATTGGCGTAGTAGCTTTGCTTAGTTTTAGGATTTGGCTGTTTCTTCCGCATAATGTGCTTCAAGCTTGCTGCAAGCAATACGTAGGATTCACGTGGTTTTGGGTGACCGCCGTTTGATTTTCCTCTGCTGTCGCAGTGTCCTTTTGTAGTGCTTCCTGTAGCTTTAGGCGGCGTTTCCCCAAAGCTACTGTGTGGGTTATCAGCTCCCACGTGATGACTGCTTTCATTGCCTCCCATCTCGTGGCGATCGAAGTGGGTCCGACGGGGTTTTCTTTTAAATAATTGTGGATGGCATTGGTTATTGCACCTCGAAGTGCCATGTCATTCAGAAGAGAGGCATACAGCGTCCACTGGGGCCTCGGCAGGGGTGCAGGGGGTCCGGGTTGTAAATGCGAGTTGTAAGGATTATCGGAGCGTGGTCGGAGATTATCTTTATGCCTCTCGGCGCATTATCTGTGTATGAAAGGAATTGGGGACTGGCCAATAGGTCTATGCAATAGGAAGTCCGGTGCGGGTAAAAAGAGAAGTCCTTCGAGTCTGGGTGTAGGACTCTCCAGGCATCTACCACTCCCAGGGATCTGAAGAGATGAAGTAGGCTCGGGCTATTTAAATATATTTGGTGTTGGTTGCTGAGATTTGTCCATCAGAGGGTCTGGGATGCCGTTGAAGTCCCCGCCTAACATTATGTGGCCCTCGAGGAAGGGGATACATTTTTCCACGTCTCTGTAGAAGGCCTCTTGTTGTTCGCTGGGGGCGGATAGCGAAACTAGGGTGTAAAGTTGGCCGAATAGCTTCCCTTTAATGGCAATGTAGCAGCCGTCGGGACTCCTGTGAACCTCCAATTCTAGGAACGGGATGAGTCTAGCCAGTAAGATTGTGGTGCCCCCTTTTTTGAATCCGCTGGACGCCAGGTATTTCTTCAAGGAGGCTCTGCTCCATAGGCATGGGAAATCAGTCGGGACCAGGTGGTTCTCTTGAAGGAAGATTACTGAGCCTGCCAGAACATTGAGGCGTTGCAGAGTCAATTTGTGTTTGGAGGGTGCATTCAGGCCTCTGATATTAAGCATCACAAAGCGGAACTTCTGGTGTGGTGGGGCATTTTCTCTTGGTTCAGTCTCCTCTAGTATCTGGGGCAGGGCTGGTTTTGGAGGAGGTATGGAATCGTGTGGAATCCATGATTGAGTTGATTGTGATCTCGTGAAGTGTGATGTTGACATCCGAAAAGATCTTTATGCCAAAACAGTATTGTCTGGTGGGGCCACCATGTACCCAGGTATTGCTGAAAGAATGCAGAAGGAGATCACTGCACTGGCACCCAGCACAATGAAGATTATTGCACCACCTGAACGTAAATATTCTGTCTGGATTGGTGGCTCCATCTTGGCTTCCTTAGCCACCTTCCAGCAGATGTGGATCAGCAAACGGGAATATGACTAGTCTGGCCCCTCCACTGTCCAGCAAATGCTTCTAAATCTCAACGGACTGGCTGCAGATACGTAGCATTTGCTGCATGTTATTCATGAGTATTAATTTGCTTAGGCAAATATGTACACCTCGTGCTAGCCCCTGCAACTGGTGTGAACTTGTCTTTGGGATATGGGGCACATAGGCACTGAACACTTGTCAATTTGACCACTTGTCTGTCTCCCTTAATGTCCTGAACCCTGTACATTCCTCTGATCTAATCTGGTATAGGCGATGAAGGTCTTGTAGAGAAGCACTTCTGTGAAAGGCTGCTCCTCTCGTGGTGTACAACTGGGGACGAGTTGGGACTAGGGAACTGTATAGGGTAATGACGTGTGACGGCCTCTCCCAAGTGCTCATCTTCCATGGGCTGGTTGGAGTTCATGAAGGATATGTCACTCCTGTTTTGCCACCACTTTCTAGTTCGATTTGGGGAAACCTTGCATTTTAAGCCTTGTGCAACATGGTTATTTCCCTCCCCTCTAAACATCGGGAAGAGTTGCAAACCCTGTTACACCTGTTAATTTATGTAAATTTATTTTGTATGTTGCCTTAATGTCCTTACATGACTATAGAAAACACATTTGTATGTTATCCTTAACTTGTGTAGGGAAACAAAATAAAAGCGCTGCAGTAAAAAAAATGAATAAAAAAAATTAATTAGTTCTCATATTTTCCTGCTGTGGGCAGGGTTTTAACTTAGGGCTCAACAAAACTTGAACGACCTAACCAGTGATAAGAACAAAGTTACAGATAGGTCCGTCTTGAGGAGCCAGAGCCTCTTTCTGGGACTATGAGCGGGTGAGACTCTTATCAGATTTAGGTCTGTGGGGGGGGGGCGGGTGGTTTATGACTTTGGCGGCGTGTATTTTGTTTTCCCTCATCTTGTCGCTCTGGCCCTGGAGTGTTGAGTTTTCTGGCCTCTCTTGTGGTTCCTAGGGGCGATGGGTCTAGCATCAGGGGTCGAGGGAATCCCGCTTCCTCCAGTGATTACATTGTGCGCAGCTGGCCTTCCAGGGTGAATTGTAATGTTGCAGGGAGTAACCAGCAGTATCTTATTTTCCGGTCCTGGAGGAACGATGTCGGGGGGTCTGAGGGCTCTGTGTCTCTGCACTGTTGCTGCTGCCGGGTCCTGGAAGATCTGTATTGGTTCTCCTAGGTAGGTTAAGTTCCCCCTTTGTAGGGCTGGCAAACATAATTTCTTGTTTTGTAGCGAAGAAATGGACCTGGGTGATCACGTCTGTCGGGCTTTCAGTTTCAGTTTGATCAGCAGTAGAAAATGTCCAGTTTCTGCCCCTGGAGTGCCCCGGTATGAGTGTTTTTTTCACACTCAACAGTGCTTGTCTTCTCCTCCGGGCGTCTTCCATCTGTTCTCAGGGTTCCACTTGCTTCCCGGGTATGCGTCAGGAGTCCAACCGAGCAGCGCTCGCCACCTGTAAACCTCACTGCAGTAGCCCACGGCAATTCAGTCTTCTGTTTCTCCTATGCTCTAACTGGGAACACATGGCATAAGGGATTGCAGGGGTTCCAACCTTCTCACATCCTGCTCGGGTGGCAGTGCCTCACCCCTCTGCAATACACAGCATCTTCTCCACTGATCCCTCTCAACTGCTCCTCGCAGCTGCGTCCTGCTCACCAGGCAGGTTCTCCCTCACTGCCTCATTTTATGCACCTGTGGCCACTTAATTGGTTGCAGGTGCAAGTCCTTTGCCTGACCACAATTATACCTATTAATGGGACATGCCTGACCCTTGCAATAGTTTTCCTCCAAAGTCCTCTTCCTCGTCTCAGTACCAAAGTGGTCAAATTGACCAGAAGTGTGTGTTATTCCTAGTTGCCTCTTCCTCATCCCAGTCTTAAAGGCATAGGATTGTGGGACAGTTGGTATGTATGGAAGGGATAAAGACTGACAATACCCTATAAAGGCAAGGGGAGCTGTAGGACTCATTCTCGTAAGGGAAAGGCTGATGCCATGTCTCAATTGAAGACATCCTCTTCCCACCCTTAAGGTCCTTCCACCCAGGTGATCCTCCCTCGCATATCCACCCCCAGGGTTGGGATTCAAAAGTGATGGCCTTTCCCTGGTGACCTGAGCAGTGGATCCAAGAGGGGTAGATGGGAGGATGCCCTAAGGTTCCTCACACTCCCCGGTGGGAAAGACATTGCTAGATTGGCCAGGCAAAGCAGATAAACCAGAAGACAAAGGGTGTTGAGAGACTCCCAAGAAACAGGACATTGTGGTTTATTCGTGTGAGGTCAGAGGAGGTGGTGGCAGACCAAGACGCACGCAGTAGGATGGATGGATGGAGTGGAGTGTGTAGATAATTTTTGGAGCAGGTGAGGAATTGGTTATAGAGTGCAAGTGGTATTGGAGTGCGTGTGAAAGAGTTGCAAGTGTGTTTTAGGAGAGGTAGCTTAGGGAGTGACTGAAAACGCCCAATGAGGGTGTTTGAGTAGAAGGTGGGTGGAGTAGTAGTGTGGAAGAGGGAGCAATAGCATTGTGGACAGAGCGAGTTGCAACATCATAGGGTGGAGGCGAGGTTTAGGAATGAGCATCTGATGGACAGATGATTATGTAGGGAGTAAATTGCCTGCTGAGTGGTGAAGTTGAAGGGAGGAGAATAGAGAATAGTGTTGGGGGCGAGGAGTATGTGGCCGTAACGGGAAGGAGACAGTCGGGGCAGAGTCCCGGAAAGGCACAATCAATACCCCTTCTTAGATCATTAATCACTGGAGGGTGTAGGGACAGTCTAGGAAGTCCCTGAAAGTTAGACCGATTAGTTATACAGCCTTTAGATAGTCACTGCTATTCTCACTGTTATTCTCCAGCATTGGGGTCTGGCATGGATTCACATGCTTATGAATATTCCCCGTTGTCAATCTGGGAATCCTCGTTGTGGCCTGCAGAACATCTTTTCGAATGACGGACATTCCCTGTGCCTCTACTGCCTGCGCTTGGTCCCAATGCACGTAGAAGATGACTGCATTTTGTGAAGACATGGTTCCCCAGCACGCTGAGCGATCGGCGCAGGCGTCTCAACGAGTGGCCGCAGCCCAAGGCCCCTGCTCTGGGTGAGTCCCGGCAGCATGCCTACCCTGCGCACGCAGAAGAAGGTTGAGCGGTCTTGTAAGACCTTTGAGGGCGCCCCTCCCACGGGGGCACCAACATACGGCTACGCTGAGCGATCGGCGCAGGCGTCTCAACGAGTGGCTGCAGCCCAAGGCCCCTGCTCTGGGTGAGTCCTGGCAGCATGCCTACCCTGCGCAGAAGAAGGTTGAGCGGTCTTGTAAGACCTTTGAGGGCGCCCCTCCCACGGGGGCCCCAACATACGGCTAAGCACCACAAGTCCAATGTCACCGGGAACGCTGTTGCGACTGGCTCCCTGGCGGCCAGGGCGAGTACAGCGTCTCCAACGGCTTTGACCACGAGCCAATGCTCAGGTTCTTCAAAGAAGAGGAAGTCGGACCATCCGGGCAAGCTCTTGGGGAAGATCCAGACAGGCCCTCCAGAGAATGCCAAGGGGAGCGAGGGCTCAGACCCTCCCCCTAAGGTGAAGACCGCGGGCTCGACCACGGCTGTGAAGGCCCAGGTATCTGATGAAGGCCCAACCTTCCATCGAAGGAGTGGTGGCATCCCTCGCGAAGACCGCCGAAGCGGATCCGCAAGGCACGGCCCCAAAGGCAAGAGTATCCCTGCTTGCCAGGAGGAAGTCCTCTTTTTCAGCCCATCGAAAAGACAGCAGATAAGATGTTTATCATTTCACCAAAACCGTCTCCCTTGGTCACAGAGAAGGGAGGGCACGGCAGCCCTCCAGGGCACGGATATCTCCTCAGAGGAGGAGCTTACCAACCACCCAGACCTTCACGGAGGAAGGATGCATCAAAAGGAGGCCCTACTGGAAGGATCCCGACGTGGGCAATGATGAAGGTGACGACGAGGAGACCTACTAGGAGCAGCAGGGTGTTGAGGACTTGGAGGACCAGCCTAAGCCGCAAACGCCCTCTCCTCCGTCGACACAGCCACCTCAGCAACCACCTGGAGATATCTCGGTGGACATTCTCGCTGCTCTGCATACCCTATGCCTGGAGATCAGGATGAAGATGCCCCTTGCGCCGACGGCCCCTCCCGCGGTGCCGGTACCATCATGAGAACCACCATCCAAGAAGAGGAGAGTTCACCCTCCGCCTCCTTGCCACCCTTCGCTGCCCCTGAGGGAGAAGACGGATCCTGACATGGCGACGACTGGCACGGATGATGATGACGGCGGGTTGGGGGATCTCCCGTCTCCGTCCCCCCAGATCTTCACCGCCCAACGAGATAGGCTCGTTCCACGCCATTATCTCCAGGGCCTCAGAGCTTTTCCAGCTTGTCCCTGAGAGTATTATTGATATTCTGTTAATGGAAACTATACAGAGGCCGAGGATACCCCTGCTCAAAGGTTTGTATAATGACAGGTCAATATTATTGTCACTAACCTGTTCTGACGGCAATCTTCTGGAGCAGCAAGGAAGAATGCAAGAATCTCCCGGAAGCCCCTGCTCCTCCCGAATCCCGGGCGGAATGGAAGCCAGAGAGGGAGAGACAGGAGCCCCAGGGAAACCCTCTGGGGAAGAAAACCACAGGCGGTCTTGAAGAGTGCTTCAGAGGTATTGACTCTTCTTTGGAGGAAGGTTGCTGGTTGCAGGTGTGGCGTTTCCTACGGAAAAAGGGGTTAATAGATAAGTAATGGGAAAAGAGAGAGTGTCTGAATAAGAGTCCGTTGGAAGGGAACCCCACTTACTGTATTCATCTCTAAACGGATTTAAATCATTGGAGAACTGGTATCGAGAGCAGGGAAGGACGTTGACTTAATGGGTTAACGGAAGATTTTTAATGAGAGTAAGAAGATCAGTCACAGAAAGAGAAGAGGAGAGAAGAAAAATCGTTGATGAGGGGAAAGAACTCACTTTCTCGAGAGGGAAGACTGGCCCAGAAATGGTATCTGCTCAGAGAGATGAAACCCGAGCGGGAAGGGAATTATGAGCCGGGAAGTCCGGAAGAGAAATAATCGCGGGAGAGAGGGTACGCGAAGCATTGCCATATGGAAAGGAAGACAGAAAAGAGGAAATAAGGTCGAGCAATTAAATATCCAGAGAAGTTTTACAAATAGTATTGCGAACTTACGAAGCGTCATATAAAGCAGAAGCGACACACAGGAGAGAAGTCTTTCGGTCCTTAAATGCAGTAACATGATCACCCGATCATGTGTGTGGAAGACATGCAAAAACTAGACTGTTACTTCTCCCGTGCCAGTGATTCACAGCCATCTTGAAATTCCCGCGCAATGCTGATCCACACAACGACCATTTCCGTCTCAACTGCCATCGTTGGAAAGGTGTAACAGAGAGAAGAAGAAAGTGGGTTTCCTATACCAGCGCCGCAAGGCGAAGAGGAAGACCGTACTTTCGATCCTGCTCTTGGATGACATTTGGAACAGGGTGTTTTCCCTCTTGGAGAACCCTTCCTCGGCCCCGGTGAAGAGGGACCGTTATGAGAAGCAATCCTGGGTGCCAGACTCTGCGCCCAAGTTCTTGCGGTCCCAACCGTCTCTGGACTCTGGTTTCATTCAGCGGCAGCCAAGAAGAAGTCTTCGGGCTCCTTCTTCGGCGGTCTACCCTCTGCCCCTGACCCCCCCCCCCCCCCCGGGTAGTGAGTGGAAGAAGTTGTATGCCATGGGGCAAAGAGTTATCACGTTGGCAGCGACGACCATCAAAGCCGCCAACGCCCTCGCCATTGTGGCATGTTACGACATGGAGCGTTGGTTCAAGATCGCTTTCTTCCCGACGACAAGAGGGCGGAAGCTTTGGAGATCCTACAGGAAGGCGAAGGTGGCATCAGACCATGCCATTACAGTGGCCACATACATCGCTGACACAGGGTTCTGCCAAATGGGCACCAGTGTTTGCCTTTGTCGGTGGGGATGGTTGAGGGCCACATATTTTCACCAGGATATTCAGTCGAAGGTGTTGGACTTACCCTTCGGGGACAGTTTGTTCGGGAAGACCGTGGAAGAGTCTCTTCAGGCAATCAAGGCAGACACTGAGACAGGTCGTGCCTTGGGCATGCTTCAGCAGCGACGGCCGTCCTTCGGACTTCCAGCAGAAAATCCCAAGCGTCTTCCAAAGGATTCGGTGGAGGTGCTTCGTCCTACCATTGACCCTCTCACTCGTCGACCCAGGAGACCTACAGCGGCCGTGGCAAATCTGCAGGAGGACGTCGTCGCCAAGGCCCCTAAGGTGGCGCTTCGATGTCAAAACAGGTTTGAACCGCCCGTGGCGTTGTGACCCCACCTGTGCATGGAAGGGTCCCCATATACCACCACTGGCCTGGCAGGAAAACCACGTCCCTCAGCTTCTGCTGGAGGTACTGGCTATGTTAAAAAAGGGTACAATAGAGCTTGTCCCAAAGAGGCTCCCAGTGTATGCTCGTTACTTCCTCGTCAAAAAGACCACCGGTGGTTGGAGGCCTATCCTAGACCTCTGCCGTCTGAAGAAGTACATCCGGTCTCAAAAGTTCCGGATGGTGACTCTTCAGCACGTGCTAGGACAGCTAGAAGAGGGGTATTTTCTATTGTCGCTGGACTTGGAAGATGCCTATTTTTGCATCCCCATACACAAGGGCCACCGCAAGTTCCTGCGCTTAGTGATTCAAGGGCAGCATTACCAGTTCAAGGCCCCTCTCTTCGGCGTGAAGTCGACGCCAAGAGTGTTCACCAAGTGCCTGGCGCCGGTGGCAGCACAGCTGCGTCTGCGAGGGATCCACGTGTACCCTTACTTGGACGACTGGCTCACCCGGCAAGATCAACGGACATCGCCGTCGAACACACGAGGAACGTCCAACTCCTGACGGATCTGGGGTTCTCTGTGAACTATGCAAAGTCCTGCTTGATTCCATCGCAGGACGCACTGTTTCTGGGATACCGGCTCAACGGTGTCGTGCCTGGCGTCTCCATCGGAGGAAAGGATAGTGGCCATTTTAGGCAAGGTCTAACGACTGTTAGCCCTAAAGGTCGCCACAGTGAGATCCATCAAGTCTCTGCTCGGCATGATGGTGTCATGCATATACCTCATCTGACTACGCAGGCTGCGGATGCGTCCACTACACAAGTTTCTCAACGGACGTTGGATACAAGTGTCGAGCAATATGATGGTGGGGAGTCCGCTCACATCTGTCCGGTGGCGCGGAGTTCCAGACCCCTCCACCCCCACACCAGGAGACGGTCACGACGGACGCCTCACTGGAAGTTTGGGGTGCTCACACCAGGAGTCTTCACGCAAGAGGCCTGTGGCTGCCGGAGGAGAAGACGTTGCACATTAACGTGCTGGAGCTGCGAACAGTATTTTGGGCCCTCAAGTCCTTTCTGCTGTCCCTCAAGGACAAGGTGGTGCGGGTCTTCACAGACAATACTACCACACTGTTGTACATCAGGAAGCAGGGGGGGGCACCAGATCCCCAGCGCTCTGCAAAGAGGCTCAGGACCTATGGCACTGGGCCATAGCCCAGAGGATGTTCCTCATCCCATTTCATCTGGCAAGAGTGAAGAACACCGTCGCTGACTCTCTCAGCAGGGAGCTGCGCTCTTGCCACGAATGGGAACTTCGGCAGGACCAAGTGGATCACCTGTTCCGCAGATGGGGCAATCACGAGATCAATCTGTTTGCGACGCACACCAAGTGCCGGAGGTTCGCCAGCAGGTTTCCTCAGCCAGGGAGCATGGGGGATGCTTTCTTTCCTGTGGGAAGGCCTGTTTCTGTATGCGTTCCCTCCGTTGCCTCTTCGACTAGTCTATCAACTCACACGGTCCCTGTGTAGGATGATACTCGTGGCCGAGACAGATATGGTACCCGGACCTTCTGGACATGTCCGCGTCCTCTCCAATCAAGCTTTCGGCAGTCACAGAACTTCTCGCCAGGGAAGGAGGTGTGATTCTGCACCACGACCCAGGATTGCTGAACCTGAAGGCCTGGCGCCTGCGGCACTAAAGTTTGGGGGTTAAAATTTCCCAGCAAGTTGGAAGGTGGTGCTTGCCAAGGCCAGAGCTTCATCTACTCTCAAATGTTACAGGCACAAGTGGAAGAGGTTCACCGTCTGGTGCCATACTCTGAAGATCGACCCTCTACGATTCACTGCTCTGCAGGTGCTTCCGTATTTCTTGTTGTTGGCCAAGGCAGCACTGGCACATGCTTCTATCAAAGCGCATCTGTCGGATATCTTCCCGCTACACCAGATCTCCTGGACGATCATCCCGTGGTCTCATCGATTGGTCAAGGAGTTCGTCAAAGGACTATTTTGCTCGTTCCCGCCGGGTGAAGGCTCTGGCCCCAGCGTGGGAACTCAATGTGGTGCTTACTAGGCTCATGGGTCCTCCGTTCGAGCCTAAGCATTCGGCACCACTGAAAGTTTTGTTGTGGAAAACAGCTTTTCATGTGTCCATTACCTCCGTACGACGAGTGGGAGAGATCCAGGCCCTCTCTTGTAAACCACCTTATTTGAAATTCCACGAGACGAGGGTAGTGCTGCGGATGCACCCCTCTTCATGCCCAAGGTGGCGTCAGACTTTCATCTAAAAAAGCCCTTGGTGTTACCTGTATTCTTCCTGACTCCTTCGTCACCGGCTGAGAGGACTTTGCACTCGCTGGATGTGGCTAGAGTGCTGAAGTTCTATGTAGACCGCACAAAGAGTTTCCGATAGACGTCACAACTTTTTGTGAACTTTGGCCCTGAGAACCATGGGAAGGCCCTCTCCAAGGCTTCCGTTTCCAGGTGGCTCTCCGGCTGCATCACCAATTTTCACTGGTTGGCAAACCGACTGTTGCCTGGCCATCCGAGAGCCCGTTCGATCTGTGGCCTCTTGACACTCTTGTATAAACCTAACTGGCAGATGGAATCACAGTTAACTGGATTAATCAGGATCTGATAGTAGCCGCTCAGCTCTTAATGCCCTGGGTTGAGAACATCTTACTCCCCATCAGGCAATCTAAATATTAATTAATTAATAATTAAATAATACATTTTTTTGTGTGAACTATTACGTTCCTCAGGAAACTATTAAAGTATTTCTATAAACCTAATGTAGGGCAGGGGTTACACCATTAGCCAGTTTCCACCAACTAGGACCTTTTTCGTTCCCCTAATTCCGTGCCTTGTTATAGATTGGTACCCTTCTGGTAACAATGTCTTATATCGTTCGAGCTCTCTAGGCCCCTGTGGTCTCGTGGATCACGTATTCCTCTATAACTCCACTCACCTCCCTTCACCCCAGGCAATCCGGGTACCTTCTCTTCCTTTGGGTGTGCTCCAGCAGGATAGCTTCTCTGGCATTCTACTTTTCCTGTTGGTCTCGGCAGTCTCTGTGATCATCTGTGATCCTCCCAATAAGAGCTTAGGATTCTTACCTCAGTTGTCCTGGTCTTTGCGTTGGTTCTCGGGCCTCAGATCCACCATGGTGGCAATATGGTCACACCACCAGGTAAGTTTGATTATCCTGTCTTTTCAGTTTCCGTTTTTCAAACACTCTGAGCAGAGGGATCATTCCTCCATTGTCCCTCCTATCGCTGCGTCTGTTCGCAGCTCTGTGGCCCACCAAGGCTGTGCATGGTCACGCCACCAGGTAAGGCGGTTCTCCTCCCCCGTAGGGAGTTCCTTAAAGGAATGGGAGTCCATTATCCTCTAGAGGGGAGTCTCTCCCAGTGGGGTTCCGCTTTCCCAGACCCCTACGGAGGGTCTTGCTTAGCGGGCTCACCACCCTAGCCTCAGAGGGTGGCTTCCACTAAGAGAGAAGGGATGAATTGTCCAGATTCGTCACACCAGTTTCTGAAAAAGCTGAACCGCTTAGTATTCTGGGTAGTGTAACCGAGGTGACATGCATTGTGGCATGATCCAGTCACCTGGATATAGATTTGGCCAAAACTGACAGTTTTAATGACATTTCTGTAACTGGGGAGGAACAGAGCTTGTTTAACTTAACTCGGACTCCTAAGTAGATGCTTCAAGGCGTTCCGCTATGAGCTTCATCAACTCTGCCAGCCTCTGAGCACGGCAGTGCTTGGCGCTGACTGGGATATGGGCCTAGTTCCACAATAAGCCATATCTTGTCTAACCCCTCCGAGAATGGATTCAGGTCAGTTGAGAGAGGTGCCAATTACTCCTAAAGGAAGTCCATCTCACTTTCTGTACACTACTCACACAAAGTAATTACGTTTCTGGATAAATGGCACGCTTGTATTTGGGGAGATTCACCTAGACACTTCTCAAGGAGGCTCATTTGACCTAGATAAGAGCACAGCATTGCCGGAAAGCCTTGGAGAAGGTTGCACAAGTGCACCTGCAACAACGGGGATATCTATTTAGACTGGTTCTCTGGGGCAACCAAGAGGCAGTCCAAATTGAAAACCAGATCCCTTAAAGAAACCCAGGAGAAGCTACAAGAGCAAGTCAGAATGCTAAAGAGTATTGCAATATGCAGGTGCCCAAGCATAAAATAGTTAATAACCGCTTATACCCAGTCATCCAACGGGTACCCCCATTGTTGCACCTGAGGACATTCTTGACACTTATAACCCGAATATACTAAATCCTGCAACTGTCTTGCCACATGTAGTCCCGGTAGAGTAGCTAACCCTGACTCTACCTTGCACAAACCGCCTTCCTATGTTCAATCCACCCCTATTCATTCACCTCTGAGCCTAATTCAGCTGCCCTCAGTCTTAAATGCACAACAGGCCCAAATCTCTAATCTCTTTAGATCTCTCTTCAAACGCGCCTCACACCTGCAGAGGTTTTCTAGGTTTCCCTACGCATGGCAACGCCAGCCCATCCTCTGTGGCAGCTCCCATGAGGAGGAAATACCATAGTCACAGTACATGCTCTATGGAGTGCAACTGATCTCGTCATAATTGTCCAAATATTCGCCAAGATTAGAGAGGAGCAGCTGCATGTCATCAATCGTTAGAAACCCACTTGTGCCAACCTAAATCTGCTGTGAGCTGCTCTCCCTACAGACACCTCTGCATTACTTAAGCAGCGGTATAACTGGCCAGAGGAAGAACCCCCCCTACTGATGGTTTAAAGGCATTCACTGACAGATTAGTACATATGGTCCTTGAGATCTGTCCCTGAAAGCCTGATTGGGGGAAGATGAACGCCTGCAAACAGGTGAAGAGGGAACATCCATCAGACTATCCTGAAAGATTGAAGCAATGTTTTGTGCAATATTCAGGAATTACTGATGTGACTGTTGTGGCTCCCCAGGCTATAGTGTCAGCTTGTTATGGGTCTGCAGCTAAAGGTGGCTGAAGATGTCAAGTTGATATTGATTGGTTGGGAAGGAAAGGATTTAAGGGCTTTTGTTAACTGTCCACCATATTCATGAGAATACGCAATGGCAAAAGGAAAGTACTGAAGCTAAGCTTATGTCGTTATGAATTCAGCACTTGCAGCGCTCCCAAGGTATAGGTGGTTTTCGATCGATATCTGGGCGCGAGGGGTGCGGCGGGGAAGAGGCCCCTCCCAACAAGGTGAACAGGGGAATGGTAACAAATGGCATAACATGACTGTATATTGATCAGTATAACTACTGCAACGAGTTTGGTCACTGGGAAACATTGGGTCCAAATAGACCACAGTGTGACGGACGAGGTTGTCAGCCAACCGCATCAATTGGTCTGGAAGAACCCTGCCATCACTGCAGATTGCTCATTAGAATTGCGAAGGGGTCACTGAACTTGTTGCTTGTTTTGCTTAATCCTGCTGCTCCTTATGTGAATGGGACTATTGCTGGTAAAAAACGTTTCATTTCTGGTTGATACTGGAGCATCACGCTCGGCTTTCAAAGCCTCTGAATTTCCTCACGTTGTGTATTCTGAAGAAATGGACAATCTGAAGTACACCCATACCACACCCAGTGTCCCAATGGCTTACTGTTAATTTGGGTCCTATTTCTGACAGCCATGCTTTCTTGCTGAGTCAGTGTTTCTCCTGTTAATCTGTTGGCATTAGATCTATTGTGTAAACTGAGCTGCTCCATCTATTGTTCACCTGATTGTATCCGTCTCCTTATCCTAGCCCATAGTTAACTCGAGGTTGGCTGGTTACAGGAAGACTCTCATTCAAACCCATAAGACTGGACCACCTCCCACTCATTGCAACAGGGATGCAAACTCTTTAACATCCTGAAATCCATTGAAAAACCCAGAGCAATCACCCCCCCCCCTTCACTCCATCCCAAGAGGAGTGTGACGACCCCCAAAATGCCTTCTTTCAGAAAATCTCCAAAGCTAGAGACTTGTTCATGAAATCTCAAGCAAAGAAACAAAGCGATGCGGTCCTTCCGACAGAAGAGGCTATCACATCGAAGTTTTTAACTTCTCAGACATCACTCCTGATGACATAATAAATAAAAACACTTGCCTCCATGAAAACGACCACCTGTGCCGAAAGTATCCTACTCCCGAAAATGATACTGGAGCACCCAGAAATCTTTGCCCCGATACAGACCAAAATTAACAACACATCTTTTAGGGATCAGATAGTACCACTAGACATAAAAAGGGTTACGGTAACCCCTCTGGCCAAGAAACCGAATCTGCACCCCAGAGACCCCAACAACCTCAGGCCCATCAGAAACTAACTTCACCCTGAAGATCATGGCTAAAGTAGCCACCTCACAACTCCATGCACACCTCGAAGCCTCAGAATCCCTTCACCACCAACAATCGGGATTCAGACCAGTACACAGCACTGAGACAGCCATGCTTGTTCTCCAAACTAAAATGCTAAGCATTATGGACAGGGGGAAAGTGGGGCTCCTCATCCTACTTGACCTTAGTGCAGCATTCAATCTGCTGGACCACAACCTCCTCAAAATCGCGTTAAAGTCAACTGCTCGGTAGAAGCAATAGGTTGGAGATAATGTCGTTCCTTAAAAACAGGATCTCACGGGTTCACTGGGGAGATGCATTCTCTGCAGAAAAGGAAATCCTCTCTGGCGCCCCACAAGGGGCCAGTATGTCACCACTACTATTCAACCTGTATCTGAGATACCTTTGCCTTGTACTAGATCACATTGACACTTTTTTCACCAAGTACGCTGATGATACTCAGCTGGTGATTGAACTTAGTGGAGATCACAAGAAAGACAATGAAAAACTTCTCAAGGTCTATACGATCATAGAACTATGGATGGACACAAATTGGATGTGCCTTCGCCGTAAGAAAACCTAGTTAATGGTATTCGGATCCCACCAGATCAGAGCCACACTCTCTCCCGAATACAGCTCATTTCTGATAGAAGACACCCAAATACAGGTTCTCAGCAAAGTGAAAAGCCTAGAACTGATGTTTGAATCTTCCCTGGAGACTGAAGCACAAGCCCAGTACATAAAGAAAACATGCGCCTACTACCTCAGACGTCTAAAAGCCATTAGGCCCTATCTGACCGAGGGTAAATGCGCCACTATTGCTAGGGCGACAATTCTATCCCACCTGGACTACGGCAACGCACTGATGCTAGGGTCTAACAAAAAATGCTTCCATAGCTATCTGGTTATACAGAATAACGCAGTGAGGATCATAAAGAAAAAAAAAAACAAATCTGACCACATCGACGTCAGAAGAGAGCTACACTGGCTCAAAATTGAAGATGGAGTTCAATTTAAGGCCCGGACCCTGGTTCACAGATGCATCCATGGGGAAAGCACCAGAGTACCTAAAAACCAAAATCCACCTGTATGCACCCAATCGCACGCTCAGATCTTCAGATCGAGGAAAGATCACATTAGCCACTCTCGAGCGCAAATTTGGCTTGGGGAAATCTTTCCCCATTTTAGCCGCCGGCCTATGGAAAAACCTCTCTGCCACTATAAGAAGGGAAGCCAACTACTAGCCCTTCTGTAAACTAATGAAGACCCATATTTTCAACTGATTTCCCCCCCCCCTACTCTCAACAGACCTCCCATCTGTAATTGTACGTTGAGTCTTGTCTCGTGCTAATTATCGTACCTCGTGTCCATGTTTCTGCGCCCTGAGACGAGTTACCGTCGCAATACCAATAAATAAATAAAACAAATTGATGTCCCAGGTCCCTTCCAAATTGTCATCTACTGTGGCAAACCAGAAGGAGGACTCGGACTCTGAGATGTCATGTTCATGGAATTGTATTATATTCTTTTACTATTAGCCTGACCTCTTGGCAAGCTTCAAAGAACGCAACAATCTAAAGTACTGAAGATGAACTCTAAATGCCAAGTTCCCTATTCTAAAACTCAAAAGGTTTAAGGAAAAGATTTTTTATTAGGATGAATCAAAACAAAGTTCAAGTCCTATACTAGCCTGCCACATTTATAGCAAAACTAACATGCGTAAATCGAAAGGGTTTAACAACTAATAAGATGCTGGACTGCTGCTTCTGATCCAGGTTTTCTCGCCTTCATATGAGGTTCTTTAGGTACCACTGTAATGGCTAACGTTGCTAAAACATTGTTCAAAATAGTCTTCAGGTATTTCACTCTCTTGGCAGCTCTGGCTTTTCTCCATTTGTTTACCCCACTCCAGAGTGTTTATGTTCCCCTCCAGGGCTTTA
Source organism: Ambystoma mexicanum (assembly GCF_040938575.1). Taxonomy (NCBI): domain Eukaryota; kingdom Metazoa; phylum Chordata; class Amphibia; order Caudata; family Ambystomatidae; genus Ambystoma; species Ambystoma mexicanum. Next base: position 360,942,366 of record NC_090935.1, on the reverse strand, counting down.
AACACTCTTTTTTTTTTTTTTTTTAAATGTATTTATTGGTTTTAACAGAATAACAAAAACAAGTATACATCCCTTGAATATCAGACGAATAATCAAAAGGTAACGTGACCCTCCCACCCCCCCAACTCAAGACCAAGTAAACATTATTGTCCCATTACGATAGGCCAGATTGATGGCTAGGGAAGTCCGATCCATCCGAGGCATCGTCAGAGTTATTAGGATGCAGAAGTGGCTCAGTCAAGGCCACCCAGCGTTGTAGTTCTCCGCTGGAGTCTAGCCTTTGTTCAAGGATTGCCGTTTCCCACGCGCCAGTCTCCGCCGTTATCCATTTAGTCAGGTCCCCCCACCACAATGCCCCATGCGGGGCCCTAGGGCTCTTCCATCCCATGGCTATGCGCCTCTTCGCAGTTATGTAGATCAAGTCTTTGAGCTTGTTCAGAGGTTTGTTTTTGTGGTTGCGTTTGCCTCTGCCCAGGATGCATACTGCGGGGCAGTTCACCTCTAGCTCGATGTCTGCGTCCGCCACCCTCCCCTGAACCTGTGTCCAGAAGTGGCGTATCTCCGGGCAGCCCCAGAACATATGCGTCATACCCGCCTTCGGCTCCCTACACTTGGGGCATAGCTGGACCTCGGCTCCCCTGAAATTAGATATAGCCTCTGGTGTTAGGTAGGCTCTGTTAGTAATGTACAGTTGAATGAGCTGCAATCGGGCATTCCTGGAGACTTTTTTATGGTAGTGGGTTATTTTCTCCCATTCGGCATCCGTGAAGTCTAAGCCAAATTCGATTTCCCATTTTGCTCTACATTTAAGCTCGGTGTTAGTCGTGCCCTGGAGCAGGGTTTCGTACAATCGCGAGGTTTCATGGCCGCCCTCGGCTGTATTCAATAATGCTTCTATGACCGTATTTTCCGTCATGGGGGTGGTAGCCTCCGGCCATCTGACCCTAATGGCGTGTGTCACTGCCCCATGGAGCAAAAATTGGCCAGCGGGTAATCCCGTAGTTTCGGCAAGATCAGGAAAGGGCATGATCTCTTCATCCCGCATTAAATCTCCCAGGGTGGCCACTCCGTAAGGTTCCCATTGGGTGCGTGATTCGTGAAAGCCCCATGGCTGATGAGCCATAATTGCTGCTATAGGGATTTGAGGTGAGAAAGGATCAGCTGGCCCCACAGTTTTGCACGCTCTGTTCCAGAGCTTTATTCCAAGTCTAATTAAGTATGGAAGGGGCTGCGTGAATCTGCCCTGTGCCCACAATAGGTCCCTCAGGAGGAGGTTGGGTAATGCAGGTTGGAGGAGCCTAGTGTCCGAGGAGGTCTCATCGGCCATCCATCGCATCACATGCCTTAGCTGGCTCGCCAGGTAGTACAATTCAAAATTAGGGACCTTAACTCCCCCCCTCTCGTAAGGTCTTTGGAGTGTGTCCAGCGCCACCCTGTGTCTGCCCTCCTGCCAAAGGAACCGTCTGCATAGTTTGTTTATGTTTTTAAAGAAGGAGGGGGGGATATTGTAGGGAACGTTTGTAAAGTTATACAGTAGGCGGGGGAGAGCAACCATTTTGAGTAGACCGGCCCTACCGGCCATCGAGAGCGGAAGCTTACCCCAGAATTCCATGGATTTTTCTAGAGCGTCTTTGGCTCTCACCGTATTAAGTGTATGTTCCGTGAATGGGTCCCGGTGTATGGTGATTCCCAGGTATTTAAAGGAGGTCGCTTGCCACTCCAGATCTAGGGAGGGGAGGGAAGGGCCATTTTTATATAGGGCGGCAAGAGGGTAGAGGCAGGACTTCTCTTTGTTAATACGAATACCCGTGTATCTACTGAATCCGTCCAGTGTTTCTAGGATGTAGGGCAGGAGGTGTTCGGGGTTATGTAAGAACAATAGCGTATCATCCGCATACATAGAGACGAGGTGGGTCTCTCCGTCAATTACAATACCCCCATCTCCGTATTCCTGCCTGAGGTACGTGGCTACGGGTTCGGTGGCGATGATGTATAGCATCGGGGAGAGTGGGCAGCCCTGGCGAGTGCCTCTATGTAACGCCCATTTGTTTGAGAAGGTCCTGTTCGTGCGCACCCTAGCGGTGGGGTTGGTGTAGACTAGCCGGGTCCATTTCAGGAAAGCAGGTCCTATCCCCATTTTAGCCATAGTGGCATAAAGCCATTCCCAACGCACTGAATCAAAGGCCTTGGTGGCGTCTAGTGACGCCACCGCGTATTTCTGAGGCCTCTGCTCCGTGCTGTATATAATATGGTGCAACCTACGCAGGTTCTCTGTTATGGAGCGACCGGGCACGTAACCCGTTTGGTCCTGGTGGATCAGGTGTGGAATTACCCTTCGCAGTCTACTAGCTAGCAGGGAGGTTAGGATCTTGCAATCAACATTTAACATAGAGAGGGGTCTATATGAGCCGCAGTGCGATCCGTCTTTCCCGGGTTTCAGGAGAGGGACAATCACCGCCTCCCTCATGGAGTCGGGGAGGGCACCCCGCTCGTAGGCTTCGTTGAACACCTGTGCCAACAGTGGGGCCAAGGTTTCCTCATACAATTTATAAAATTCCCCCGGGAGGCCATCAGTGCCTGGGGACTTACCGGTCGGGAGTGACCTAATGATTACCTTGACCTCATCTGGGGTGATGGGTTCGTCCAAGGCTTCCGTCATATGGGGCTCTAGCCTGGGGAGATCTATGTCGTCCAGGATGTCCTCTATGTCGGAGACGTCCACGGGTGGGGGTTCGGCGTATAAATTGCTGTAAAAGTCAGAGAACACCGAATTAATTTCGGTCTGGCTATGCACTAAGGAGCCATCTGGTTTGAGTACTTGGCAAATGGGGGTTCTGGGGGCTTCTCTCTTGTACAGCCAAGCTAGGAGTTTACCAGGTTTATCACCTAGAGCGTGGGTACGTTCAGTGTGTTTGGCATAGCTCAGCCTACCCAGGGACTCCCAATGTGTGAGACAGGTTTGTTTGAGGTCAATCACCTTCTGTAAATGTTCTGGGGATGGATCTAGTCTGCCTTCGAGCTCCCCCAACTCCCTCTCTGCATGTTCTAAGGAGGAAGTAATCGACCTCAGTGCTCCGCCCATGGTTGCAATCATCTCCCCTCTCAGGACCACTTTGTATGCCTCCCAGGCGGTGCCTATGTGTTTAACACTGTTGAGGTTCCTTTCCCAGTAGTCTTCAGTCCTATCAGCAATGTGTTCGCGGAGGGCTATGTCTAGGAGAGCTTCAGCCCTAAGTCTCCAGGTGGGGACCGGGGGTCTAGGCGGGTAGATCTCCCAGGTGGCTACTAGTGGGGAATGATCGGACAGTACTCTGGGCTGGTACTGAGCACCGCCGAACGTTGCCTGTTGTTCTAGGCTCACGAAGAGGTAGTCTATCCTAGTGTGGACTGCGTGAGGAGGGGAGTAAAAGGAGAACACACGTGCATCTGGGTGCTGTTCTCTCCACAAGTCTCGGAGTTGTAACTGCTGTATCAACCTTGACAGAATTTTGGCAGGCGGGGAAGGGCGTGTATGCTTATCGTCCGACCTGTCTTTCTGGGGGTCTAAGGTGCAGTTATGGTCACCCCCCCATATCATGGTTTGATCCCTGTAAGGGCCGAGGCGTGGATACAGGGAGTGGAAGAAGGTGGTTGCATCATGGTTGGGTGCATAAGTGCTGACTAGACAAACCCCTCTCCCTTCAATGGTACCACATGCAATTGCCATCCTGCCCTCATTGTCTGCTTTGGAGCCAACCAACCGGAAGGGGACAGAGGGGTCCACCCAGATCAGGACACCCCTGGCGTAGGAGGAGTAGGAGGAACCTATCAGGGTACCACGCCAGGCCTTTGCCAATGCTTTCAGTTTGTCCGACGTAAGGTGTGTTTCTTGTAGAAGGGCTATTTTGGTTTTGCTTCTTTTAATATAGGAGAGTATGCGCCGTTGTTTCACGAAGCTGTTCATGCCTCTGACGTTCCACGTCAGGATTTTCAACGAATCGGCCATGTGAGATTTGGGATTCTGGTGGCTATGTCCAACGCCCCCGGGAGCACCACGAGTGGCCGGAGGATCGTGGGGGTCTTGTGGTTTCCTGGAGATTCGTGCATGCGGGTCTCAGCCGGGTTACTTGCACCCCCGAACCTCTGCTTCGGTGGCTGCCAGCCTATCCAGCGGAGGGTAGGTGCCTCGTCCGTGCTGACTGAAATGGATGTAGGTGGTCTTGGTTGTCCCTGATTCGGGCACTTAACAACTGTGCCAACTTCCCCTATCCCACCCCCCCGTAACTGTGAACTTCCCCAACATAAACCAGGTCGAGTGAGGAGCTCCTCACTGGGCTTTAAACACTCTTTCACTCCAATATGGTATTTCTCTTGTTTCTTTCATCCCTGTTCCAAGGTATCTTCACTCTCTTCCCCTCTTCTGGGGATCTTTTGACTCTTGTTCCCCTCTGGTATTCTTCCACCCTCTCATGAGGTATCTTCACTCTTAGATTAGCTTCACTATGAGCAAGGGGATGGGTTTTACATTGCTCCTTCACACTGGGCTCACCCCTTCTCACCTCTTGCCCTCCAGGAGTAGTTGGGTTGCCCACAGTCTTTTCTTCACTGGGGAACTTTAGGTTGCCTAGCCACTTCCACAGGCTAGCATAGCCTGCCTTTCTTCCAGCCCCCCCACCCACTGTGTTCAGCTGGACTATGTGTTCCCTCTTCTTAGCAGGGTAGCTACCAGGCACTTCCCATGCTTCAGGCTTCTTCCATAGTGTGTTCCCTTAACCAGCGAGACAGGGAACCAGTCCCCAGTTGAAACAACTTGCAATTGAATTTGGTCTCCTTTTTATTCCTCTAGCCAACCTCTGATTGGCTGAATGGTCTGGCTTCATCATTGGTGGGAAGTAGTGCTTACATCAAATCCTCACAGGGTAGGTCTTCCCCTATTGGTCTGTTCGAATAACAGCCTTATCAAATAGAAGTTCCAATGAACTCTCCTATATAAGCGCTCTGCTACAGTTTATCTGGTTTGCTCCTCTGGGTAGATAGTATGTAAGGCTCTCTGTGTTCCTCTTGCTTCACGAAAGAAGGCTTGATTTTATTTCCCCTTGCTTTTGTGGTGTTATAGATATTATACATTTAGATCGACTTTACCCGGAGTCCTTAATTGGGAATTGCACCTGGGTATTTTACATAGGTGGTATCGGTTGTACCTGTGGTGCTGCTAGTCAGTGTTGAGGGAGGCTGAAGACTTTTCCTGCAGCTAAGTGTTTTTCCACTCTCCATGCTGGCAGTGTGTCTCGCTGCATGTTGCCAGCTTGATCAGCCGCTCCGCTCCCTTCGAGGCCACAGGGTTTCAGAGATGTCATCTGTGCGAGTTGAGTAAAAACCTTGCTTTACCACACTACCATGCCAATGATGCAGGATTCATGCTCAGTGCTGAGCGAGTCAAAATTACTTTGAACCCAGCCAAGCCTCTGCCTTGTGTGTGCCTCAGTACCTAATTTCTAAGCAGGCTGAGGGGGGGGGATATCTGCCCAGTTATAGAATCCTTGCTCGAACAAGGAATTATCGTGCCTACACGCAGTCCGTGCAATACCCCAATCCTGCCCACCAAGAAACCAGGTGAGAAGATTTGAGAAGGCAAATGGGGAGCAGGTACCAGTGGATCTTGGTCCCCTGGTCTAAGCCACGCCCACCTCTTCCTTCCTGCTGCTCTTAACTCTTAGATCAAGGGCGCCTCTCGCCCGGGCGTCCAAAGCAAAGGGCAGACGAAGAAAAGGACAATTCCTGTTTGGACCTGTTCGGGCCAGGAGGACCCGGGGCCCGAACCCCTGCTCAGACAGCAGGTAAGCATGCACCAACATGTTTACTCCCTCTGTCCCCACAGGCCATCCCCACCCCCTCTCGTCCCCCAGTGATGTTCCCTTGTGCCACCCACCCTTCTCGCACACAGGTGTCATGATCCCTGACTCCAGCTCTCTGAGAGGTCAGGCTGGAGCCAGGCCACAATCACCTATATGGCCCCTAAGGGCCTATCCATCTTCCCAGAGACCCACTTGGAGTCAGACCCGGCGCCTGTGGCGCCAGGCTCACACACAGCCCTAAGATTCACTTGACACTGGACTTGCAATGTATTGTGGGCAAGATGGATGCCCCCCACATAATCAAGTTCCTTGAACTGAGTATGCAGTCTAGCCTTTTGGGTGTGGTTCAATCCAGGGATACCTGTGATACCCAAAGGCTATTTAAACCACACCAGGGCCGAGAAACACGCTTTGTGTTTCTCTGCACCTGCAGAGTGACACTCACCCTGCTCGGATAGGTCTCCGGAAGGCCTTCTCCTTTCCTCCGCATCCAGCGCTCCTGCAAGAACAAGAACAGCATTAATAATAGGCTTACCTTGAAGAGCATCCAGCTTCCATCCATCGCTCCTCCAGTCCTGTGGGCAGCTAAGGCAGTGTCATCTCCATCTCGGCACGCCGCATCCTAAGAAAGGATAAATGAACAGAAGAGGAGACCTTAGTAAGCATTCTTCATATCTTAGCTTACTCAAACTGTAAGAAGAGTGAAACGCTTACCTAAACTTAAGCCGCTTGGGGTAACTTCCGCTCCGGAGCGTCCCATCGACCTGCAACGGGAAAAGACATACCAGGTTAGCGCGGAAAGCATTAGGAGGCGCCGCACATCGTGCTTACTCACTGCATCTCATCCTCTTAGCTGGCAGCCACGCTGGGATATTGCAGCACCTAAAAGACGCAGACGAACGTTGGTTAATACAAGGAAGAGTGGGCAGCATCACGCACCGCACTCTCACCTTTAGTGCTTGACTCATCTCAGCAGCACGACGCCATCTCCGACACCCCCTCCAACACTTAAGGAAGGAAAGACACATTATAGAAGAGACCGGGTCAACAGAACTGTTCATAAGACTCATTCTACTTACCGGCGGGCTGAAGTTACAGCAAGCCCAGTCCGTCGGGCCCACGCCAGTAAAGCAACTAGGCATCATCGAGTCTGCATCAGTCGACGCACCCCTGCACCGAAGGCAGGACAGAGAGCGTGCTACACAAGAAAACAAGGTGAGGAGTGGACAGAGGGGAAGGTTTGGTCCCCCGGGAAGAGGGGGGGGGGGGGGTCAAGCAGCAGAGACAATAGAGAGTTAAACTCTGGCAATCGTGTGTTTCAGGCCTAGTCTTCAGTGGAACAGATTCCAGTAAGGGTTCTAGGTCGTAGGAGGTCCAAACAGGCTGAGTGGCGTCATTGTGGATACCGGGTGAGCGTTACAACAGGTGTTGCCTGTTTTCCTCGATTCTTCTACCCTGCTCCCCCTGACTCCTCCAGCCTATTGTTTCACCATCACGGTCTTGTGGCCAATGCTGGATTTGACTTTCATGGACTTCATTGATTTATGGTGCGTCACCCTTTTTTAACTCTCATGCTGAGCTTCCTTTGCATCTTGTACTCATGGTGGCCCTGAATCCTGCTCTTCCATCTTCATCTTGTATCCCAGCTTGCAACGTTGTGTTACTGACCTCTGCAATTGTTTGTATTTGTATTTACTCTCCCCTCTTGCTTCTCCACTCTTTTTGACTGCTTACTGTCTGTTCTCTCCTCCTCTCTCTTTCTCCATTTTCCTGTCTCCTTCCCTCCTCCCCTTACTTTCGTCTATGCACCTACTCTATCAGAATTGTCTATGGACCTAGTATGATAGCAACCTTGGTTTCTCCCCCCTACCCCCCCTTACTGGTTTTTATCCCCCCCCCAGCACTATCTGAAAAGTCATCAGGCCTAGTACGATACACTTGTTTTGTTCCTCCCCTCCCTTTCTGCACCCTTCTCCCTCACCTTTCTCCAGCTCTACCAGAAATGTGGTCAGGCCTAGTAAGGTAGTCACCTGTCTGTTTCCATTTCCTTCCCACTCTCCCCCATTCCCTTCCTTATCGATGTCTTAGCTCTTGCACTGAAATGTCGTCAGGCCGAGTTCGATAGTTAATTTCACATCCTTACTCTTCATGGCCTGTAAGAATGTCGTTGTATTTTCCCTTGTTCCCTCCCCTCCCTTGCCTTGAAGCACTTTGAAACACATTGTGTATAGGCGTTATAGAAACGATCATATCAGGTTGATCGATTTATCTAATACCTGCGCTCAGTTAATGCTGCTGTCCTGCCAGCCTACCCCATCCCAAACCCAGCTACCAATTTGTCTTTCAACCTAGCGCACTTCACAATTGCCTTGTGTTCTGCTTTCTTTTACATACCTATCCAGCTTGAAAGTCAGTATTTGTTTGCATTCAATTATAAAATCTGCTCCGTATGAATTCACATAACGTCCTTTGGGGTATGTAGAGAGCTTCACCTTGTTCTTGCAAATTCTGAGGAGATCTAGACCCACTGTAGTTACCAGGAGGGTCCGTCCTGGTATGTAGATGATCTGTTACTTGCGTCGCCCTCCTTGGAAGCTTGTGAACAGGATACTCTTGGGTTGCTGATAGTTCTTTCTGAAAATGATCACAAAGCGCCTAAAGACAAGTTACAACTGTCTACCCCACGTGCGATACTTGGGCCATGAGATTGCTGCAGGGTAAAGACACCTATGCCAGGGTCACGTTAAGGCGATGCAGAACGTACCCAAGCCCCCAAACCAGGAAACGGATGACGGGGTTCCTTGGAATGGTCTGTTATTGCAGGGAGTGTATACCCATGTATTCCTCCATGGTTAAACCCCTTCAGATCTTCACAATGATTCGAACCCTTGCCATGGTCCATTGTAGCTGAATACGCCTTTTTCACACATTTGCTACCTTGTGATGAACAAGACCGGTTTGCCCACAGAGTCTTGACACACTGCACAGCGATAAGTATCAATCCTTGACATATGACTGTGTTGCCTTAGACCTTAGTGGCTGCTGTATTGCCTGCAGCAGCAGTGCTGGTAGAAGTGTGCAAAGCATTAGGAATCTTCCAGGAGTTCCACTACGATTACCACCCACCATTGTGCGGCACAGTGGAACGCTATAACCCACAACTTTAGCACGGACTGTCTGCACATAAGGTGCTTACAGGACATCCCATGCACATGGGAACCTCTCGCCTGGCAGACCCACACCTTCTGAACTTGCTCCTGGAGGATGAGACTGTTCTTAATTATTGTTGTGCCTTAGACAAGACTGTTTGTTCTATCCATAACCAGGTCCGAGCAGTCCTACCAGACCTACTGCTAATCTCTGTCAACATTGAGCAAAGACTGAAGCAAACTCCACTACTGCAACTGCTGAGCCAAGACCCCTAGCCGTGCAGCTTATTTTCTGTTAAAACTCCATCTGGGTAACAGACTCAGGAGGGAGCCACCCGATTTCTCATCCCTCCCCCCCCCCCTCCTTGAATACCATCAAATGCACTCGACTCTGCTGGATCTCACAACCTAGCACTGATGAGGTTAGCAGTACAGTCATGCAGAGGGCCCCTTCAGTGCCAGTGATTGAGAGATGAGTGCCTGCATGTACACTCCAACTTCAAAACCTGTCCGGTGGACAACAATGCACTTCCCAAATGTGGTACTGCATTGTCAGAGATGGAAGCTGCATCGACCAACATGTCAGTACTTGCTTGACTCAGACCCTATTATTGTCCACTGTTGAGCGTTCCCTTTGTCCCGATGACCAGAGTGTTTATGGCTCTGGTACTATTGAGCATTTCTAGCTGAGCATTTATTGTGGACTACCTAGACATAGCCACGAGCATTTTAAACTACTTGAACATTCATCCATTACAGTGTAAGGCACATCCATAGAAGAGACTCTTGGAACATTGAACCGTTTACCCCATTCTTGAACCACAGATATCTGGGCCCTCAAATGAAGACTTGCTCCACGTTACAATTTCTTCCCCAGAGTAACTAAACTTGTTTTTACACCACAAACTTTGGTACTGCAATGCAAAAGGTGATAGTCTGGGATTTGAAGACCAGGCTCTGACCCTGGGCGCACACGTGTCTGGTTTCCTGCTACTGTTAGCTCCTTGGTTTATCTCAGAGTCTCTATGATTGCTGCTTTTAGAACCACCTATCATGAACACAATAGTCCCTCTGCTCATCCTTTGGTCCACAGTGAGAACGCATACTTTCACCTTGCCCGGCAGTATTCGAGTATTTTCATTGTGTCAGATAGCTGGGTTTGTGCACGCCTTCTACATGAATTATCCTCCAAGTTTCCTATAGCACCCGTTCCTTTTAATTGCAGAGATGTCTGCCTGGATTTCAAGTTGTTTACCTGATCATTCTCGAATGGTGTTTACTGGTTCTTTGAATGTTCCCACCCCAGACCAGGTATCAAAGAGACCAGCAGCACTTACTTTCCTTTCAGGCTACTGGCCTTCTATGTTACACCAACCAGGCTGTATTATTCATGGAAAACAGTAAATGTCGATATGACTTTTTGACCAATTCCGGTGTAGTCATTAACAATGTCATGTTTGCTTTTGACTCTGGTATCTCTTTCGCCCAATCTGGGTATGTCGCATACCACAGAACATATTTCATTTGTGGGGATAAGGCATACCCTTGGCTGGCCATTAACTGTGGCGGAGGTTTCTTCATGGGCTGGGTCCTGCTTGCCATACGGCATACCCGCACATTTCCGATGCGCACATGACTAAATAGAAGCTCCGAGTGGGAAGGGTTTGTTACAGAGAGGGGTTACCTCCTACCAGCCCTCGGGGTAAACTAAACTGGGACTGTGTGACCCAGTTGCAGCATCCCTGACATTACTATGCTGTGAAAGTGACCATCCGGACAATGGTTCTCCAGAGCTCTATGGCATTGGACAACCGTCTATCATCCCACGATATGTGCGCAATTGTAAAGGGTGAATAATGCACATGCCCTTCATGGAAGCTGTCAGCAAGGACCATCTAGTCCTGGGTAACAAACCTCTTGTGATCTTTACGAACTTCCATTGTTATGGATTCAATAATTGTACTAATCCTGTTCCTGGGTTCGTACTGTATCCTGAAATTGCTCTATTACTGTCTATTTGCCCAGTGACCACGTCTCAAATGACTAGAATACTGTATTTGAATACCACCAAAGTTAGGCTGTTATGATTTGCCAAATTGTGATGTTTGCTCCCCTAATGATGTGATTGAGATTGAAGTGAAGGTCTCATAGTAGGGGATAGTGGGGTAATACAAGACATTTTAAATTTGTCAAACTCTTCGGGTACCCCCTCCAGTTGCTCAACTGACTAGGTTTAGTCACTCACCAACTACTCACAAGAGTAAGACTCAGACACAGTGGCATGTTAAGTGTCGATTATAAACCTTTATCACCAAATAAAAAGGGGGTTTGGAGAAATCCTATCCATCCCTAATCCTAAGAGGGGTGTCCCTGCCGCAGCAAAACCTAAGGAACGTATGTATCTGGATGTTAAACAAGAGCGCCCTGTGTTCAAAACCCTAAACTGACCCTTTCACACTAAACTCAATATAAAGTGTAAAAAGGGGATTTCTGTAAGCTATGCACCTGGAGCTTTCTTAGAGTTCCAAACGTAGTTCTTCTGGTCTTTCTCTGTCTTGTCCTACTGGAAAAAAAAGTAAAATGTTCTGTTTCAAAGGGATCTCCCCTTGTGTCTTTCTTTATACAGTATTTCACTTCACAGTTTCAAGGGGGACCACTCCTCCCTTGAATTTCTACACTTAATATGCTTCCCCAGTTTTAACAGAAATAAGCTTCCCTCTGTTCCTACTGGTTTTGACCATCCAATATATTCCAGGTAGAATAAGCCTTCCTTCGGGTCTCTTTTAAACATAATTTTCTTGACTCTTCAGTTTCTCTCAATTAACCTTAGAGGTATGTTTCTTTCCTTTGACTGCTCTTTTTACCCATGGTGTACTCGCCTGCCAGAATATTGTGACTTCATCACTGATCCCTAAAAGGGGTATTGTTAAGGATTTCAATCAGGCGACACACACTTTGGTCTCAGCCTAGTATGTAGCGCAGAACTGAGATGCTTTTCTCCTTATTTTATGCAGATTAAATTTGAGATGGTACACAACTCGTATCACACCCCCCTTTTCAAATACACAATGGACCATGAACCAGGCTGGTTGGTAAAATACAATATTTTTAAATTTATTTTAAAATTCCAAATCATACCATTTTTAATATGGGGGCAGCATTCACCAATGGGGTGATAATTACAATGAGGATGTAAGCGCTGCACTTTGTTTAACCTTCTAGTGGAACATAGAAAACACCAGGGAATAGGAGCACTTTTTTGATTTAGGAAAGATATCACCCAAGTTAGGATTTCCCCCTGCAATGTTCCCTCAACCCACAAATAATCAATTCTGAATGGATAGAAAGATACAGCACGTAATCAGGAATAATAGGCAGAAAACGGAATCCAAATCTGACGTTCCCTCACCAAATAAGAGTGGAAAACAGATTTTAAACCCCTTGCAATGTTATGAAATGACACTCAGAAATGGACAAATAATGAATGTGTGGTTAAACTTTAAGGTAAATACAATTTCTCACTAAAGCAACAATGCCTAGTCACTAACAATCACCAGCCATAGATTACCAAGAGCATATAATTCGAAAATGAATGGAAAGTTTAAAACAAATTGCACCCAAATGACACATGTAAAAGTTGCATTTCCTTTGAATTTCCGTGTAAATTTACTCAAACGGTGCCTTTTAAAAAAAGTGGTGAAATATTGCAAATCGTGATGCGGTTTTTAGTCTGAGGGACAGAGGCACATTACAGGGATATTACAGAAGTGAAAGAATGGGGGTAGCTGGTGAATTGAGAGAGATTTGGAAGGTAAGGTGAGGTTCGTTTTTAGGAAAATATAGCAGAGAAAATCGGTTTTAAAAGTGAAAGGCAATTTTTACTTAAACTAGATTTAATGGCTAAGAAAAGAGGAACGCCACCCATGAATATAAAAGTTACGCTGCAGTTGTAACCCTTCAGCGTGTACCCATTTCTTTTTAGGGAAAAAATGTATTTAAACACAATATCGCTAATGACTTATGAGCTATGCAAGACAGAAATGAAGAGAAAAGTGACGCTAACGCTTGGAGATCAAGGGCAAGAACACAGAATTCTGACAGTTTTAACAAGTTAGCAGGATAAGGATAGTATGGCTTAGAGATTGGGATAAGGACAAATGCAAGACAAAGTAGACTATGGATTTCTATGAGGTAGGGATTATAATTAGTCCACTTTTAGTTTTGGGATTTTTGGGCCGGCAATGGTTCTGGTCATTACACGGCAGTGCGCCTGGCAAAGGACAGCTGGGCAGAAGACAGCTGGGCAAGGTCGGGTCACCGGATGGTAATTATGGTCACTGGATGGCACAGGTACCCCTGGATGCATTTAGTGGGCAAGCAGTTCAGGATGCTTCCCAGAAAAATACCACAGCTTTCCCCTTTGCTTATCTGGGAATGTTAGTGGGATTTCAGAATTGAGGCCTTGCTGGGAATAGGATCAGCACTGCTGGGGTTTTGCAGTGGGCCCTTGAGTAGGGTCAGCAATGCTTTGGCCTTGTAGTTGGAATCTGGACTCAGCAGGATGAATGGAACCGGAACGCCGCCGCAGGAAAATCAGGAAGGAGTGTGTGTAGTCTTGTCAGGGACTCTTATTTATAATGCATAGTGATATCATAAAAATATATGGCTGGGCAGGCTTAGCTAAGCACCCCTCTAACCCACATGATTGGTCAGGGGTGCTAGTCTCCACCTCGCTCTCAACTGGTTAGATTTCAAAGCAGGAGGGCAGATTTGTAATGTGAGTTTACAATGTTCAAAAACCTCCCACAGTTATTTTAGCCAAACTCCGATTTGCCCCAAACGGTACATTCATACAGTTGACATCTCTTAGCAAATTATATACACAGGTTACATATTTTGTGTAGAGCATAGCATTCCAACTCTGAAATCTGTGAGACATTGTTTCGCCCTTCTAATACTTTTTGGTAATTTTGAGTATGAACGATTCGGCCTAAAATTCCATAACTTTATACACGTGTGGATTATCATAAGGGATGTAAGTATAAAAATGTGCATTGGCATCATAGATACTTTCCTTGTAATCCCTGATTCTTTGCCATTGCCATTCCCGAAGGGTCAGTCAATTCTACCATGTCTTAAATGAAAGCCCATAAAATCACTTTTAAACTGCAAATGTTTTACAAAGTCTTGCTGCAGAGATAAAAGTTTTACTATTTTTATTCATAAATAGTCTTTGGAAGCAAATGGCAATCCTTTTTCCGTCACTGGACCATTCATTTCTTTCTTCAGCTGCCACCAACTGTCATTTTCTCCAGAGCAAGGTGGAGGTTTTCCAGCCTGATTTGAAGGTTTATTGCCCCTTCCCCACTTCTCACTTACTTGTCCTGGAACTTCCATTGCCCATGGGTTCAGCATAGACTAGATTCTGTCCAACCTAATAATTATCACTGGGGTGTTAGTATCTGCTGAGAGAGGCCCTCCTGTTGGTAGTATTTCCCATAAACCGAAACCTATTTTTCTTTTGGAAATTGCAAAATCCAGCCAATATAGTTTCAATTTTACTTTCTTATATTTGGTACTGAATTAAACAAGCCAGTTGAATAAAATGACCCATGTGTGCATTTTCCCCAGCAACAACCCCCTTCACATTGCTAGATAATGGAAGGCTTTCATTCAACAGTTTACTTTTGAAACGGGCCTTTCGAAGGGATTGTGTCCTCCGACGTATTCCTCATCTTAGATATCTCCTTCCAGCTCTGCTGGCCTCGGAAAAAATTTTCTCTAGAGGGCGCTGCACGTCGACGTCCTCCGAATCGATGTCCCTCGACAGCCGCCGTATCGACGTCATCCTTCCCATAAAGGCCGCGCGCAGCGTCCGTTGCTCAGTTCCGTTTTTCCGCGCTTACTCAGTGCCTCGGAATACCGTTGCTCAGTTTTTGTCAGGTTAAATCTATTTACCTCGAGTTATTCGATCAGTACTCGATGGCTTCTTCGTCGGAACCGACCACTCCTCGATCCGGCTTCAAAAAATGCAGAGGTTGTGGGGAAAAAGATGTCGCTGACTGACCCTCAGAGTTTGTCTGTGGTGTTTGGGAGCTGAACACCATTGTTCGGAGTGCGAGGACTGTATGCCCATGACAGCTAAGGCCCTGAAGGAGCGTAGGGGGAAGCTGGAGAAAGGTAAGACTTTTAAAGCTTCTTCTTCGTCGACGAAGTCGAGACATTCGTCTCCTCGTCACCATTCGCGCTCCAGGTCTCGGAGTGGGTCCCATCACTCCTCGAGATCGAAGCACTCGAAGAGGAGACGTCGAAGATCCCCTTCTCCGTCTTCTTCTTCCTCTGTTTCGCCAAAAAGAATCCCTTGCCCCACGAAACATAGTTCCCGGGCTAAATGGGAGGAATTCCGCAAAAATATGCTGAGCGTCTTCGAGAAAGCGGCCTCGACCCCCTCGAAGACTGCCGAGAGCGATGCTCTGGTCGAAAGACCCGAAGGTCAAAAACGCCGCGAGTCGCAGTACCCGGCAAAGGAAACCTCTCTAGCGCGTCCCGAACCCTCGAGTAGGACTATGACCTGCAAACCTTCCTCGAAGGTTCCGTCGACGCCGTCGACAAAGGTTCCGTCGACGCCGAGGTCGGTGTCTTCGACGCCGTTGTCGAAGGGACCTTCGACACACGGGTCTGTCGACTCGACGCCAGCTTCGACACCGGCGTCGACGCCAAGAAAAGTCACGGTCACGACACACCCAGTGACTATCCCCAGGTCCTCGATGACGATGGCTTCGAGATTGTCGAGTAGAATCCCAATTCTGTCGAGGTCATCGAGGCCTCCGCCTTTGTTTTCGACGCCACGCTCGAAGCCTTCGACGTCGGCGACATCGACGTTTTCGAGGCCGATTATGACAAGTTCGGCACCCTCTGCCTTGGAAATGGGATTTACAACCTTTGAGTTCAGAACAATTGAGAACTATGTCCTCAATTATGGAAGAGGGTAAATTGTCTGAACAGGAAGACACATTTGAGTTGCAGGGACCTGTAACCCCAATTAGAGAGGAATTTTCCTCTGAAGAACGCAGGTTAAAGGATCTTCATGATTACTTATGAGGCAAGTGGGTTAGACACTTCCCCTGAGGTGGAGTTTGCTAGGCCAGACCAGGGGGAGCATGCTGAAACCCCCTATAGAGCCTTAATGGCCAGGATCACAGAGTTTATGGGGGGGGTCTGCACCTTCACAATCTTTCCAACAAGATGACCTCACGGATATTCTTGACAAAGGCCCACAGGAGGATCCTGTGGTGCCTTTTCATAAAGCTCTTCAGAGGAAGATTATGACGAACTGGGAAACCCCAGATGTCGTCCCGGCAGTAAATAAAAAAACGGTCTACAAAATATAGGGTATCCTCTACAGACCCGGAGTTTTTGTCAAAACACCCATCCCCAGAAAGTCTGGTGGTACAGGCAGCATCTTCTACCGATGTCAAGACGGCTTATCCAACCGTCCCACAGGACAGGGACGATAAAAAATATGATGCTATGGCAAAGAAAGATTTTTTGGCATGTAGCATGGCGTTAAAATCTGTTAATGCTACTTGCACCCTTGCTAGATTCAGCCATACACTTTGGGAGTGTGCTTCTACAGCGGCTGACTGCATCCCGGAGGGAGAAGAAAGGGAGGCGTTCCTGAATATCATACAGGACGGTAAAGACGCTATGTGCGAATCCCTCCAGACGGGCATTGATTCGGCTGACCGTATCAGCAGAGCAATGGCGGCAAGTACAACAACCAGGAGATTCGCTTGGTTGAGAAAGTCTGGTTTTGCCCCTGATGTGCAAGCCAGGCTCTTGAACATGCCATTCGATGGCTCTTCTTTGTTCGGAAAAAAGGCGGATGACAGTTTAGAGAAACTGCAAACTTCAAAAGCAGCAGCAAAATCCCTAGGCGCAGCAATCCGTCTGACACCTTTTCGTCCCACAGGAACCTCTGTGAGGGGCAAGTCCTTTCGCTTCTACTCCGCATTCTGAAGAGGTAGAGGACGTCCGGCTCAAAGGGGACAAAGAAGAACTACCCGAGGTGGACGGGGTAGATATTCAAAAGCCGCAGCAACAGCAGGTGCCTCTTTACCATCGGCATCCGCCGCCCCAAAACCACTCTGAGGACTTCCCTCACAGGACACCTGTAGGAGGCAGGTTGACTCAACATCTGGCGGAATGGCAGGCTATCACGTCAGATGCTTGGGCATTGGAAACAGTTGCCCAAGGTTACTGCCTGCCTCTCCTACGCATAGCTCAGAGTCATCCACCGGGGATCAGCTCTCAGAAAGCTCCAGATCCGCTCCTCTTGCAGGAAATTTTCGACCTGCTAGAGAAACCGGTACCTGTAGCGGAGAGGAACAAGGGCTGGTACTCCCCTTATTTTCTCATTCCAAAGAAAGACGGAGGACTGAGACCCATCTTGGACTTGCGAGAATTGAACAAATTCCTCAGGAAAGACAAATTCAAGATGGTCACTCTTTCTCAGATCCTGCAGGCCCTTCAGTTCCAGGACTGGTTGGTATCTCTGGACCTTCAGGATGCTTATTTCCATGTGCCTATCCATCTCAAACACAGGAAATACCTGAGGTTCGCAATTGGCAACTCTCACTATCAATTTCGAGTGCTGCCATTTGGGCTGACCTCTGCCCGAGGGTCTTCACCAAGTTAATGTCGGTAGTGGCGGCAAGTCTAAGGAGGGAAGGGATTCACGTCTACCCCTACCTGGACGATTGGTTGATCAGGGCTGTCTCTTCGGAACAAGCTCAGATCCAGCTAAATCACGTGTGCCACTCCCTTCACAAACTGGGCTTCTCCCTCAATTTAAAGAAGTCACAAATGATACCATCACAGAGACTCCGGTTCATAGGAGCGATCCTGGACACTTCCGTGGGAAAAGCCTCGCCACCAGAGGTGAGGGCTCAAGATATTCTACAGATGGTTACCAAGTTCCAAGATGCCCAACGTCTCCCAGCCTTTGACGTTTTGAGGTTGCTAGGCCTCATGGCATCCTGCATTCTCCTAGTGCCAGAGCTCGCCTGAGAATGAGATCCCTCCAGTGGGCACTGAGGACTCAGTGGTCACAATTCTCAGGGAGAATGACAGATCTTCTTCAGGTTCCCGACAGGGTGGCTCGAGACCTTCAGTGGTGGGCCTGTCAGGAGAACATTCTGAAAGGAGAACAGTTTTGGCAACCCTGGCCGGAGATAACAGTAGTCACGGATGCCTCACTCACGGGGTGGGGAGCCCACGCCAACGACTTGACCATCAGCGGTCGTTGGTCTCCATCGGAGTCCAGACTACATATCAACCTGTTAGAGCTGAGAGCCATCAGACTTGCGCTGAAGACGTTCCTGCCAGCTGTACAAGGGAAAAACGTCCTGATAATGACGGACAACACAGTGGCCATGCATTACCCCAACAAAAGAGGAGGCGTAGGATCACTACCCCTGTGCAGAGAGGCGATGCAGCTCTGGTTTTGAAGGAATCTATCTATCGGCAGTTCACCTAGCCGGAGAGAAGAACTTGACAGCGGACGCTCTGAGCAGGCAGAGTACAGTCTCCCACGAGTGGGAACTAGCTCAGGAAGTCCTTCAAGAGATCTTCACCCTTTGGGGAACCCCTCAGGTGGATCTGTTCGCCACCAGCGTCAACAGGAAATGCGATCTGTTCTGCTCAAGGGAATTTCCCCCGAGAGGAGCTCTGGGAGACGCGTTCATAGTGGACTGGGAGTTTTCGCTTCTGTACGCGTTCCCACCGGTCCCTGTCATTCCTCAAATGATCAGGAGGTTGAGAAGATTCCGGAGAACCATGATCCTAATTGCCCCAGATTGGGCCAGGAGAACGTGGTACCAGGACCTTCTAGACTTGTCCATCTGCCCTCCAATTCGACTTCCACTCAGAGAGCACCTACTCTCACAGAAAGGAGGTCAGGTTCTCCATCCAGACATCAAAACCCTCAACCTTCACGCTTGGCTTCTGAAAGGTTGAGGTACAAGGATTGGGACCTCCCTGATGATGTTATGGAGGTGTTGCTTTCGGCAAGGAGGCCAGCAACAAAGTCTTTATACCGCTGCCGTTGGAACAGATTTTGCAGCTGGTGTAGAGAACAGAATATCGACCCTTTTTCATGTGGTACACCAATGGTTTTGTCCTTCCTTCTATATTTGGCGAATTCAGGCCTTCAAGTTGGCACCATTGAGGGCTATCTCGCAGCGCTATCCATCTTTAAGCGCACTGCGGAAGAACCATCCTATTTCAAGTTACCCTTGGTAATACAGTTTCTAAAAGGGTTAACCAATGTTTATCCCCCAAGACCATTCCAAGTTCCTCTATGGGATTTAAACTTAGTACTAACTTTCCTGATGGGCACACCTTTCGAACCACTCCATTCTTGTTCGTTAAGATTCCTTACCCTTAAAACTGTTTTATTAATAGCACTTACATCTGCTAGAAGGGTGAGCGAATTGCAAGCTCTTTCTTGTAAACCCCCTCACACAATATTTCACAAAGACAAAGTTGTCCTGCAAGTGAAGCCTAATTTCCTCCCAGAGGTGGTTTCTGAATTCCATATCACTCAGAAGATTACCCTACCATCTTTCTATCCTCCTCCTCATCCGGGGAAAGAGGAACAGAGGTTACACAGGCTAGACCCTAGAAGGGCTTTAAGCTTTTACATCAGTAGACTAGCCAGGAGAAGACCGGCAGACCAGCTGTTTGTAGGTTACACAGGTCACAAGCTGGGGTTACCAATAACTAAGCAGACCATTTACAGATGGATCATTCTAGCCATTCTGGAATGTTATAAACTGGCAGGGAAAGAGCCCCCTCAAAACCTTAGGGCTCATTCGACCAGAGGTATTGCAGCTTCATCGGCCCTCAAAAGAGGCGTGCCGGTTAAAGACATCTGTGCGGCCGCTACATGGTCGTCTGTCCATACCTTTACACGATTTTACAATTTGGATTCCTCCTCCAGTCAAGAGACTAGGTTTGGAAGGGCTGTACTGCATTCTATTCATCAATAGAAGACAGCGTGAAGTCAGTACTCCCTCCTCCAATAATAGAATACTGCTATGGGAGCCTATCTAAGATGAGGAATACGTCGGAGGACACAATCCCTTCGATGAACAAGTTACTTCTTACCTTGTAACGTTCTTTCGACGGTATGTTCCTCCGACGTATTCCTCATCGACCCTCCCATCCATCCCCACAGTTCTACTTCCCTTGTTGTTGCAGCTTACGCTCCTTCAGGGTGATTAGTCTGGTCCAGAAAGTATTATTGTGGGCTACAAAACGGAACTGAGCAACGGACGCTGCGCGCGGCCTTTATAGGCAGGATGACGTCGATACGGCGGCTGTCGAGGGACATCGACTCGGAGGACGTCGATGCGCAGCGCCCTCTAGAGAGAAAATTTTCCGAGGCCAGCAGAGCTGGAAGGAGATATCTAAGATGAGGAATACGTTGGAGGAACATCCCGTCGAAAGAACGTTACAAGGTAAGAAGTAACTTGTTCTTCTCTCCTTGAGTTTGTTAAACCCATTTTACATCTGTGGTGAAAAGCTGCCATTTCTTTTAAAATTCGGTTTTGCATCTCCCTCTGGATTCCCACACTGTCTTGCAGCCTCCACTGTCATTCAGAAATCATGCCTGGTTTTGCCGAAGCACAATGAGCTATACTGGGCATGGCAGGGCCTTATTAATCAGTGATTTACAGAAGAACAGATGGAAATAATGTCAGAGCAGCATTTTTTAAGGGTGAAAAAGTTCATTTTTAATGGGGATTGGGCAACGCTACTTTTTCACTTTATTCCATTTGTATATGTCAGAACACATTGGCACGCTCCCTCAGTGTTTACCCTTGTTCCATCTTGCCCAATGCATGCTTGGCAAGACAGTGCAGCCTTCTGTTTGTTGCTGCAAAACGCAGTTTTGAGACATGGTGCTCAAAGGAGCCAGCACAGCCATTTTGCTGTTTCTGCGCAAATGCAGCTTGGTTTTGGCGAAATTCTTTTCAATGGGTCAATGTAGCCCACAGATTGGGTGTTCCCTTTTGTATTCATACTGACTGTTCCACAATTCTGTTGCTTCGGTGCGGGTCCCAGATTTGTAACGTGCCTTTTTTACTCTCCTGCCAGGGCTTTATAACCTTTTATGGGCATGGGTCCTTGACTCACTGTTTGCCTGGTTCACTATCCTGCCAGGGCTTTGCCGTTCTCTGTTCACTTTCTTTCATCCAAGAAATAATGCTTTTCCAGTATTGGGTCACTGTCCCCTTCTCAGCAAGGTTCTAATTGGTATCAACTCCTCTTTACAAATATTGGGTAACTGTTACGCTCACCTGGTATCCACAGGGACGCCACCCAGCCGGGTTACTCGCTGGTATACTCCTCAGTTGTGCCCAGATGTGGTCTGCGGGGAAGGTTCTGCCTGAAAATACAGGAGGACTGTGTTCAAGACTGACCGACTGGGGTAAGCATCCTCCCTCCACCCTTGTATGATTTCAGTCCCTCTTGCGCCCTCTCCTCACCTTGTGGTAGAATTAGGCGTGCTCGCTGTCCTGCCTTCTTTGCAGGGGCGCCTTGTCTTTCGTGGGCGTGTGCAGTCCAGTTACTTCACTGACGCTGGCCCGTTTGATATTGTTCAGGTAGTTGTTATTGCTGTTCTTTAGTATTGTTGCTATTCTGCATGCCTTTCTTTGTTTAATAATGTCTTTCTCCCTTGGGTATGCGGAGCTTCAGCGCGGTGAACTGGCTTGGTTGAGCCTCGCTGGTAAATGATGGCACATTAAGAGCGCTATGATGTGGTAAGTAAGCGCTATGTGGTAAGTAAGCGCTATGTGCAGCACTGCGATGTCTTGCCTTTGCTAACCTGTTTTTTCCTTCTTTCCTTGCAGGTCGCGGTGTTCAGCGCGTGTGGAATTTCCGGAGTGGTGCCAGCCGAGAGGCGACCAGCCAGGTAAGCCTTTAGAGCAGTTCGTAATTTGCAATGTCTCTTATGCTTTCTTTAATGTTGCCTCTATCTTCCTCTTTCAGGTCGTTCAGTTCGGGAGGCGTGCAGATTCAAGGAAGCTGTTCGCAGGAGCTGTGAGTAGGTAAAGATGAAGACTGCAGGCAAGATGCTGCTGCTAACGATGTTCCTTTTGTCTCCTTGCAGGTTCTGCTTCTCCGAGGTTCGTGGGTATAGCTGGACACGGAGAGCGTCACGTTGCAAACTGCAAAGTAACACAAAGTGTGTTGCCTTGCTCGGGTGTGGTTCAAATAGCCCCAACAAAATAGTCCAGGTAAAGTAGTCGCTAGGCTACCACACCCAAAACACTAGACCACATAGCTTGGTTCCTAGGAACCAAGCTATGTGGATGCCTCCATGTGGGCTGACAAACACAATTAAGTAGTCCCAAAGCACATGTTTTTCATGGTGTATGAGCCTGGTGCCATAGGCGCCAGGACTGGCCCCAGGAGGGCTTTTGAAGAGGTGGCCAGGCTCTAGAGGCCCGAGCTCCCGCTCCACCTGGCCAATGGGTTTCCCAGAGGGGGTTTTGGGCGAGGGTCGTGACAGTAACTGACCCTTTCTCAACACTGGTCGTGTTCGTATCAATGTCTTTATTTTCAAGCAGTTGGTCACTGGATTTGTATCAATCTCTTTCCAATTATTGGGTCATGTGAAGAATCTTACGTAGTCCTCACTGAAATCCTACCTAAAGTCTCATCCCAGGTGGCCTGGTAAAGACAGACGCTTCCTGATCCTGACCTTGGGGGTGGTGTACTGCGGGAGGATCACCTGGGAGGAGATGAGGCCCAGGGTGGTGAGGAGGTCCAGGGTGGTGAAGAGGTCCCGTGGGATGAGACGCGGTATGGGTCCTTTGGAAGGGAACACCTTTCAAAATTGCGAAAGCAGGTAATGGCTTATTGCCATTACAATGTATCTGAACCACATATATAGTGTGGCCCTGTGCACAAATACCATGAAACCTGAAAAAACCTTAACAGCGATCTTTCTCCCTCCATACTCCCAAAGGTATAATGTAAAGGGATCTAGCATTATTGCCTTAAATCCGTGTCTTCCTCTGTAAAAACCCATTTTAAAGGTTCATCTTTTAATGGTCCTATAGAAATAAATCTACCCTTAAAATTCCGAAATTGCTTGACAGAACTAACTTTGCTGTTGGGGACTTTGAGTCCCATAATCCCATGAGTACTGGGACAAGGAAGAGTAATAAAGATGCATGCTGTAGCAGTAGTCGGGCAATTAAGCCAACAGCCCACTCCTGAAGAAACCTGGGAGGTTGCCCTTTCCCATGTGAGCCTGATTGTGAAGATTACCGTGCCCCAATTGTGTCAGAAACCTGGACGAGAAGCTGCAGGCAAGCCGTGGGTCTCAGGAGTGAGAGGGGCTCCTTTGTCGAGTGGCCGGCCAGATATGTGATAACTTCAGCGAGGAAGGGGTATATCTGTGAAGCCAGAAGTTGTCCCCGAAGTTGTGGACGTTCTGTAATTCTGGTTCTGCGGGTTGCATATGCCTGCGAGTCCAACCTGGTGTTCTGATTCCTGGCGCAAGCACTGCTGGCAACAGAATCTAGCCCGATCTGTGCTCGTGTATAGACAGACCTGCTGGATTTTTTTGTTTAACCTTTAACAATGGGACAATGAGAAAGTAGTGTATGTGTATGTGAGTGTGAAATCAATGTCTTCTTTCACTCGCGTGAAGAGGAAACACTTCAGAAAGCCATTGTTGAATATTTTAAACATTGTAAACTATATGAAGTCGTTGCATGTGCCTAATTGCAATTTTCAAGGAATGAGTAACCTTTACATCCTCACACAAATATTAAATGCTCCTAAAAGAAGTAAAGCAGTTAAACATATCTACATTGAAGACAGAGCAAGCATTGCCCAAGTTACGAGTATTCTTATATTAAGCCTGAAAGCAGCCGTTCTTGAAGCCAGAATACGAACGATCTAAGACGATGAGCCCAATGAAAGTTTCACCTTGCCTAAAATACAAGTATGCAAGCATTACCTGAAGCCACAAGTGGCACCAAGGCTTCTGGGTAATTATTTCGGTTAACAGTTGGCAGAGAGATGGAGGCAAAGTTGGGGAAGGGAAATCTGCTCCTCATGAATATCCATTTGAAGTTGGCAGTCTATATTGCCAAAGACCTTAAGCAACAGAGCGAAGTGGGTCATAAAGGCAAACCTAAGTTGTTGTTGTGGCAGACAGAAAATTGGCTGCTCCTTTTTGAAGAGATATTCAGAGGAAGAGTGCCTTGCCTGTTGGAAGGGGTTGAAGTTCCTTAACCTAAATCCTGACAGAAATAAGACCTGTTCTGAATTACAAAAAACGGACGCTGTGGTGGTATTTCAAAGTACTTAGACTGCAGTGGTATATCTGGTTGTCAGTAGATGCATCATTTCGGAAAACCCCAGTGAAGTGGAGTACTATGAAACAAAGGAGAATGTTCTCATGGTAAACCAGAGTAGAAGTGAAGTTGTGTAAGAGGAAGCGGCAGCGCTGTGAAGTCATCCTGACAAAAATACTGATTGTGAATCCTACTCTTGTAATTGACATATTGTTAACCAATAACTGTGTTTCACTGATGACTGTAGAATTTTCATTTGATTTGAACTGTGGCAAAGCTTCTTGGATTACTGGAAGGGGTGGTAAAGCATTGTGGCTGGGAATACCATTGGTGCTGTTCTGAGGAAGTGGAAAGTCCATATTTCACCAAGAAGAAAATATTTGCTATTGTTGGAACTTTCACTAACAAAACTCTACCTTGACATTGAAACATCAAGAGCTGGTCCGAGAGTCTTACCTACAAGGATTTCCTTATTTCTTTCTTTTGTTGAACATTGTAGTACAATTCACTATGAATCATGGGGTAGGGATCTCGCCCAGGTTATTGAGGTTATCAAACTGTGAATGTTACCTGAATTGTCATATTTTTCTTTGTATTGCATTTGATGTTTAGTGTGAGGGCCAGACATCTGGTATTAGCGTTTCCCTTTAGTGTTGGTAAGGCAGGGAAATCCTCAGCAGAATAGACATAGTGAGGCATTTAATATCATTTATGCTTTAATAAAATAGCACATTTTGAACAATCAAACAGTTGTCTGCCTCGCATTGTTGTCCCCTCAAAGTCAGTGACCATTTCTTAGCACTGTTCATATTGGTATCTTTCCAAGATTTCGGTCACCGACCCTTTCTTAAAACTGTTTCAGTTCCTCCAATTTGTTTAATTGGGCTTACAATGCAACCCTCTCTCTCAAACGCTCTGGGTAACCCACTCGCTCTCTCTGGACTTACTGGGCAGCTCTGTCCTAGTGTCGTCTTCGCATTCGGTTCGCTTGCTGGTGGTGTGTCCCGTAAGCCGTTTGGTCCCGCGTCATCTTACTTTGCTTCTGGTGGCTCCAGCTGCCTTTAGCAATAAAGCAGTGAGCTTTTCTTGACCCAGTCTCTCTGTATGCCATTCTCGTCAGCCTCTGTGCTGTTTCAACAGATCGCCACTCTATGTATATGTAAGTAACTTTAACCAGTGCAGCAGATGGGGATCGATTCCTCAGTGGGTTAATTTAGCCCGAGGAGGGGGCGAGAGACCAAGTTGAAGGCTTTTGAAGAGTCCACGAAACAGAGGTAGAGCTTCCTAGGCAAGTGGGTTCCGATCTTGGCCATGGCACAATATAGTGCACAAATATTATGTATTGTGCTGTGGGCTTTGCGAAATCCTGTCGGCCTGTGGACCGGACCTTTTTTTTTTTTTGTAGCCCAGGAATGAAGTTGTTTTAGAAGTAATGAGGCAAATATTTTTTGCCTGGAATCCATCATGGCCAATAGTGGTCAATTGGCAGGATGAAGCCTGTTACCTTTCTTCAAGACTGTGATAAGTATGGATTCCCGCCAGCTAGATCGTATGATTCTTTTATCCATGATGTCCCGAAAAAGATGCTCCAAGGTGTACATCCAAAAGATGGGGTTGGCCTCAATCACCGTGTTAGAAATACTGTCAGACCACGTGCTCTAAAGTTCTTTAATTTCCTTATAATACAGTGCAAATCAGTGGAGTCAAACACTAGATCACTACTTGAGAGCGAAAGATAAACTTTGGGTTCAGTTATTACATTTGCTGGATCGTAATACAATCCTGTGATTGCCTTGATCCATACGGACTCTGGAATAACATTCTGGTCACTATGCTTGCTCCCTCGTGTGAAATGTCTAATCATGGCCTAAAATCATTTGTTGTCATTGCTCCTAAGGTGGCGGTGTAAAAGTTTCAATTAACGTTGGAAGTGGAAAATGTATGTACCCTAAGGCAGTTATACGAAGTTGATCATTTAGGCAATTTTCACGTTGTCCTCGAAAAACAGCCTGCTACTAGATTTGACCCTCACTCTACATCTTCGATATACCCTTTTCTTTTGATCGATTAGCAAATCAAAAGTTTTCTTATGTGCAGTGTTCTTAATTTCCTCCTTAAATTCAGACTTGGTAACTTTCACAGGGCACCAATAAAATTACAACTATCCCAGTTGTTGGACTCAAGCCATTTTACCAAGGACACACTGTTGCGTTGATGTGCCTGGTTAGCTTGTTCAAGTTAGCTTGTTCAGGTTGACTGCAGACCATATGCAAGGAAGGCAATGTATCAAAGTAAGACACACACTTGATCACAGTTCAAGGGTGTTTATTGAACTGTAAAAATGGGTGAGATAAATGCCTAATCGAAACCTACATTTAAGATGGGAGCAAGCTACAACCTTCAAATAGTCCTGTTGGGGTCTAGTCAAATAAATAAAAAGGGCCTATACTAAAACACCTATTGCCAGTCGTTACCTCTAAATACAAAATAGTGTGGGATAATATTCACAAAGAAAGAAAGAAGTCTTCTCAAAAGGACAAGTCGGGATGTTATAGCCGGGGTCTCCCTTCCTCATGTTTAATGCTGGTGGGACCCCTGAGCACCACAGACTACTGGGCTTCTCCGTTCCGAGTTTACAGTTCCTTTTCACAATATCGGAGCCTCCTGTGCCCAGGTCTTTTATGCAAAGCCTCTTGCTTCAGAGGTCCTGATGTATTACAAACAACAAACCAAAAATGTCTTCTATTATTCGAACGTTAGGCGATTACTCTTCACCCGAAGATACCCCTCAGCCGGGCTCCAATCCCCTTCATAACGTCAGCCACCCTTAATCGGGCTCCGACAACAACTCAATGTGGACATCCCTCAGTCTGGTTCACGGTTGTCATCACAATGCAGTTCACTTAGCTTTTCAATTCACAGCAGTATCATTTTGTATTATTCAGGATTCTTAATGTCTTTTTAAACAATCTTCGGGTTACCTTCTCCACTTTGCTTGGGTCCCCATCGTTCGGACTCAGACCTTCCTTCATCTGCTTCTCCAAGCATTTGCCAATTCATACAGAGACTTCCGAATGGCGGTTACGTCTCGCTGGGACACTCTGTGATTCTTTGGCAAGTGCAGGTTTCGAGCTATCACAATTGTCATGGCGTAAACCCCTCAGTAACACAGGCTACTTCCTGATTACAGTGTGTCAAAGACTTTTGAATGTACAAGGGATTTGTTATGACCGCTGTATGACCACTTTGACATTGCATGCTGTCCTCCCCTATGGCCTCTTGGTTTTTGTAGTTTCTCTCACTTCAACATATCCTCCTTGTTCAGGAGCGGGGCATTTGTTAGTCTTTCGAATGAGCGCCTGTGTGACACCGGACCACTCTAATTTTAATACCTCCGTTGGTCACAAAAGATCTTTGTCTGTTCTCTTCTCTTCTACGCAAATGCTGCAGCTGCAACTTTTACCTTAACACAGTCCGGTCCACTATCCGTTTCCACCGGATGTGCTGAACTCGTTGGCTTTTCTTCTGCTGGAGTCAAGGACGGTACCACAGCAGCAAGCTCTTTTCCCTGCCCTGGTTATCAGTACGGAAGGGCCGTGTGTACATTTGACATCCGTCACACCACTTGCCAGCTGCAATTCCCGTTCCTACTGTTCTTTTATCGACGGCTTTGCCGCTCGGGGTTGAAAAGGGCAACGGCAATTCCCTCCTTGGTGTCCTTTTGGTTTCCACTGCCTTTCTCCTCCGTTTGAACTGCTTTCCTGAAGTAGCTGCTTCCTTGTGAGTTCCGCTTTGCTCAAAGTGTGCTCTCGTGCTCTGCCTTTTATCCCTGTGGGGAAGGGAAAGGGCCATCAGGTGTGCGTAGTTATCGGATATTGCCTGACTCTGCCTTACCCTCGTGTCGGGACATGTCGGGTAAATGGCTCTGGTGTTAGTCTGTTGTCTTTCGGGGTGTGAGAAAGTGTTTGTGTAGGAAAAGGGGTGTGGGTAACGTTTTTAAATATCCTACAGGGTAGGATGGGGGAAAAGGTGTTATAAGGAAGGGAGTACTGTATCTCACCCATCAGTGTCCCACTTCCACTCCCTGAAGACCCCCATCCAGATGATCCTCTCACACTGGTCCATCCCAGGAACTGGATCCAATAGTGATGGCCTTGTCCTAGCCACCTGGATGACAGATCCCCGGGGACTAGCAAGTGAGACACCTTCAGGTTTCTCACATATGATACAGTTACCGCTTAAATTAATAGCGGTGGAGATATCAATCTAATGGGTTGTGTGAGGTCTTTTTAATATATGCCACAATCTGAGGATCGCATGGTCATTTTGCTCTGTCCGTCGGGTGGTCAAATCACTACTGTTAGCCCATGATGCTGCATCCACAAACACATAATCAAGACAGAAAGATGTGAAGCTATTTCTCTGTCGTGGATGTCGCATTATTTAACATACCCTTGTTAAGAAAACGTAAATCATACGATTTTACTAAAGTGCTCAAGGAAAAGTCCCTTTCAAGATCTCTAGTCGTTACTTTCAGATGTGCCATTTCCACCTCAGTGTCTGGATGTAAATAGTCATGCAATTTGTGGGCATTAAAATCACCTGCCAAAACCACATTTCCATCCAGTTGGAGTTCGGCCCAACAAGACAAGAGGGTTGTTTGTGAAAAGACCTAATTTTAAAGGTCTCAAGAGAGAGCGATTTTACAATGCCCAATTTTCTTTTGATCGTAAAAACAGCATTCGAAAAGTCATTTTCTCTTGAGACCATTAAAAAGAGTTTAAAAAAAATAAATATTCGAGGGGTTTCACCCCCCCCAAACTGCCCATTGTTCCACTCCACACCCAAGCCTAAACACATACATACACACAACACACACCACACTAACATACACACACAAACGCATCCACACTTACCTATTCTCCTCGCCCTCCGATTTCGGGGTCCAGCAGAGCCTGTCGGCCCCTGCGCGCACTCATGCGCGGCAGGGGCGTGACAGTTTGATTTAGAAAGACGGAGCAGTCTATCAAAATCGATCTTTTAGTGAAAAGATCTTTATAAAAAGATCTTTTCACTTAGGACTCTGAGAAACCTGAGGGTGTTCCCACTTATAGACCCTGGGGATCCTTTGTTCAGGTTGCCAGGGGAGGGCCATCACAATTGGATCCCGACCTTGGGGCAGACGAGCGAGGGAGGATCTAGGCAGGGTATCCTTGGGGACTGGGGAGGGAATACCCTTGTGCGAGACATGGTATTCCCCCCCTCACTTTTCAACACACCCCTATCCGACATCCCCTCTGTTTTCTTTGGGCTA
Source organism: Ambystoma mexicanum (assembly GCF_040938575.1). Lineage (NCBI taxonomy): Eukaryota > Metazoa > Chordata > Amphibia > Caudata > Ambystomatidae > Ambystoma > Ambystoma mexicanum. The sequence continues at coordinate 360,912,686 of NC_090935.1, read as the reverse complement.
CTGCCACCAAATTCCCCTCCTACCTTATCACTTTCCCGTAAAGAAATGAAAGCGAAAACATCATGGGAAAACAAAACAATCCCTCAATCTCAATGCAAACATAATTCTGAGGGGACACTACATCTCCCATAATGCTCCTTTTCCATCGAACTATCCTAGTTTCCCCCTGCAGCACACCATCCTACACAGGGAACGTACAATCCAAAGGACTGTCTCTTTAAGACTAAGCTCCCTTCAGAGGAAAGATTGGGAAAGATCGGGCATGTTACAAAGAAAAGTTAATTGATGTTCAGGCAACCTTCCCTCTGATGCCACACCTGCAGCCTGTTAACCTGATGCCGGTGTATGAAGGGAGGAGGCTCAATCTCAGAGGGGGCGGTGAGCAAGGCACAGCACAGGTACAGGGAGGCTGCATGGCTGCGACCAGCAGGGGAATCTCTAAGTGGTAACACTCTGACAGTGAGGAAAAGATGAAGACATAGAGGGGGAGCCGTGGTGCACAGAGCAGGACCAAGAACCAAGTGAAGTCCAGGACTGACTGGTGGAGATGCTGACGCGTTGTGGCGCAGCAGCTCCCTGCTAAGTCTGCAAGGCAGGGAAAGGAGGAGGTAAAATTTGGAGGCCTCCAAGCCCCCTCTCCCGCCCTCCCCCCTGAAGCTGCAAAGTGTTTTCCCGTAACGAGGCAGCCGCCTGGGAGTGTCTCGGGGACAGGAGGAGGCCCTCACCCGGCTGGGAAGCCGCACGAGACCCGTAGAGCAGAACGGCCATCTCTCGCCTCTGGCTGGTAAGCAGTAAGGCTGGCTGGAGTGTGACCGCAAGGGTGAGAAACATTGTTTAGTCAGACTTTGTATTTATGTCCAGTGGCGCGGCTCAAGGGAGCCCAGTGTTGAACTGTCTGAGAATACAAAATATATAAATGAATGACTAGAGACGAGCACTCAATGGGTTTCTAGGCAACCAGTTGTGACACAGGTTATTTCACTAATAGGTGCCCGCAGGCAGAAGCCAGCCCTACGTCGGAGCCCCAACACCCTTGCAGATGCCGGAGCAGTCCTTGCTGAGGTCTACTTCAACGCCTGCAGCAAGAAGCCATCTATGAGCACCGATCCTCGTGGGGCCAGCCCTCCTGTTTCCCGTGCTCAAAAGCAGGCTCCTTACTAATTTTGCAGCTTTAGGCATCCTTTGTGCCTTGTTCGCCATGTGGAGCGCTGGCTCCATGGATCACTAACTTCCTTCTGCACATTTTACCCAGTCTAAGATGGCCACCGCACTCTATGCCCCACTCCCACCGTTAGGCTGTTTTGATGGGTTGCTAGGCAACCAGTTGTGATGCCAGTCATTTCACCAATAGGTGCCAGCTGGCAGGTGGAAGCAGGCCCTACGCCGAAGGCCCGCAGTAAAATGCCCTGTCCCGAGCCTGTCGGAGCCGGGTGGACTGAGTGGCCCGCCGCCCGATTGGGTGGCTCTCGACAACCACTGTACTACGAAACGCTCCCTCCCAAACCTGTTAAGATTCTGACTGGCTTCATACAAACGCAAGCTAATGTGCATATTGTGGTGTCCTAATTAGGAATTCGACCAGCACTGTCTGCACTAGGGGGCTCACGCTACCCGATCTGCTAACAGTTTTTGATGCCTTATGACTGACCTTCTGTACTTGGGGTCCTGTCTTGTCATTCTTACGCTCCTCTGCTCTGGCCTACTATAGTGTCGATTGCCGATGGCCAGTGTGCCTGCCTTCTGACGTGCCCGCTTCGTTCTCCATATGTTCATGATGGTTTTAGCCGTTATGTTCAACATGTTTTTTAATTTAAATTTCTTTTTTGCCGGAATATATTGTTTTGTCTACTTAACCAACCGGCACACTGCCCGACCTTGTTTGATCTTACATGTGCACACAGTACGGTCCCAAGCCTTTCTCTTGTTCAGATCGGCAGCATCTTGCTCTGTCACCTATATCGTGTCTTGCGCCCCATCAAGGATCAGCCAGCGGGCTATGTCCCGTTTTAATCTACGCATGTCATTTAGCCCTGTACTGTACTAATTTCTATTAGCTTAGGACTCTCCTTCCTCTCAGCTTCTAACACAATCGGAAGCCTCAACATCAGGCATCCTATGCCACCCAGTCACCAGTATCTATCTGCAAGACTTCTAATCATTTGGTCATCAGCCCCGCGCTTTCTACTCATGGCTCTCATGGCTAACCTACATAAAGTAACCCTCACCATGGCCACTCTCTTACCCTTACTTAATACCATAGCACCGACCAAATTCCTTCCCCCTCTCATTCCCAGCCGACCCCTGCCAAACCTCAACATCTAGCAGTAACTGTTACGCTCACCTGGTATCCACGGGAATGCCACCCAGCCCTGGTTGGATGATTTGCACTCTCGAACCCTCTCCCAGTCCCTTGGTAAGGCCTCTGGTTAAAGATGGGTCTGCAATATAGGAGAGCTGGATTCAATACCAGATTGCATTTGTTTTCCCACCTCCCTTACCCTCAACGCCTCCTTCCCCTTTGGCCTTCTCCTCACCTTAATATTGTAAAAGGTGGATTCTCCGTCCTGCTCCTCGTGGCAGGGGCGCGTAGATGTGGGGGCGAGCAGCGACCAAGTTACTTCACTGGTGCAAGCCCCCCTGTGGGAATCCAGGCCTGCTGCGCCTCTGCAGGTTTGTTGCTTTACAGTCTTTATATGCAGTTCTTATGTTCCTCTTAGTTCGAATAATAATGTCTTGCTTCTTTCCTTTTAGGTATGGAAAGGTATTTCCAAGGGATTGTGTCCTCCGACGTATTCCTTATCTTTGATATCATCCATTCCAGCTTGCTGGTGTCGAATTTCTTTTCAGTAGAGGGCACTGCGCGTCGACGTCTGTGCAGTCGGTGTCCCTCGACAGCCTCCGTATCGGCGCCGACGTCATCATGAGTATTAATAGACTTGCGCAGCATCCGTTGCTCAGTTCTGTTTTTCCGCACTTTGTGGGCCTCGGAAACGTAACTCTCGGTTCCTTTCTTCAGAAAAACCTTCTTATTCTTCGAAGATTATTTCCATTACACGATGGCTTCTTCCGAACCATCGACTCCTCGGTCCGGTTTCAAGAAATTTGACTGTGGGAAGAAAATGTCTTTAACGGATCCTCACAGGATCAGTTTGTGGTGCCTGGGATCGGAGCACCACTGTTCGGAATGTGAGGACTGTATGTCCATGACAGCGAAAGCCTTGAAGGAGCGTAAGGGAAGTTAAAGGTAAGGGCTTTAAAACTTCTACTCCCTTGAAAGTTTCTTCGGCTGAGTCGAGACTTTCGTCTCCTCGTCGACAAAAGGAACATTCCCGTTCAAGATCTCGAAGCGGTACTCATCAGTCTTCGAGATCAAAACACTCTAAGAAGAGGCGTCGTAGATCTTTCTTCTTCTTCCTCTATTTCCCCGGAAAGGGTCACCTGCCCCATGAAACACAGCTCTCCGGCGAAGTGGGAGGAATTCTGTAAAAAGATGCTTAGCGTCTTCGAGAAAGCGGCCTCGACCCCCTCGGAGACATGTAAAGGTGATACCCTGGGTGAAAGGCCCGAAAAATCAAAACGCTGCAAGTCGTTGAACCCGGCGAGAAAAGGTACTCGAGAGCGTCATGAACCCTCGAGTAAAAGCAATAAGAACGCGTCATCGACGCCGTTGTCGAAGGGCCCTTCGATGCATAAATCGGTTTCTTCGACGCCACAGTCGACCCTGATGAAAGAGAAACCTACAACTGTCACTACGTCACGGGCAGTTGAGGTGTCGAAAGCCCCGACCATGATGTCGAGGATACCATCGACAAACTCGATGACACCGAGTAGGATTTCGGTCCTCTCGAGTGGACCGAGGTCTTTTCAAACTTTTTCAACGCCTTTTTCAGGATTGTCGAAGCCTATGATGTCCACGTCGACAACCTCGACATTTTCTCAGGCAGTGACAACTAATTTAGCTCCTTCTTCCCTAGAAATGGGTTTTAAACCTTATCCTATGTCTGACTACTTTAGAGCCTTGTCCTCTAAATATGAGGAAGGGGAGGATTCCGACAATGAGAGACCCTTTGGTCTGCAAAGGACTACAATTCCCAGACCTTCAAGAGTGTCTACATGAGGCAAGTGGTTTAGATACTTCTCCAGAAGTAGTTTGCTAAATCAGATCCTGAAGAGCATGCCGAGACTCCTTATAGAATAATTGAATTCATGGGGTGGACTACACCTACACCTTCTTTTCAGAAGGATGACCATACTGATATTTTAGATAAAGGTCCACAGGAGAATCCTGTTGTTCCTTTTCATACTGCTTTGCAAAGAAAAATATCTGCTAATTGGAAAACTCCTGAAGTTATCCCAGCAGTAAATACAGAGTATCAGCTTCAGACCCTGAATATCTGAGTAAGCATCCAACTCCAGAGAGTTTAGTTGTGCAAGCAGCGACTTCATCTAACAGTAAGTTGGCATACCCTACTGTTCCACAGGACAGAGATGATAAAAGATTTGATGCCATGTCAAAAAGTCTTTTCGGCATGTAGTATGGCGCGTAAGTCTATCAACGCCACTTGCACGCTAGCAAGATTCAGCCACACACTTTGGGAGTGTGCTTCATCTGCGGCTGACTGTCTCCCAGAAGGAGAAGAATGGGATGCATTCTTAAATCTCATCAGGGATGGAAAGGATGCAATGTGCGAGCCCCTCCAAACAGGCATTGATTCTACTGCCAGCATCAGCAAGGCCATGGCAGCAAGTACCACAATCTGCAGATTTGCGTGGTTGTGGAAGCCTGGGTTTGCTCCAGATGTGCAAGCCAGACTTCTGAATATGCCCTTTGACGGCACTTCTCTAGTTGGAAAGAAAGCCGATGACAGCCTGGAGAAATTGCAAACATCCAAAGCAGCAGCAAAATCCCTGTGGGCTGCAATCCGGCAAACTCCAAATCTTCCCACAGGTACATCCTGGAGGGAGTAGGTCTTTTCGCTTTTACTCCGCATTCGTAAGAGGCAGAGGACAGCCAGCTCAAAGGGGCCAGAGACGATTCACCCGTGGTGGACGGGTCAAAGGTACAAAAGCCGCAGCAGCAGGTGCCACTTTACCCTCTGCATCTGCGTCAGCCGCTTAAAAACCCCTCTGAGGTCTCCCCTCACAAGACACCAATAGGGGGCAGGTTAACTCAACATCTGGCAGAATGGCAGGCTATTACGTCAGATGTTTGGGCATTGGAGACAGTTGCCCAAGGTTACTGCCTGCCCTTCCTACACACTCCTCAGTCATCCACCGGGGAACAACTCTTTGAAGCTTCCAGCCCCGCTCCTTATGCAGGAGATTTTAGACCTGCTAGAGAAGGGTGCCATAGAACCGGTACCCGTAGCGGAGAGGAACAAGGGTTGGTATCCCCCCCCCCCCCCCCTACTTCCTAGTACCAAAGAAGGACGGAGGACTGAGACCCATCTTGGACTTGCAAGAATTGAACAAATTCCTCAGGAAAGACCATTTCAAGATGGTAACCCTTTCTCAGATCCTTCAGGCCCTCCAGCTTCAGGACTGGTTGGTATCTCTAGACCTTCAGGATGCTTATTTCCATGTGCCAATCCATCTCAAACACAGGAAATACCTGAGGTTCGTAATTGGAAACTCTCACTATCAATTTTGAGTTCTGCCATTTGGGCTGACCTCCGCCCCGTGGTTCTTTACCAAGCTAATGTCGGTGGTGGCTGTAAGTCTGAGGGAAGGGATCCACGTCTAGCCCTACCTGGACGACCAGTTGATCAAAGCAGTATCTCCAGAACAAGCTGCGATCCAGCTAGATTATGTCTGCCACTTCCTTCACAAGCTGGTCTTCTCCCTCAGCTTAAAGAAGTCACAGTTGATCCCATCACAGACTCCAGTTCATTGGAGCAGTCCTGGACACTTCCCTGGGAAAAGCCTCGCCACCAGAGGTGAGGGCTCAAGATATTCTACGGATGGTCACCAAGTTTCAAAATGCCCAACGTCTACCAGCCTTTGACTTTTTGAGGTTGCTAGGACTCATGGCATCCTGCATCTTCCTAGTGCCAGAGGCTCGCCTGAAAATGAGATCCCTCCAGTGGGCACTAAGAACCCAGTGGTCGCAATTCTCAGGAAGAATGTCAGATCTCCTACAAGTCCCGGACAGAGTAGCTTGAGTGGTGGGCCTGTCAGGAGAACATCTTGAAAGGAGAACAGTTTTGGCAACCATGGCCGGAGATAACAGTAGTCACGGATGCCTCTCACGGGGTGGGGAGCTCATGCCAACGACTTGACCATCAGCGGTCGTTGGTCTCTATCCGAGTCCAGACTACACATCAACCTTTTGGAGCAGAGAGCAATCAGACTAGCGCTGAAAGCTTTTCTGCCATCAGTACAGGGAAAGAATGTCCTGATAATGACGGACAACACAGTGGCCATGCACTACCTCAACAAAAGAGGGGGCGTAGGGTCACTGCCACTCTGCAGAGAGGCAATGCAGCTCTGGTTTTGGGCAATTCAAGAAGGAATCTCTATCGGCAGTTCACCTAGCCGGAGAGAAGAACTTGACGGCGGACGCTCTGAGCAGGCAGAGCACAGTCTCCCATGAGTGGGAGCTAGCATAGGAAGTCCTTCCAGAGATCTTCACCCTTTGCGGAAACCCTCAAGCGGATCTGTTTGTCACCAGCATCAATAGGAAGTGCGATCCGTTTTGTTCAAGGGAATTTCCCCTAAGAGGAGCTCTTGGGGATTTGTTTGTAGTGGACTGGGAGTTTCCACTTCTGTACGCGTTTCCTCCAGTCCCTGTCATTCCTCAAATGATCAGGCGGTTGAGAAGATTCCGGAAAGCCATGATCCTAATTGCCCCGGATTGGGCCTGGAGAATGTGGTACCTGGAGCTTCTAGACATGTCCATCTGTCCTCCGATTCGTCTTCCGCAAAGAGAGGATCTTCTCTCGCAGAAGGGAGGTCAGGTTCTCATCCAGACATCAGAACTCTCAACCTTCAGGCTTGGTTTCTGAAAGGTTGAGATACAAGGATTGGGACTTACTGGATGATGATATAGAGGTGTTGCTTTCAGCTAGAAGGCCAGCAACAAAAACTTTATACCGCTGCCATTGGAACAAATTTTGCAGCTGGTGTAGAGAAAAGAATATTGAACCCTTTTCATGTAATACACCGATGGTGTTATCTTTCTTGCTTTACTTAGCAAACTCCGGTCTCCAAATCGGTACGATCAAGGGCTACCTCGCAGCGCTGTCTCTTTCAAAGTACTGCTGAGGAGCCTTCATATTTCAAACTACCTGTAGTAATCCAATTTCTGAAAGGATTTACAAATGTCTATCCACCAAAACCTTTTCAGGTTCCTTTGTGGGACTTAAATCTAGTCTTAAAGTTTCTGATAGGTACTCCTTTTGAACCACTTCATTCTTGTTCACTAAGGTTTCTCACTCTTAAAACAGTCTTTCTAGTGGCCTTAACTTCTGCTAGAAGAGTGAGTGAATTACAGACTCTATCTTGCAAACCTCAGACAATCTTACATAAAGACAAGGTTGTCTTACAAGTGAAGCCCACTTTTCTCCCAAAGGTGGTTCTGAACTCCATATTACTCCGAAAATAACCTTACCTTCGTTCTATCCTCCTCCCCATCCAGGGATAGAGGAAGAAAGATTACACAGGCTGGATCCAAGGCGTGCCTTGAGTTTTTATGTTAGCAGACTAGCCAGGATAAGGCAAGCAGACCAATTGTTTGTAGGATATGCATGGCACAAATTAGGATTGCCGATCACAAAACAGACCATTTCAAGATGAATCATTTTTACCATTTTAGAATGCTACAAATTGGCAGGGAAAGAACCCCTCAACATCTTAGGGCTCATTCAACCACGGGTATCGCACGCAGCCTCTTCGGCTCTCCAAAGAGGGGTCCCAATTAAAAATATGTGCGGCTACCACATGGTCGTCCGCATATACTTTTACCAAATTTTACAGCCTAGATTCCTCCTCTAGCCAGGAGACAAGATTTGGGAAAGCTGTGTTGCATTCTGTACATCTTTAAAGGGAAATATTTCATCTTTACTCCCACCTCCTTTTTATACTACTGCTATGGGAGTCTATCAAAGATGAGGAATACGTCGGGGGACCCAATCCCTTCGAAGAACAAGTTACTTTTTTTTTAACAACTTTATTTATATTTGCTCACAGGTTATGCACATACATTAACAATTTACGATTGTACAGACATATTACATATACAGTTCAGTTGCTTTCCGTGTCTAGATGTTCTGATTCATGTAGTTCAGTCAAATATTGCTTGTATCGTGACCATATGTTTCTGGGTCTACTTCGTGGGGTGACCAAATCAATATATAGTTCTTCAGTGTCATTAATCCAAACAATGTCGCTGTTCCAGTCGTCTATTGTGGGGGGTTGTGCATTCTTCCATCTCATTAGTATGACCCTTTTGGCTGAGTAAACTCAGGGTCAGTAATTTCCGCCACGTCGGATTCATTTTCCCTTCTGCCCCCAACATGCAAGTACGTTGTGTCCATATCACTGGTTGTTCTGCCATTTTGTTAAGCGCTTCACATACCTCTTCCCAAAAGTGCCTCAATTTGGTGCAGTCCCATAGCATATGATATATATTCGCATCTTCAGATTTACATCTTGGACAGGCACCATTCGAGGTAGGATATATTTGCTTAAGCTTTAATGGAGTGTAATGGGTTCTGTGCACTATTTTATAATGTATCAATTTAAACCTTGAGTTGCAGGATATCCCTTTAGTCATTCCGCCAATCTGGGCTTATTCTTGTTCGTCTATCTGTTGGCCCAGGTCTTGTTCCCATCTCCCTTTAGCTGTTTGGGTTACTGCTGGGCGTGTTTGTATTATAGTTTTGTATAGCGTAGATGCAGTAATCTTCTGGGTTCCTCCTGTGAATATATAGTCTAGTGGCATGTTTAATTCAGGTTCTTCTGGGAATGTTGAGTGGATTCGCTGTGTGAAGGTTGCAACTTTGTGGTATTGCTGTTTTTGTGTGTACGTATTGCCCAGCGTATCTTTAATATCCTCCCATGATATAAAGTGTTGGTCCGAAAACAACTGCCCCCACTGTGTGATACCGTTGATGCTCCAATGTCTAGCTATTTCACTTTCAATACTGAGTGGCGTTTGTGGATCTCCCCATATAGGCATACTCGGATGATACAGTTTATCGACACCAAATATGTCGGCAATTCTGGACCACGCTGTGATTCTGACTTTAGAGGGGTTGATCGTATTGTAGTGCTTCGGGGTGGGTCTAGTCATCTTCTGCAGCGCTCCTATCGCCTCTTTCTCTTGTGGTGACCTGGTTATGTCAGTAGGGTTAAGAAAACATGTGGCCCTTTTGGCTGCTTGTTGTGCCTGTGCGGCCAAGAAATAGAGTTCCATGTCTGGCACCATCAGTCCTCCCCTTGGGTATGTGTCTGTCAAGACTCTCCAGCTCAATCTGGGGTGTCCGCCCCAGGCAAAAGCTATACAGGTGCTATTTATTTTGGTGAACAGAGCACGGCCTAGCCACACTGGGATTGTGCTAAAGAGGTAGAAAAGTTTCAGTAGTATCACCATTTTGATTAAGGCTATCCGTCCTGCCATTGATATTGGAAGTACGTTCCATCGCTTCATTTTTGCACTTAATGTTTCACCTAATGTCGTGTAGTTCTGTGCTAGGGATAGTTGGGCTGTTCTGGCTATGTGGGCCCCTAGATACACTGTGTATCGGACGCCATATGAGTTCGTGGAGGTTCTGGGGCTGTATTGTGGCGTCTGTGAGCGGAAATATTTCTGATTTGTGGGGGTTGAGGTGCAGTCCCGAATATTCGCCGAACTTCCTGACCTCTGCTAGGGTCTTGCCAAGCGTTCTGTCTGGGTTTTTTAAATATAAAAGTATGTCGTCTGCATATAGCGTTATAATTTGTAGTTTTCCTTCGAGGTATAACCCAAACGAGCTGTATCGAGATCTAAGGATGTCTGCTAGTGGTTCTATCACCAGGGCAAAAAGTAAGGGGGAGAGCGGGCAACCTTGTCTGGTACCTCCCAACAGTTCCAATAAGTCCGTGAGGGTTCCATTCACTCTGATCCTTGCATATGGTCGTGTGTATAGCACCTGAATCCACTTTATGAAGTTTGGGCCAAATCCGTAGTTGCGCAGTACCCCAAAATAGAAGGGCCATGAGACTGTTGAACGCTTTCTTCATATCTAGGGATACTGCAACCCCCTGAGTGGTAGCAAGTATAGATGTCATTATCTGATGGCACCGTCTGATATTAGTGGCTGTAGATCTACCCGTTATAAAACCTGCCTGATCTTCGTGTATCATATATGGCATGTATGGTGTAAGTCTTGCCGCTAGTAATTTGGCCAGGATCTTGGCATCAGTATTTATTAGTGATAATGGGCGATATGATCCACATTCTTCTGGGGGTTTGCCAGGTTTAAGTAAGAGTGTGATTGCTTCCCTGGTGGTTTCGGGGAGTTCTCCCATTTCCAAAGCTTCCTTCTAGACAGCATGTAGTCTGGGAGTCAGGATTGGACTAAACTCTTTATAGAATTCAGCTCCCAGCCCATCTGCACCCGGTGCCTTTCCGTTGGGAAGAGCTTTTATTGCTACATTTATTCAGCTTCAGTAATGGGTGCCTCTAGTAGTTCCCTCGTCGATTCTGCATCGATTCTCGATGTCTGTGATTGTGCCCTGGGGGGAATATAGTTCTTTATAGAACTTGTAAAATGTCTTTTACCTCATTCTGATTTGTTGATATTGTACCATTATCTATTTGTATACAGGGTATATTAGTGGGGCCCCTTTCTCCCCGCACTGCTCTGGCCAGTAGTTTCCCAGGGCGCTCCCCTTCACTGTATCTGCGTGCTGCTATGGGCCTGTCGAAATATCTTATCTCTTGGTCTGCTGTTTCTCCATACTCCTCTAGTTTGGTCTTAATTTCAGTGCCCAATTGTGGGGTCGAGATAATGGTATACTGGATCTGTAGTGATGATTGCGTCTCGAGTCTTTCCAGTCTAGCCCTAATATCTTTAAGGATTCCCCCTTCGATGGATATCGATTGGCCCCTTATGCAGACTTTGAATGCTTGCCACAGTGTAGCCTGGGTCGAGACCGAGTGTTCATTGATCTCGAAGTAGTCTTGAACATATTGCGCCATTGAGTTTTTATATACTAAGTCACTTAGGGCTGCTGGTTTAAATCTCCATGGCGGTCTTGGGCTCATTTTGTCCGGGATTTGCAGTGTTGGTTGTATCGGGGAATGGTCGGAGTAGGTTCTGGGAAATATGTGGGATTTTGTTACCCAGGCAATGCTATCAGTGTCTATTAGCCATAAGTCCATTCTAGAGTGCATATCATGGACTGTGGAGTAGTAGGTGTATTCTCTGCTACCCGGGTTCAATGTTCTCCAGACATCCTTTAATTGTAAATCTGTCATTTGTGTGAGTATTGTCTGTGCTGCTTTGGTTAATGTTCTGGCCTGCGTCGATGTACGATCTAGCTGTACATCCAGTATCGTGTTGAAATCCACACCGCATAACACCCGGGCTGTAGGGTATCTCTATAGTTTTCCAAACACTGTGGAGTAGAACCCTGGCTGGTCAGTATTCGGGCCGTATATGTTTAAAAAAACAATTTCTTTATCATATAGCCTGCCATGTACTAGAACATATCTCCCATCAGGGTCACATTCGGTCCCCTCACAGACAAACGGTAGCGTTTTATGTATTAATAGCTCCGCTCCCCTTGCCCTAGTGGAGTAAGTCCTGAAGTATTGATGAGTGCCCCAATTTGCTATCAATAGTTCACCGTGTCGAGGGCCTATGTGTGCCACCTGGAAGAAAATTATCTTGGCTTTTTGTCTGTTGAGGTAGGCCATTATCTTCCTTGTCTTGATCTTGGAGCCCAAACCCCTAACATTCCAACTCAGTACATTAATGGTTTCAGCGTTAGGCCTATCCATTATCTATGAAGTATATGCTATATTGTGTGTCTCGATATGTCTGCGTTATTTGCTCGATAGCTTCAGTGCTTAGAACCTGTGTGCTTTTTGTGTTTGGGTTAGATCCTCCCCCCTCCCTCACAGTTCCCTTAACTCCAACTGTCATTCAATTTCCATCCCTCCCCACAACATTTCGAGCACCTGCTACAGGGGGGGGCTGCGGCATCTCCAGTGCCCGAGCCAACTTTAATGATAAGTATCCTGTCCGGTTCACTCCTGTTACTCTCACAAATCTTAGAGTTTTTGGGATGATGTTTCCGTTGTAGTTTGAAACATGTGTTTCCTTTCCATTTCTAGCATCCCAGATATGATCTTCCCGGAGGGAAGCTTCTGACATTGTTGTTCCTTCACATTTCGAGATCATGGTAACTGTGTTTAGGTTTCAGAATTGATTAGATCGTCCACACTTTAGGTCTGTCCATTATTAGGGGGAATATGCGTTTCAATAAATTTTCGCCTCTTCTTCGGGAAACGTGAAAAAATATGGTTTATTCTGATGTTGAATTTTGAGCCTGGCGGGGTAGAGAATTGCATATTGTACCTGTCGTTCACGCAGCATTTTCCTGACTCCTGTGAAGTGTTTCCTTTCCTGTTGGACCGCCGGGGTGAAATCTGGAAAGACGCGGATGACATTTGCCTCCCATTTTATCTCCTGTTTCTCTCTAGCGGTTTTTAGAACCAGATCCCTGTCCCTGTAGTTCATCATGCGTGCTATAATGGGCCTGGGATATGCTCCGGGTTTTGGCTTCGGGGCTAATGATCTGTGCACCCTTTCCACTATGAACGCCGGTGACCATCCTGGATCTCCCAATAGTGTGCGTAAAAGGTCCTCTATCGCTTTCTCCATTGGTCCCTTTATTGCCCCTTCCGGAACACCAATTATGCAGATATTGTTTCTCCGGGACCTCGCTTCCAAATCTTCACATTTGGTTTTCACTGTGCCTAGTTCGATGGCCATTGTGGATACCATGTTCTTCAGGGCCTCCAGAGTGTCCTCAGTGCTAGATATCCTGGATTCTGCCTCGGTCATGCGAGTGGTTGTCTTGTCTAGTTGTGTTTTTATATTGGCGACTGTTGCCGTGATGCCATCCAGCTTGTCCGTGAGAGCTGCGAAGCCCTGTTGCATCGGCTGAAAAACAGCCTGTGGGTCCATCATGGTGGCCGGGGGTTCTGATTCTCATGTACACGCATTACCTCGTCTCTTTCGGTTTCTCTCTGCATCGTGGTTGTGTATTTATCGATGGTTCCTCTGCTTTTCTTTGGGCCAAAGTTTTTGGGCATCGTCCCTGGTCTGGGGGTTTTCTCAGACGTGTGTGTTTTGGACCTCTTCCCCCCAGTTATATTGTGATTGTGGTTATATTTCCCCTTCCTGGTATGATCTTACGTGGTGTCTACAAAGCGGCAATGTTGGGAGCTGATCCGTCTTGCTGCCGGATTAATGACTTGCGCCTCCGAGCTCTTATTGTCTGTGGTCCTGATGTGGGTATCTATCTCGGTGCTCAGGGGGAAGGTTATGATAGTTTTACCACATTTTTTTTTTTATTATTGCCTAATCTTCCCGGGCACTTCGGACGGAGTGGCAGAGGAACCAGTACCCAGCCAATGTTGTAATGATAGTCACCGGTGTTTCGTACAGTTCCGTTATTTATTGCTGGGATGAAAAAAAGTCTGTTGCCGCACTTGGGTGCCAAAAGATTTTGTTGTAGCTGTGCGTTACTTGAGTGGTACTGGGGAGCCTTCCTGCGCCTTCGCCGCGAGGCGGAGCCCACCGTCTTCACAGGGGTGAGGATTCAATGGCGTTGAAGGGGGTCAGGGGGTGGAAGGAAGGTGACCCTCTCAGCCTCGGGTCCGCCTGCCCACGCGGTAGAAACTGTGCAGGAATACTGAGTGTCTTTTTATTGTTTTTCCAGACTGCGGCATGTCTTTTAGCCCCCGAGCCCAGTTCACAGGGCGCGCGGAAGGCAATGATATACAGAGGGAGCGGGAAGGGCTTACCTCTTCAGCCGCGGCACGACCCGGGGGAGGGACGTCACTTGTTCAGGTCGCCGGCGTGATGAAGGCCGAGGGGGTCAGCGGGTGCTCTCCGATGGTCGGAGCGCCCGGGACTTTCCCTCGCCGGATAGCTGGTGAAGCGAGCGGTCCGCTGCTGCCGCGCACGCCGTCTCAGGGCGGGGCTCCTCCCCTCTCTCCTCGGCCGCCAAGTCTCAGGCTGCTGCGTGGGACCTCCGGGCTCCTATCTCCGGAACCGCCACATCGATCAATCCCAAATTTCGTGTGGGTAGTCGGTTGCTATTGTTATCCTTTCTTCTCCAAAATCGCGTGAAACCGGATCGGGCAAATTCTTTTTTTGGCTCGCGGCCCTGGGTTTCGCCAGAGCTCACATGAAATCTGCCATTTTTCTTGCGCGCGCAATAGCGCCCCCCCCCGAAGAACAAGTTGCTTACCAAACTGCTAATGTTCTTTCGATGGAATGTTCCTCCGATTTATTCCTTATCGCCCCTCCCATCCATCCCCGCAGTGAAACTTCCCTTGTAGTTGCAGCTTACACTCCTTCAAGGTTACTAACCAATTAAAGCAGAGCAAATCTGAACTTCAAAACGGAACTGAGCAACGGACACTGCGCAAGTCTATACTCATGATGGCGGAGGCTGTCAAGGGACATCGACTCGAGGGACGTCGACGCGCAGCGCCCTCTAATGAAAAAAAATTCCGAGGCCAGCAAGCTGGAATGGATGATATCAAAGAATAGGAATACGTCGAAGGACACAATCCCTTCGAAAGAACGTTACCAGTTTGGTAAGTAACTTGTTCTTTGGTGTTGTCATGCAGTTTGAAGATGAGCATGGGCCGGTAGGCGAAAGCACAGTGTGCGCGATGCTGTCCGGTGAGTAATGCGCGGCGCTGTTTCGCCTTTTTATATTGCTAACCTGTGTCTTTTCTTGCCTTGCAGGTTGCGATGTTCCTCGCCGAGCGCTGTAATGTTCCAGCAATGATACTGACCGAGAGATGACTACCCAGGTAAGAATTGTGTGGCTTTCTTCATTCGTGAGGAAACGTGAGTAAACGCTTACTAATGCTGTCTTTCTTTCGCCTCTTTCCAGGTTATGGTATTCCAGGATGCATGCAGTGCCGGATGATGGAGTTCGTACCTTCAGGTGAGTGGAACTGAAGTCAGCGATGGATTGAAGACAGGATACTGTTCCAGGTAAGTATCGTAGTGTTCTTCCTCTCTCTGCAGGTCCTTGGTTACAGGTAAACTGGCATCAAAGAACTGGACACAGTGAGCGTTACGCTGCCCACAGCAGAATAATGCAAATTATGTTTTGCTGTTTGGGTGCGGTTTAAATAGTCTCAGGTAAAGTAGTCTAGGTAAAATAGTCCCAGGCCTGCCACACCCAAAAGACTAGACCGCATAGCTCAGTTCCTTGTAACTGAGCTGTGTGTGCCTCCATGTTGCCTGAACATCCCCCCCACCCCAAGTTAAATAGTCCCAAGTAAATAGTCCCATTCTAATGTTGGTCTTCATGATGGTTATGAGCCTGGTGCCAAAGGCGCCGGGACTGACTCCAAGAGAGTCTTGGATGAGGTTTTAAGGCCTTTGACCTGGCCCTAACTGGAAGGCTGACTTGCTAGTGAGGGCCAGGGGCAAGGGTCATGAGAGTAACTGCCCCCTCTCTCCAATTCAATGGATCCAATGCTATGCCTCTCTGCCTACTCCAAACCAACTGTGCCCTATAGGCCTCAGAAATGCTAGACTAGGATCTCACATTAATAACACATGGCTGATCAACACTCACCACAAGACTCTCCCTATTCGACGAGACCACACTTAAAAGACCTACATTAGTCAACGCTGATCATAACATATGCAACAACACCTTGCCTCCTAAGGCAGCTAAACCTCCACTTACAGGTACTCCTCTAACTGAGCTACCTCACATCAATGGAGCCCTCAATAACGCCTGTTCCTTGATTGTTCATGCGCTGACATGGCAGACCTCATGGCAGACCTCATTCAATCACTTAGACTTTTTAGCAATCACGTCAACTTGGTTACACTCTGCAGCGGGCCCCTCCCTCTCACTAGCATTACTAGAAAATTACACAATCATCAGAACGGCTTGAACATCCAGCAGAGGTGGGGGGAGTCGCATGTATTGCCAAAAACCAACTTGGCCTTCGAGAATTTTCCAACTAACCATTCTCTTGGGGAGAACTTCTGTCCGTCAAACTCCCTCGATCAGCTGCACACACCTTACTTATCCACCTCCTATACAGACCCCCAGGCCCTATCTCTTCCTTTGAGGAAGACATCACACACCTTCTCACCCGGAACACCAAACATGGCTCCCAATTCATGTACTAGGAGATCTTAACTTCGGCTTCCACGACGCTCGTAATGCTAACGCTACAGCCATAGAGAATACTCTTTCAGAGCTTGGATTCTCACACTGCATAACCGACCCAACACATAGCAAAAGGCAGAACTTTGAACTGGTAGCAGACTTCAACTGTAACACTAAGATCCTTTCCAATTCTCCTTGATACCGGCCGCCCTATTTCCAGCAACACACAAGCACCTCCTGCCTTAACGCACAACAATTGCTTGTTCACTCTGGAGAACCTACTTCCCATACTTCAGCCTATTACCGACCCTCCCAAACATTTAGACAAGGATCCTGCCCTTCTTGTGGACTTGTATAATCACAATCTACTCCAAACCTTGGATCAAATTTCTCTACTCAAAATGAGAAAAGGTAGGCCACCAGCGCACATAAACAAGTGGTTCTCTCCAAACTTGAAAGCTTTGCGCAGATCCAAAAGATGCTGCAAAGCTAATTGGGAAAAAAATACACTGTCCAGAACAAGGAAAACTTCACTACTGCTTCTAACACCTACAAAGCTACCATCCTTAAAACCAAAAGTGACACCTTCAATGAGAGAATTCAAAACGCTAAGTCTAGCTCTAAAGAGCTTTTCACTATCCTTAGGTAGTTAGTCACCAGTTCCTCCCTCAGAATCCTGCATTAAAGATGCCTCTTGGTGTGCCAACATCCAAAATGCCCTACGAGACAAAATCGCTGTATTGCAAACAAAAATAGAAGCAAAAATACTCCGCCTTCCATCAAGCACAAATCCTAGCGAGCCCCACAACACTCCTCCCAGATTTTGCAGCTTATTCAAATTCACCCCGGTCACCACCAAAGAAGTAGAAGATATCATAGCAAGACTAAAAAATCTTCAAGATGTCAAGGGAACATCTGCCCAGCAACGATCATAAAGGAGGGGTGAAGGAATTGGCTCCATCACCTCCCTCATAAACTCTTCATTTGAATTGTGCACTGTCCCAAACAATCTCACATGCCTGGGTCATGCCACTTCTTAAAAAACTAAATCTCGATCCTCGCATTCCTACCAATTACAGACCTATACCTACTGGACCTTTTTTCTCTTGAAAATCTTAGATAAAGTGGCATACCTCAAATTCAAAACCATCTCGGAAGCCAATAACCGTCTAGGCCTTCGTCAGTCAGGGTTTAGACCACGACATGGTACAGAGACAGCCATCCTGGACTTAAAAATCCAGATGGATGAATCTAAAGATGATGGAAATCCAACCGTACTCCTCCTGCATGACCTATCAGCAGCTTTTGATTTAGTCGACCATAATCTACTCACTAAACACTTGACTGCAGCAGCCTCCTTCTCTCTTAAAGCTGCCGCCTGGATTCATTCCTTCCTAGCAGGCACCTACGGCTTCAGTGCAACCTGCCCCAATCACATGCAGAGTCCCTCAGGGTTCCTGTGTCTCCCCGACCCTATACAATATCTTTACCAAGCTATTGTTTGACCATTTAGATTACTTGGGTGTTTCCTATACTAATTACGCGGATGAGGATTTGCGTGCCATCACTCCTACAGGCTCATATGACAAAGACTTCAAACTCCTGAACGAAACCTACCTTAGAATCCAGGCATGGATGGCCAGTCACGGTCTATGCCTCGACGACGAGAATACCGAGCTACTACTCATTTATTCAAGACCGCGACTTAACAAGTTAAATTTGCGCATTTGGAGGAAGTGCTTTTGTGAAGTGCTGTCGGCTGTGGAGGAGCCCGAATGCCAGTTTCCTGTGGCTCCTGAATTACAACTTAAAAACTTGGTAAAGACACAGAGGAAGGAGAGACTCTCACATAAACTATTAAGTACACTATAAGCAGTGTTACTTATATAATATACCTTCTTATTCTACTTATTTACAGAGTTACAAGCCTAAGTTCTCCCCCTTTTTCCCACAATCCTCAAACGAGCATTTGGCGCGCGCGCATTTGGAGGAAGTGCTGTCTGCTGGCTGAGGACTGTGGGTAAACCTAACGTTATTTTCTCACTTTTGAAGCTCCGTGTCTGACTGTAAAACTGTATTTTTTGTTTAATAGTGGATGCTTTAGCAAACTGTGTTTGCACGAGCATTTGGGTATTGTTTACTTTATGCCATGCTTTTGTCTGGCACCGTAACTAAATGAGCAGTGAATACGACAGTGTTGTCGGTGCCTAAAAGAGAGGCAACCACGGAGCAAACTTACTTTTTCCCCTCGCATTTGTTTGAATTGTAATTTGATTTCCTGTAACGAGCGACCCTTTTGCTTGTAGTACATTGTAGTAACTAAGTGGGTGCCTTTAGTTTACTGCAATCAAAATGGTTATGACTCGGCGCACCGGGATGCCGTTGAAAGAAACCATCACCGTGTGTGCGCGGGAAGCCATTTCTACGCCTAAAACGTCTTCAAGAACAATCTCATGCGAGTTAGAAAATCAGCCTCTAGCATAAGAGCTTGTTCGGCAATGGCTGACATCAGAAAATTCTGTGTTCTAGGGGGTAAAACCGGAAAAGGTCACGAAAGCGTTCAAAACCCAAGTGTTAATGGTGTTTTAAATCAGGTTCTAGCATGTAGAGATACTCATGGGAGCAACGTGAGCACTCGATCCTCCCTCCCTGATTCGTTAATTGTTGCAGGAGTCCTTAATGTAATTGACCAACAAGGACTGGGTGGGATGGAACCACAAAATGAAGTGATAGAAATCTTCCCCAGAATACAAACTACCCTCGAACATAGTGACGAGGAAACGGTGCAGTATGCCCCTGTCAGCAATAGTGAAAGGGAGACTGTTGATGAGGTGAGAATGGTAAATACTCACAATAGCAACATGGTTAGTTCACCAGAGGCAAAAAAATCCAGTAGTTCCAAGCAGGTCCTAGACGATAGTGAAGACAGACAAGATTTATATCAATCACCTATGATGTTTTCCCCTACTGCTAATGCATCTTCTGTAATGTCCTGCTCTTTCGCTCAACCGACCCGTCGGCGGAATCACTCTGCTCCAAATGAAAAAATACAAGCAATACCGGGAAACTTCGTAATAGGTTTAGAAACATCATTACAAACTATGAACGCAGCTTTGTTCTCACTTACACGTCTATATGACACACTAGATACCAAATTAAATGATCAACATTCCTTATTAATTAAATTGTTACAAAGAAATAAAGTTAACGAATCACACGGTGTATGCTGTGAGAAACAAACTAGCAGACACAATAGTCCAGTTGTAAATTCAGAACCGAGAATTGAAGAAATAAAATTGCAGGATGATGAGATACTACTAATTGATTGCACACAAAATCAACAGACTGCATTGCAACTGGGGGCTAAAAAAAAGGAGGAAGTCTTACATAACTTGTTAAGAAAACTATTACCATTGACCTCCTTAATAAGTGTCTGGAAAGCACTCCCATATATACCATCCAAGATATAAATGAGAAAACCAGGGCAATCATGCAGATAAAAAAGAAAGCCAAGTCTAAAAACTTGGAAATGTCCAGTAATCAACCTCCGAAACAGAATAAAAACAGTGTGGCTCAAACTGCTTCCGGGGTATCAGAGAATAGTAATACCCTAACGTACAACATTTTTGATACGAAAAACAAAGAAACGAATACTATTGCCAAAGCAGCAACAAAAAAAATCAAATGTTCCAACTGCTGCAAATTCTAAAATTACAGGCACAAGGCAGTTTATCTGCACTCTAACGATACCCAAAACAGCAGCTGCTGTGGCTCGGACGGCCATCGCTAATAAATATCGAAATGTGATATTACAAAAAGCGAGTCAAGGTCGGTTGTCACAAATTAGGCCTGTAGAATATGAGCCTTTAGACAATTTAATCCTCTTGGCAAAACAGCAAAAGGAAGTTGCAAATGGTAATACTGAAAACGAGCAAGACAGAATGGATCGTAACAGTGAATCAAAAGTCACAGCAAGCACGTTGACGGGTCAGCTAAATGGTGACTTAAATCATACTGAGAGATTGGCAATGGGAAAGAAATCAGAACAAACTGGCGAGGGGGGGTGAATGTCTCGACTCAGTAAAACAGAATCAGGAAAAACTCATCTCAATGAGTGAATGGAAAACGGAAATAGAGCAAGCTTTAAAAAGAATTATTGCCCAGGCGAATATTCAAGAGAATCCAATAGTAAAAGCTATGGGTGGTGGAGTACAAACACCTTTGGTTAACACCACAAGGCAATTTAATTTTTTGTCACATGCCAAAGTAAGCTATGCACCCAAAGTGGGGTCCCGTACTCCATTGAGAGATTCAAACACAAACTGTTTGATGATGCAGTGTCGCCCTCATCCCTGACATAGACAATCCGTGATGAATATATTTGCAGAGGTTCTAGCTCTTGAAGAGATATGCTCGAGTGACATAGATCAGATAGAATTTCCTCATAGAAATGACTTGTCTATGATAAAGTTATGGATGAAATCAAGCTTTGTTAAAAATGCTGTGTGGGAGGCGAGAGATGACCTAAATGAACTGGGTTTTATTTTATTAAACCCAGCTCTTTTTGATCAGCAACAGCCTCCTAACCTGAGAATCAGTATGTTTCTAAACCAAATGTGAACCAGAAAGGTCAAAATCATAACTCACAGACAAATGTGGCAAGATTGGACAGACAAATGTTGGCTACTAGAGAAATGAGACTGAATAACAACTAACTAGTCCAAAATCAGAAAACTCTCTCCCTAGCCCCTTGGAACACAAGAGGCTTTAAGCATCTTACTAAATCTAAAGATAGCCTACTGATGAGTTATGATATTTTGGCCTTTCAGGAAATATGGCTTTCCATCGCCCCTGTTTGGGATAAACATATTGTATTATTGATTCCAGCTATCGTGCCAGTCAGAGGTAGACCCATGGCAGGTTTAATGGTAGCCATAAAATCATCTCCCAATATGCAAATTGAGCCATGGTTTTCACCAAATAGTTTCCTGCAATTGGTAAAGATAAAATTAAATTCAACAAATATTGGTTTGATAAACATCATGCTGCAATAACTGATTTTGACTTTCTCGATGCCATGGATGAAGTACTAAAATTTACAATACTGGACCCAATTTGTGGTCCAGTAATTACTGGAGACTTGAGTTTAACATGCATACCCCAAGTGGGGAAACCTCTGACTCCGATAGCGAAATGATGGAATGCCTTTATGGTTGAACGTCCGTTCCTAATGTTAAATGGAGCAAAAAAAGGTGATATGCCACACACAGTACATGGCATAGAGGTTCACAAACAGCAACAATTGATTATACTTTTGTTGACAGAGATCTGTTTAATCACATCAGAATTTCAAATTATTTCTCAGGAAATAAGTGACCACGACATTCAATCTATAAAATGGTCGTGGTTTACAGAATCCAAAACATTTGATTCATCCCTAGCTCGAAATTTAACGACGAACTCTGCACAAAATAGGTTCCATTGGACTCCTTTATCTCTTCAAACCCTAAGTGAAAATTTGATTCGATTACCGAATGGAGATGCATACTATGGCTGTAATATCTTCCCTTCTTATGTCGAAGAAATGCACATTTTTAGGATGTAGAAAAACAACCATAACAGAACATATCTTAGAACTTTGCATACATTTGACCATGAGGTGGCCCTCTATAAAACTCAATATAGAGCTGATAGAAGAAAAATCAAAAAGAGAAATCCTCCTGACTGCCTGCGCCTTTTGAATGCTCTAAAATGTAAAAATAAAAATTCGATAAGAGCAAGAAAGGCCCTAATGTATCAACGTGACACAGAGGCCATGCAGAGGAGTTTACAAGACAAGAATTCGGCAAAAATATGGTCGCACTTAAAATATACTCAAATTAAAACTCAAATGGTGAATCAAATGAATCCGATTCCCCAAGAAGTGTGGGCTGTTTATTTACAAATCCTTGTATGCTGACACAATAACTAGTAGGCGCCAGGACACTGTACAGTGGAGTAAAATAGGGAATCTTGTTTTTGACATCGATGACATTCTGCTATTTATCTCAAAGCTGTCTACATCTCGCGCGCCGGGCCCCGATGGACTTTCTAAATTTATGTTAAAAAAATCCCACTGCTTGGGCTCAAATTCTAGTCACCATTTTCAATCAAATTGTGTTAACTCGGTGTATTCCTGGCTCCTGGAGGCAATCATTCACCATACCCCATTAACAAAAAGGGGGATAATCAAAACCCTAGGAATTATAAACCTATATCTCTGTTGGATATACCAAGTAAAATGTTTGCACGACTCTTACTAAGAGATATCAACAAATGGTTGAATGGAGCAGGAAATAGAGACCCAAATCAAACTGGCTTTATGCCAGGGATGGGGACAGCAGTTAATCTTCACATATTAGAAGTCATAAACAGCAACACCAGAAGGGCCAGGTAGTTTATATGGCCTTTATTGACTTCCAGGCCGCCTTCAATTCAGTGTGCAGGAAACTTCAAATCAAAAAGCTAAAGGATGCGAAGTGTCCTGATTGTCTCATATTTTGGGTTAATGAATTACATTCTCAACCACGGTTCAAATCATATTGGTCCTAGACGGTACTCTGTCAGACCCAATTTAAACTTTCCGTGGATTAAAACAAGGGTGCATACTGGCGAGTACCTTGTTAAATTTTTTCATGTCGGCAGTGCAGCAAGAGTTTATGAACATCAAATCTGATGCTCCCCGTTTGGGAGGTCATGCGGTCCCCTGGTTGTTCTTTGCCGACGATCTAGTGTTGCTAGCTAAAACCCCAGGGGGCTTGCAAGCTCTCCTATGTTGCTTAAGTAACTATGCCGATGTAAATCTGTTAAAAATTAACCAAGATAAGTGCAAAATCATGATACTTGAGCCTAAGAAGAAAGCCTCTAAATTTAGAGTGTGGCAAATACAAAGCGTTAATATAGGAATTGTCAATGAATACAAGTATTTGGGAATAACAATTGGTAATGACCAACAGGATAAACCTTACTACAGAGAAATTGAAAATAAAGTTAACACCGGTATAGCCCAGTCAAAGATACTACAGGGCAAATTTGGAAAGTTTTCGCTACTACCTGCCATCACATTTTATAAGCAAAAAGTCACACCCATAATAACTTATGGGGCAGAAACCGGAGAGATCATAATAGTGTGTTTGGCTAAGATTGGAGGGTTGTTTGTGTCCTCCCAATGTCTATATCAATGTGTCTGCTAAGGCACGAAATGAGGCTAGTATCCTTGTATGCAATATATTCATGGAAAGTCATGTAAGTGTATCAAAAATATCTGATAGCTGTGAGAGAAAATGGAATAATGTATACAATGGGAAGATAAATGTTGAAATCGATGAATCCTAATATCCTGGATTGGAGAAAATGGATAAAAGTACTGATGGAGATGGCCGGCATTAATGATGATCTACTTATTAATCCCGAGAGGGCAAAAATGAAAGTGTGGTTGTATGATTGGATCAAAACTAGAGATGCATGCATGAAATTGAAAGTGTTCAAACAAGCTTTTGCAATCAAAAAACTAATTGTAGTTGAAAATTATCTAACTAGGTTTCCTGATCCCAAAGCCAGATATTCATATGAGAATCAGGCTGAACATTTGTCTAACGAATGAAGTGCGCTTTATGAGAAATAATACATCCAATGCCAGCTGTAGATTTTGCCTTGTACCATCAGCTATAGAGACACTAAAACATCTAATCTCTGAATGTTCTGCGTTATTGAGGCAAAGATGTCATATGTTTAAACATTTATTTGCGAATTATTCTATGCTGAGCGAGGAAAGCTTTTGGAACATTTTGTATAACAGTCAGTCTGCAAAAATGAACATTGCGAGTCTTTTGTTTGTTGAATCGTTAAGTTTACTGAATCAAACTGATACTATTAACCTCAAGGTGACAGGATCCATCAAATAATTGTTCTTAAAACGTTGTGTTCTTATGTAATGAAATGTATCCATTAGAGATTGTATTGAGAAACGTTTTACTGTAACTATTTTTATATTGCGTAAATGTTTGTTTTTGAAAGGATGTATTTTACAGCTATATCAAAATAAAAACATTAAAAGAAAATCCCAATATAATTCTTTCAACATCGATGGGAATAGCATCAGTCTTCAATTATGTAAAAACTGAGTATACCTGGATTCTAGCCTCTCCAGACAAGTCAATGCAACGGCCTCAGCAACAGCTTACACCTCCACTTATCCACCAACAGCTGTATCACATTGGCTAGAGCACTCATACTTTCAAAACTGGACTACTGTAACACTTTACACTTGGACACTAGCAAACGAAACCTGAATAGGTTACAAGTGTTGCAAAACAATGTTCTTAGAACTGCTCTAAACATCTCTCGATCTAACCACATCTTGCAAGCAAGACGTAATGCCAACTGGCTCCCAGTACAAGACAGGATCACATTCAGAACACTAGTGATCACTCATAAATGCCTCGACAAATTCAACAGAAATCAATCCACCAGACCTACTAGATCCAACTACTCATACTGCCTTAATATTCCCAAATACAAACTACAACAAGCAGGTGGATCCAGTTTCCGATTCCTAGCAGCTAAGATCTGGAACTACTTGCCCACAGCGCTAAGAGCCAAACTGTCTTTTTGGTCCTTCAGAAATAAGGTAAAAGCTTGGCTCTTTTCCCAGCTAAACTAAGGCCTAACTACATCAGCACACTTCACTTGACTAAATGTGGGATTTTGTCCAACACTAGGCATTAGTCGCTCGCGTTCTCTATTTGTAACTATTGATTTCCGTATTTATTTCTTCTGCCAGGCACGTTATCTTGATCTGTAACATAACTCAACTGCCTTCCTATTTCTACCATATTGTAACACCTATATTTATGCAACATCTGTTGTCTGTATAAGCAAAAGCGCCCAGATACCTTTTAGCTTGGGTGCGCTCTATAAGTAAATAAACTAAACTAAGAGTGATAGTTGAATTGGTCACGTGCCAAGGGAAATATTGGGGCGGTTTTGAAAATCTTAGTCTTTGTATTGTTTAAAAGTAACCACATGTCCCACCAAGAAATACAGAAACAATGTGGTTGAATGCAAATGAAGAAACAAAGTAAATACATTTTGAATGGATTGTGTCCTCCAACGTATTCCACATCTTTGACATGTAATGTCCACAGCTGTGTACTTTTGAAACTTTTTTTCGGCAGAAGGCGTCCTGCGTTGATGGCGTCGGGTTGATGTCCCTCGAAAGGCCTCTGTCGAGGGCGACGTCACTGGATGTTATAAAAAGGACGCACAGCGCCCGTAGCCTCAGTTCCGTTTTTTCCGCAAACGTGTTTGCTTCGGAGACTCTGCACACCTTGTGTATTCCCTGTGAGTATTTCTTCTTCTTTGACCCCTTCTGGCTTCAAGACTTGCCGGGACTGCAAGTGTAAGATGCGATGCGGGTCAGTAGTCGACATTTGTTTGTGGTGCTTAGGCGAGACTCACGACACAGACTGTTCCAAATGACAGTCGCTGACTGCTAAGGCCTTGCTGGAGTGTAAGGGAAAGCTTCAGGTAGGTAGGGGTTCTAAACCCAGTAAGTCCCGGAAATCTAAGTCCAAGGGTATGTCCACCGATGATTCGAGGGGCGACTCTCTGCATCAGGAGTCCCGGGGGGGGGGGGGGGGGTCTCGGTCCCGGAGTGGTTCCCGCCATTCGTCCTCGTCATCTCGGCATTCTAGGAATCGCCATCACCGGTCGCCTTCCCCGTCGTCCTAGGAGGATGGAGCCGCGAGGAAAGTGGCTTGTTCAACAAAGTCCTAGACTCCGCAGGAATGAGTTGCCTTGAGGGAGCAGATGTTGGTGATTTTCCAATCGCAGGGCACAGTTCCATCTGCGCCTTTTAATGAAGGCGGCAAGGAACGGTCTCAATCGGGTCCTCGGCGCAATCCTCATCGGTAACCTTCAAGGTCCTGTTCGGACAAGGCTCATGATGGTTGCAAGAGACATGCTTCCAGGTCTCGGTCCTCGTCCCCAGCGAGACCGCAGAAACCTGCTGAGGACTCAGTCAGCGATGTGTCCGTCGGATACGGATGTCGAAGCTTTGCCTTCGTACCAGCCGTCGGCACCGTTGTCGATGCCGAAGCCGTCGGCGCTCTCGATGCCAAAGCCATCGACGCCTTTGGGGCCTTTTGGCCGGAATTCGCCGTCAGAGGTCCCTGGTCCCCAGGAAGGCTATTTCCAAGTCTGTAAGGTTTGTTAAGGACTCCTGACCCTTGGCTGTCCCGAGACAGGACTTTTACCTCCCTCTGGATGACATCTATGAGGAGGAGGAGAGGTCAGATTTAGAGTTTGACCCTGTTGAGGCTCCTGTCTTTTCATGGGATAGTCAATTGGAAGAGTTAAGGCAATCTCTTCGTGATGCCAGTGGCTTAGACACTTCTCCTGAGGTGGAATTTGGCAGGCCTGAGCCTGGGGCTCATGCTGAGTCGTCCGACAGGAGACTGATGGCTAGGGTCACAGAATATCTTGGTTGGTCCACTCCTCCTGAAGCATTTGTTCAGGATAATTGACAGATATTTTGGATCAAGGTCCGTCCTCTGACCCGGGGTTACCTTTCCATTTGACCTTGCAGAAAAGGGTGGTGGCTGCTTGGCAGACCTTGGAATCTCTTCCGTCAGTTAACAGATCGTTAACTAAAACATACTGCCCTTCCGGTTGTGACCCCAGCTACATTTCCTTTCACCCCACTCCCGAGGGTTTGGTGGTTCAGGCGGCTTTGGCCTCCTCGAGGCAGGTGGTGTACCCTACCATCCCTCTTGATAGGGACGACAAACGCTTTGACGGTTGGGCACGCAAGGTGTTTTCTGCGGGGAGTATGGCGCTGAAATCGGCTAACTCCACTTGTGCCTTGGCAAGATTTTCTCACACTCTGTGGAGTTGTTTCTCTTGCGGCTGAGCATATTCCTAAGGGGGAAGAAAGGGAAGGGTTCCTTGCTCTCGTGCAAGATGGCAAGGATGCCATGTGTGAATCCCATCAGTCGGGTTTGGACACGGCCGCCGGTGTTAGTCGTCGATGGCTGCGAGCACCGTTATACGCAGATTTGCATGGTTTGCCCCGGATGTGCAAGCCCGTCTTTTGACCATTCCCTGATGGTGCGCATTTGTTTGGCAGCAAGGCTGACGAGAGCCTTGAGAGGTTGCAGACCTCCAAAGCTGCAGCAAAATCTTTAAGCGCAGCTGTGCGACAACCTCCACCTTTTCATCCTAGGGGGCAGCAGTGGAGAGGAGGTTCTTTTCGTTACTACTCCTCCTTTGGTAGAACGAGAGGATCCGTCAGTTAAAGTGGTCAGTGTAAAAGTACCCGTGGTGGTCGGGGAAATGGAGGTGCCAAAGCCACTCCGGCAGCGGCCTCTTTGCCTTCAGGCGCTGCCGCAGCCTCTCCAAAACAGTCATGAGGCCATGTCCCATGATTCGCCAATTGGGGGCAGACTGTTTCAGCATCTCGAAGAATGGCGAGCTATTACTTCGGGTTCGTGGATTCTGGATACAGTTGCCCTCGACTACTGCCTTCCCTTCCTAAAGCGGCCTCACGACAATCCACTGGGGACTCTTTGAAGCTTCCGGATCCGCTCCTTGTCCAGGAAATCTTGACCCTGCTAGAGAAAGGCACTATAGAACTGGTGCCTTTAGTGGAGAGGAACAAGGGATGGTATTCCTCATATTTTTTGGTTCCAAAGAAAGACTGGGGATTGAGACCCATCATGGATTTGCGTTGGTTAAACAAACTTCTCTGGAAGGACAAGTTCAAGGTGGTCACTCTTTCTCAAGTCCTCCAACTTCAGGATTGGTTGGTGTCTCTGGACCTACAGGAGGCTTAATTTCATGTGCTGATTCATCCCAAGCACAGGAAGTACCTGAGGTTTGCGGCTGGCGACTCGCACTTTCAGTTTCGGGTCCTGCCATTCGGATTGACCTCCGCCCGAGGTTCTTCACCAAGCTAATGGTGGTGGTGGCAGCATATCTTGGGCGAGGGGGGAGATTCACGTCTACCCCTACCTGGACGACTGGCTGATCCGTTATCTCGGTCTCACCTGCTGCTCCCTCCAGAAGCTGGGCTTCTCCCTCAATTTCAAGAAGTCGCATCTGACACATTCCCAACAGCTCCAGTACATCGGGCTGTATTGGACACGTTCTTGGGGAAGGGCTCATCACATTGTGCAGATGGTGGACAAGTTTCAACATGCCCAGAGTCTCCTGGCTTTCGAATTGGTAAGGTTGCTCGGCCTCATGGTATCCTGCATTTTTCTGGTGCCAGAGGCCAGACTGAGGATGAGATCCCTGCAATGGGTACTCAAGATGCAGTGGTCACAGTTCTCATACAAGATGTCGGATCCCGTTCCACTCTGTCTCCCTTGATCTTCTGTGGTGGGCCAACGAGGGCAACCAGAGGAAGGGGGAGCCCTTTTGGCAACCTTGGCCAGAGGTGACTGTAGTGACGGACATTCGGGAGGTCCCAATCCTTATAAAATTGAGGAACTGTGGAATACAGGATCCAAGATGCTCTTTGCTTATTGCGAAGGAAGTCAATTGTGAAACTAGTACATTCTTATAAATACAGAAATATTTTTTTTGAGACTTTGAAGAGACTGTAGTCTGGAAAAGGGAACCCAATAGAGAAAGAACTCTAGCCCGACTGAGGGAAGTCTGGTTATGGCTCAAAGGAGAGACCCAGACTCTTGTAAGGAGAACCAAAAGGGCCTCCATGAACTGTAAATCATAAACTGAGAACCACAAACTGAGAACCATGGTCTGTGAGAAACGTAAGAGACCCGTTCAACCGCCAAAGTGTGGCCTGCTCAAAGAATTCACGCTCACTTGTCCCTGTCGTAGACCTGAAAACCCTGTGCTTAAAACGTGGGGAAGGGAAATATCTTGGACCGTACAAGAAACCAGTTTGATATGATTTAGCATCACCAAGTTTCATTTTACACCTCCCTTTACACTTTTTGTATGCTAAACAGAAGGCAAGTTTAGGTTTTGTTAGCATATGCCATTTATAATTTGACTCGGACTAGGACTGTTTCTTTTTATTTGATGCTCGAGATTACTCCCATTTTAGCTGTAGTACGAGACAGGAGTTTTTCCCCAACCCCCTGAAACTATGAATAAAGGTGTTGAAACGTATACCGTTGTGGTGTTGTCTTACTCATGATACCATGTCTGTTTTACAGGACCAACAAGAATTTTTCAACCAATTGTTTCATACTTTTTGTACCAGCACTGTTGGGTGGGGGGGAGGGGGTTCGGTGGGCAAGGGAGGCTCATAGATGTTTACAATATTGGTACAATTATTCAGGCGTGATGGGTCATGAAGGATGACCAAAAGTACATTAGGGCTAGTCGGGCCAGCTGAGAATGGTTTTCAACTGTAATAAACACGTGCACCTATAGCAAGGCCACAATAAGGACAGCCTTTAGTCTTCTGCCTAGCAGATCTACAAACAGCATGATAGCAATCAACTTTAAAGTCTCTTGGAGAATAAAAACATCACGATCGGTAATACGAGAAAGAAAACCCCTCGCACTTCGTGCTTGGTAAATGCAGCTCTACAACATGTTTGACAAAAGATTATTTGGTTTTTAGTAATGCTTGAGTTAAGTCATATAGTCTTAAGTGGGCTTCTTAAGTCCAGTTTATTTTCTTGTGCAAAAGACCAGCCAACACGTGGTTCGACACAATGTCTTTTTCAAGGCTATTAAATTCTTGATGCGTTACCAGATTTGATACTTGAAGCGTCCTGTTAGGAATCCCCTCAAACTACTATCTACGTATGTTGGGTCCCTCTCTTGGGAATATCACATATATAAATAGGTGCCTTGTAAGGAATCCCCTCCAAACGCTATCTTCTGCTGTGTTCAGTCGGGTCCCTCTCATGTGTTATTTGCATTTCTGCGTGTTGTCCACAGCGGAACACGCAAAACACTTTTGCCTCACTTCGCCTTAATTCACTTCATTACAGCTGCTGTTTAACAGTCAATACAGTTCACAATTCAAAAGTCTGTTCACAGCAAAAATAATCAGCAAAAATAATTAGGTTCACCTAATTAAGGTTTTAAATTTGTAAGCCACCTGATAGATTAGTACCAATTAACACAGTAATTATTTAAGTTTTAAAAAACAAGTCACAGTTAAGCATATGTGAATAAAATGTCTCTTGGAATAATTGCAAGAGATCAAAGGGAAGATTCCCTGCAGACTCGGTTGTTTTGGTATCGGGTAATAATATTGCAGCAAAAATGTTGCTGGTAAAATAAATCATGGCAAAAATGCTGTGGTTTGACCCGGTTAAGGTGTTTTATTAATATGTATCCATTCCCTGATATCCATGTAGCCAACTCGATTTCTATAACTATGCAGACCCGTGTATTATAAATGCTATCACACTCGCTCTTTAAATTCTGCTCTCATATGTCCATCCCTTTGTATCCAAGAGATTCATGTACCAAATCTATCGAGGTTTGTATTTGGATTGTTATACTCCATGAATCCACACCACCAAATTGATTACAAAAGTCTCCAACCACCGCTCTGGTTTTGAAAACAAAGTACCCCCATCCGCACTCAACTTCTTTTTATGGAAGGATCGAGATTTCGTTGCACTCAGTGTGCAGTTTTTCGCTGTGGGTGCCATTTGAAATATATATTATGTAAACAAAAAGTGCTGTCACACGTTGTGCGTGTGATGACAGACGTTCTTGAGGCCATTACTTAGACCTCATATATTTTGCACGCGTCCATATTTAAATGCATTTGTTCGCTCGTCCTTGAATGACAGACCATTTCTATATCCATCATCAAATAATGAATGGCACCACATAGTCTGCCAATTTTCCTAACATTTTACCCCATATTTTCTTTATCAAAACGTTAAAGCTTGAAAACTGCCCAAAATACACCATTTTACCAGCAATAGTAAACCTGTGCCAACTGGCCTAACCGTTTGCTTCATATTGTCTCCATCAGATTAAATTTGAAAACTGCCCAAAACGTGTCATTTTTCCTGCAACACGTTTTTTTTGGTCCTGTGTCTCTGAAACCTCAGAGCTGGCGTAGCTCTATAGTACCTCACCTAGTGCTGAAGTGACCACCTTACGTTATTCTTAATAAGATCTATTCCCACAGTGATCCCCTATATTCAAAATAGTTCAATTCCTATACTGGTACTCATATAAAACGGCTAATACAGATGAAAATATTGTGTAAAAAATCACATTTTGGAATGGATACAGGTGCATGAATGGTCAATTTCTTTCATTGTGTATTGTGGGTGGCACTATATTGACAAACCTGCGCTGTACATTTACAACAGTGCCTATTGGTCATCCTAGTATGGTTAGTATTCGGTCCATGTTCCATTGCTCGCATTTGACATATTATCCTGGATTCCATTTGTCCAAGTTTCTGTTCTTTATCGCTTCCCCTTTTTCGCAGGGATATTTTCTACGGCTGATAAACCGTAAGTCTTTTTTGTCTTCTAATTGATGTTGTCTGCCAATGAAAGGCCAAAGGGAATTTGGGATCTTGACTCCCAAGCGTTGCAATATGCTCACAAATCTTAATTCTCGTATTGTGCTACCAATATATATTTGACTAAAATAGATAACAAATTTAGATCTGCGGTTGATATTTTAATTCTCACTTTGGTTCCTCTGGAGTCAAATCATTCCTGTGTGTTAATATGTGCATACTTGCACATCGGGCATGTTACGCACCTGGAGAAACCCTTTCCTGCAGGTTGCAGCCAAGTGACCCCTGACCCCATGTCAATGCTTGGTAAGAAAGAAGAGCTCTTTTTGTTTTGCGTCTGTGCCCTTGCGAAGATTACTTTTCGTATAGCATCCAAATGTCTTGTGATGTCTGTATTCAGATGTAAAAGGTACCAACGTTTTATTTTTATTTTAGTGATCATATGGTTGTCCTTACAGTACTTCATGATGAGTTGGGTTTTGTGTGTTTCTGTGGTATTGCTCCTTGTCTTTTGTTCCAGTGTGCTACTCCTTTGCATTTTCTGTACCTTCGTATGAGCTTTAGAGAATCGAATTGACTTGTAACAGGTACATACAGGAAGACAATAGAAGATTCTCACCCGACACATAAATGGTCAGACCCAAAAAGTCAATTTCATTCTTGTTGCCATTGCAGGTGAATGAGATTCCAAAATTGTTGATTCAATCTTTCTACAAATGCCTCCAAATCGTTAGGGTTACCTTTCCATATTAGGAGAATGTCATCTTTATACCGACACCATAAAAGTACATGTTCAGAAAATACTTGGTCTGTATACACTTGGGTAGCCTCGAACATGCCCATGAATAGATTAGCCAATGCTGGTGCATGTTTGACAACCATCGCTGATAATGTGTCATTGAAGCAAAATTTGTTATGGTCCAATGTGGCTTGTAGCTTTTCCTTCAGTAACTCTACATGATGGTAGTATGATGCCAAGCTTTGTCTGAAAGTATACTCTATAGTCTTAATAGCCAGGTCATGTTTGATTGATGTATATAGCGCATTCGCATCCAAGGTCGCCGAAAGGTAATCTGATTGTTTGCCATACAATTTCCTTTACGATGTTCAGAACTTGTATGGTATCTTTCAGGTATGATGGTAATTTCAAACCTAGCGGACAAATACTATTGTCTAAGAATTCTGATAGTGGCTCTGTCGTCCATCCAATTCCACTTTAGGATCGGTCTAGCTTCCAGGATCTTTTGCTATTCTTTATTTATTTTTCGGAGAAAATACATTGTTGGCATGGTTGGCTCTTTCACAGTTAAGTTTTCTCTCAGTCTGACGGGAGGCCTTGTGTGTACCATTTCAAAATTAAGGTGGACTTGCTTCAAATACGAGCACATAATTTCAAGGGTTTTGCATTAAAAGTGATCACCTTAACTCTCTTTGCCAAGGCCTTTTGTTTGTTATACTATAGTTTCCTTGGGCATCACTAGCCATGACCTTTGGCCCACTAGCAAATAAGGGACATAGGGCCTCAAAGCGCAAGTTGCAACTCTTTATGGAAACCTACACTGCTTGGGGCATGTTTGAACATTGAGTCATAGCAGAGACCAGGAAAGAAGTGATACTGAAGATTCTTAAGCCATAGACAACACAGATGAGTGTTTCTCAGAGCGGTTGGTTATTGTAGCCGATGGATATTAGCCTATGCAGAAATAATAATAATTTAGCATTTATATAGCGCTACAAACCCTCAGGCATCTGAGCGCTGCTTATTGTTAACCACGGTGTGTTGTGCTCATTTATCGACCTCAGAAGGATGAAAGGATGAGTTTGGCCCTTCTGGGATTCAAACTTGTGCCAGCTCTACTCGCTGTGCTATTGGACCGGCAGAAATAGTTTTTCCCCTTAACAGACACCCAACTAAACACAGCATAACCCGTTCAGTAGACCCACGAAGCAGAAGAGGCATTCATTACATCACAAAGGTTTAAACAAATGCTTCGTCCATGGATTTGCCAGACTGCAAAAAGATGTTCACACTGCATTGTCCACAAAAGGAATGGATCAGAAGTACTTGCACACATGGACAGTATCGGAGACCTATTCCATATTCAAGTACCGCTTTGGACCAGGTAGCTGCTGTCATGACCCCTTCCCTATGATTCATAGCAGTAGGAGCTATAACAGTTTAATTATGTGAAAACCTAGTTATGTTTGTAAATGCACTTTATACATTTATGGGAAATATTTATGGAATTTAATGAATGACTGAGATCAGATTTATTTTTTGCATGTAATGTGTTGGTACTATAATGTTTTATGCATTGTATGCATTTTATTTTGGGTGTGAAAAGTTAAATTAGTAACTGAAACACACCAGATAAAAAATAAAAATGAGTTCAAGTTCTCCTTTTTAAAAGTAGCTGTTCCCCATTCTGTGGTCTCACTGTTATTGAAAAAGGAAACTCTGCACATGTCGGTGTCACAAATTAACAAGTATGAGATGTTGATGGTAAATTCTTCTAATACTTCTAGGACTTGATGCCCAGTGTTGAACCCAGATTCCCTGTTTCTAATTCCATACAGACTGTGAACCCCCATAACCCTGAGCCACACCACATAAGTCTGTTGCCATTAATGATGTACTCTGGATGCAAAGGGAGGACGTTTTGGACACTCCAACACACAATACTGTTATATTTTTGTGGATGGTTCTTGTTGTAAGGATGCCCAATTGGTAGCAGGGGGAGCGTGGAAAACTGCCCAATGTCACATCCGCCAAAAGTAGCAGAATTTGGTGCACGGACTAGTGCATGCAGATTGGCAGGACAACAAACCATGAGCATATTTACAGACTCTTGGTCTGCCTTTGGGGTATGTGAGGAATCTGAGGGCATCCTCACTTCTTTCCCCAAAATGTCCCCACCCCCAGGTGGCCATGGAAAGGCCGTCTCTTATGGATCCTCACCCCGAGGGTGGATATGAGAGGAAGGATCACCTGGGAGGAGTAGACTTGGGGGAGTGTGGATGAGGCACCCTTGTGAGACACGGTATCCCCCATTTCCCTTTCATCAAGAATCAAATGTCCCCCAGGCTTTTATGGCATATTTCCAATCCCTTCCCTATTGTGCTGGAACACAATCTCCTAATGTATACCATTATGGTACTGAGACGTGCAAGTGACTACATAGCAACTCACATTCATCCTTTAACTCAGACATACCCAAACACATCTTTGGTACTGGGACGAGGAAGAGGGATGGCAAGTACAAAGACCATTGTGAAATCAATGTTAATAGCCTGCACCTGAAGCTAAAAGGGCGGTATAAATGAGCCACTCATTTGAGGCTTATGGAGAAAGTGAGGCGATCGAGATGGCCTGTGGAGTGCAGTTTGAGAAGCCGGAGGTGAAGGCAGGGATACGCATGTCTGAGGTGCTGCAGAGTTGCTGCAGCAGAAGCAAATCGTGGCTGGCGTTGTCGGAAGGTCTCTGGTGGCATGATCAGGCTGCCGACCTCCTGGAGTCAAGTGGACGCCCTCTCAGGTAGCCCGAGGTGTCAAGAGACCCTGGAAGAGGGGCTTCCTGAGCCGGGATTAGCAGCTGCACGGAAGAACCGACCGAAGCAGTGATGGATGCACGAAGACCGCACGAGTAAGTCAAGTGAGGCTGAATGACTGCAGGATGCTGTGGTGCGAGCAGCGTTGGGAGGTAAGGTCGGAGCGTTGGCGAGTGAGCGAGCGACAGCGGAGGCAGTTTATCAGTCCAAAATTGTAAAACACATGTTTGTTGACTATGATAATGTGAAGGTTGATGAACGGAGTGCTTTGTGAATACCGAACTGTACTGAAAATGGGAAGGCTGCGGAAGTGCCAGAAAAGCAGTAAACTTGAAATGTAATGCAAGGTGCAAATTCCCAGCAGTAGAGTGAACTGGGAATTTGCAGTTACGTTGTTTTGATATGAATGAACTGCAATTTTGCATACCAAACCAAAGAAACAGTAATAAGTGAATGCCACATGAGTTGAAAGTAGAGAACGCATTCCCTGATGGAAAGGAACAGTGAATCATGGAAACTAAAGAAAGCAAACCATGTTAATGAATATAAAGAACTGCGAATTGTACAAGCGGAGGAAAAAGCAAGCATCGGCAAGAGCCATAAATAAAAGAGGAACTGTACACGTTGAAAGTTGAAACTGTGGCAACACTAGGAGAAAGTTTGATAATCCAGCAAGTGAATTGTGTGGGATATATTTACCCACTCAGCTGTACTCCCTTCCATAACTTCAGCAGAAGCAGCAAAATGGCTGCGCTGGCTCGTGTGAGCATCACTGCCCCACACCAAAACTGCGTTTTCAGTTACAAAAAGATGGCTGCACCATCTTGCCAAGGACATATTGGGCAGGATGGAACAAGGGGGCACACTGAGAAAGCCTGCCAGTGCGTTCTTACCTGTAGAAAAAGGGGAGTGAAAAAACAGCGCTGCTTTGCTGCAAGTCCAAAGTTCCCATTGAAAAAGGGAACTATGTACATTTTAAAATGATGCCACTCTGATGCTCTTTTCCTCTGATTGCTCATCACACTAATTTTATTTTATGAGATCCTGCCATGCCCATCCACATTCACATTGTTCTCCAGCAGACAAGAACAGTATCCCTGAATGACAGGTTTTTGTTCAGATCTGAACAATCAAAAGAAGCTTTCCTTCAGCTACACGGGAAACGCTTTACTTTTTGCTACAAAATGTCAAGGATCAATGCATCAAAAAAAGGCCCTGGCTCTCTGAGCCTCTGTCAATTTGTGTTTTAACCTATTGCTGCATACAAGAAGCTAACTCTGGGTACAAAACAATGTTTGAATTCAGATGGTAGAGAATTTTCAAGGAAAATGTAGTCACCACACGTTTAAAATGTACTTTTGCAAACTGAGAAAAATACTTGTTTAAAAGTGTATGTTGGATAAGGCCCTGCCCTTATCTAGCAATGTGAATGGGTTTTGTGCTGTGAACCAGAAATGGGAGATCTTATTCAACAGGCTTTAGTTTGATGTATAACAAAAATACATACAATGAGGAATTCAATTGCATTTGCTACATGGGGGAAACCAGCCCCAAACAGGTTTCTTCTTGGGGGTTGGAGGGGGGTTGCCAGCAACAGAAGGCCCCTCACAGTAGATGTTAGAACACACAAGTGATAATTGCTACCGTGGCAAACTTTTGTCTGGGTTGAGGCCTCTTAAAATGGAAGTTCCGGGACACCAACCTATGAAGTGGAAGCGGCCATAAACCTTCAATCAAACTGGGAAAACCCGTTCCCACACTGGGCTGAAGTGACAGTTGGCGGTAGCTGAAGAGAAAATAATTGTCCCAGTGAAGGACAAAGGATACCCATTTGTTTCAAAAGACTATTTTATTAAGAAACATTGACGGTTATTTTTGCAACAGAAATTCGCAGGAATGTAAAAAGTGAACAGTTTTAATGTAATTTTGTGCCTTTTAATTTAAGACGTAGCCTTCACTGCCACCTTGGGAATAAAAATGGCAGAGAATTGGGTATTCCACAGAAAGTGTACATGATGCCAATGTAAAAATCAACACTGATATGCCTGATGATGATCCATATACACGTGTAACGTTATAGAATTTTAGGCTGAATATTTCACACTAAAAATTATAAGAAACTCGTAGAAGGGCAAAACAATGTCTTAGAGTTGGACTGGCATGTTCTGCATAAAATATGTAACCTGTATATGTAATTTGTTAAAAGGCCCCAACTGTACAAATGTGCCATTTATGGTAAAACTGGATTTTAGCTAAAGTAACTGTGGGAGGTTCTGGACATTGTAAAACTCACATCATAAATCTGACCTAATGCCCCCCTTGAAACCAAACCAGCTAAGAAGAAGGCGGTAACTAGCACCCCTGACCAATCCAGTTGTTTAGAGGCGTGCTTAGCTAAGCCTGCCCCACCGTATAATCCTATGATGTCACCATGCTCTATAAAAAGAGCAGCTGACAAAACTCTAGACAGACTTTCCTGAATTTCCTGCGCCTGTGTTCCTGATCTTCTACATTCATCTTGCCAGATTCCAGATCCCACTGCAAAGCCAAAGCATAGCAGATTCCAGATCCCACTGCAAGGCCAAAGCATTGCTGACTATCCCAGCAAGGCCTTTTCCCCAGAGATCCCACTAAAAAAATCCCAATAACCAAAGGGAAAAGCTGTGGTGTTCTTTTAGGAAGCATCCTGAAACCAGACTGTCTTTTTGCCCACTAACTGCATGCCCGCTGCAACCCTGCCATCCAGCTGTCCTTATCCGGTGACCAGACAGGCCCAGCTGTTCTGCTAGAAGAGTCTGCTGCTATCTGATGACCATGTGCCCTGGAGTCCAGAACCCGGTTGACTGTTCCTAATCCCAAATTTAAGAGCGGTCTGTGAGTATCCCCATCCCATAACACTTACTCTACCCCATCTTGACTTTTGTGATTGTGCCACTCTATAAGCAACCCTTTCCATACCCTGATAACTTGTATAGACTGTTCCAATTTTCTGTGCACCCTGTTCTTGTTACCTAGTGTTAGTGCCACTCTTTTATTCACCTCACCTTGTAACTCATTAGTGATATTTGGAGTAATTTAAATTAATTCCCACATAGATCAGAACACGGCAGGAAAAGGTTGATGTGGCGAATCAATCTTTAAACGTACCGTGGCTTTCTTTAACAATATAGTCTAAATAATTTAGTTTAAGTAAAATTTGCCTTTCATTTTAAACCGATTTTCTCTTTTGAACTGCTCCATTTTCCTAAAAACAAACCTTATTCTACCTTCCAAATCTCTCTCGATTCTCCAGCTATAGCCCTCTCACTTTTATATTGTCCCTGTGCTGTGCATCTATCCCCCTGCCCAAATACCGCATTCCGATTCAGTGTGTTTTTTGCATTTAAAACTACAAACCAGAAAAAATTAAACTTTTCCATGTGTGAATTCGGTTGCACTGGGTTTTCAATTTCAATCTGTTTTGTGAACTGTATGCTTTTGTGATACCTTGCCTGATTGTTGATAGTGAGAACATCCCTAATACTGTGATAAAACATATGTATATCATTATTTAACACACATATAATTAATTATTTT
This sequence comes from Ambystoma mexicanum, assembly GCF_040938575.1. Classification (NCBI taxonomy): domain Eukaryota; kingdom Metazoa; phylum Chordata; class Amphibia; order Caudata; family Ambystomatidae; genus Ambystoma; species Ambystoma mexicanum. The sequence goes on along the minus strand of NC_090935.1, from coordinate 360,873,668 downwards.
TCAAAATCTGAGTGTCATTTTAGGCCTTTTCAAAGGGTTTTATTTTGTGAGGGAAGGTTGGATTTTGATTGTTTGCTGCCTCTTGTCCCTGACTACCTGCTGCTTCTTTTTTATTTTTTCTAATATGTAGTTTATACAAACTTTTGTTACAAAAAGCAGACCTTTCCCATATAGTAAAGCGAAATGAAACACAAAAAAAGTTCTGCTGTTCAGTGATGAGTATCGCGTCCATAAAATCAACAACTGCACATGCTAATTTCGTGTTATGGCCCGACACGGCCTGGATCCACCATTCTTTCATATTTCCATTCAATGGGGCAAAATGTCGGAGAAAGAATGATCTCCGATTATTGATTTCCACGCATTCTGTTATCAAGTTCTTTGCAATGTCTGCATAGATTTTCCTTCGATTCTTTGTCTTTCCTTAACCACAGCATCTCCTTTGTGTTTAACGCGTTGAGCCGAAGTTTTAGGAACTGATCTCGATGATACCGAGACGGACATTGTTCCAGATATCTGGGTTGTTTGTCGAGACCATTTTCAGTGGCTCCAAGCTCAAGTGCAGATCGTAGTTTTGCTCTTTTCTCTGTATTTAGAATCTAAAACCAATGTTGTAACTTTTTTTAAGCAACTGTTTGTGTTATGCGACTCTATTTTTATAGCTGCTGAACTCAGAAGGTTGTCTAGTTTTTTTGTCCAGCATTTCAGCAGATCATTATCTTTAATTGACGCTCTCAGAGATAGAATTTGTTAAGGTGGGGAAGGAGAATTTACCATCATTTTCCTCAGAACGGCACAAGATTTCCAGACTATTGTACTGTATAAGGAGATTAATGCGAGTTCATGTCGCAAGAGTGTCATTGAGACATATCTCGGCAGTTTGTTCAGAATGTCAGGATTGGCCATAATGAGAATTTTCCATAGGCGTTGTGTAATTTTGCACCTTGTATTGCATAGGTGATCATTCGACTTGTTAGATCTTGTTGCCAGGGCCATTCGCGAATCGATGTATTCAATATCACTCCAATGTAATGGATAGCTGTTATCGTTTCAATACGTTCTCCTGCTACCATCCATTTAAAGCTTTTCTTTTCGCTCCCTCTTGCAGGCCCATTTTCATAATTTTTGTTTTTGAAGTATTTGTATCTAAGTCGTTTTCAATTAGATATGCATGTAGTTTGGATAATACTCTCTGCAGACCTATTTGTGTGCTGTCTATCAGCACCAAATCATCAGCCTATGCTACACATCTCATTTGATGTCCATTTACTTTTGGAGGAAAACAGTTTACTTCCTCGAGGGCCAAAGGCAGGTCGGATATGAATAACTTCCACAGTTGTGCCGCCAAAGGGCAACCTTGTTTTACTCCTTTTGACGTTGCAATCTCGTTTGTTAATTCTATGTCAAGACCGGAGGCTCCCATTATGCTTCCCTTTCTTTATTTATATATTTAAAGAAAGCTCTCAGCAGCAAGATATTTTCTCATATACAGAAAATATAAACATAAATTTAACAGTGAAATCACAAAATATGGCTTATAAGTCCTGTAGACAACATAAAACTACATTTCCCAGAGGCCTGAGGAAAAGTCCAGTTTAGGGTCAGCAAACATGTGACCAGTATCCACCGAGGCATCAAGTCCCCACATAAACAGTCTTGAATATGATACACTTCCTCTTTCTTTATTGCTCACAGCAAGAGATAAGTACATCATATTCAATCTGTTTTATTGTCAATCTGTATTTCCTACCTGTCGTTGCATGATTATTTACATTGTTTTTTTTTTTTAAATTAATACCTAAAGTTCTCCACGCATCTTATCTAACTTGCCCTGAAGGAGTTAATTTGCCTTTACGCACTATGCGTCGTCAACTGAAGGACCTGTTCCCTCAGACGCCAGCTACTTCCTGCTGGCGTCGGAGAGCACAGCGCAGCAGTAGAATTTGCATTTTCGGCTTTAAGCCATGTTCGTTACAACAGCGAGGACCAAGCAGCGGCTCTAACCTTCGTGTGATCGCGGTCCTGCCCGCGGTCACCAGAGGGCGTGCCTGCTTCTGTAGGTGCCTTCTTCAGTTTTCTGGCGCTCGCGAACGTATTTTCGTTAAGTTTCATAACGAATTTACAATCGCGGGTACAAGAAGCTGTTTCATCCTCGCTTGCTTGTTTTCAGGGATCTGCTTCACGGGAAGCACATATAAAAAAAAAAGGAGAATTGGGGACAGTTCAAGCTGACACAGCCGTTCCTCACTGGGCTATATATAGAGAATCCCCATTCTGTGTGGGCTTCAGAGAAGGCAGTCTGTGCCCACATAAAAAAATATATATATATATAGATATATATTATAAGAAGAATTAAAAAAGAAAAAATCAGTAAGTAAGAAAGGTGCAATTTACAACATGGCAGCTCAGGACTTCACTCAAGAGGACCAGGATTGGCCTGAATATGAGGAAGATGTGTATGAAATTGATGAAGTGGCGATGGCAAGCAGCTTATAAAAGGTGCTAGGTTCCACGGTGGAGACTAGCATCAAGAGAGCTATTTCAGACATGCTCCTGCCTATCCAACAGCGCCTGGACAATGTGGAGGAGCAACTGCAAGAGAACTCCCTACCAAGAAAAAAACTCAAAAAAAGGAAGCACCTTTCGGATGGGGGATGTATCCCGGCTCGCCTGAGTAAAGACTCTACGATTCCCCCCAAGCCAAGAAGGTTATGATGATAACTTTGTCTCCTGTTTCTTCCAACGAGGACACGCAAACAATAGGGTCGCGACCCTCTACCTCAGGGATTGTGGCAGCCCATGTCCCTAAGAAGCATTCTTCCTCTAAGGGGATGTTTTCCCCCGGAAGATCTAGTGCATCCCAGATCTTCTGACTGGGAGCTGTCTCCAAGAACATTGGAGTACATCAAAGACAGGCTGCGTAAGCCATTAGATAAAGAAGTCTGAGCAAGTCTTAAAGCAGAGTGTTCACGCCCGGTAATCCCGGACAAAGTCGCCCTGACACCGGAGTTAGACTCCAAAATGATCACTTTCTTGGGAAAGAATGCTAAGGATCCAAGAAAGGGCATAGATCGCGCCTGGAAATCCAGCCAGGACAGGGTGTTGGACGTCTCAGGTTCATTAGCAAAAATGATGGACCTGGATGAAGCAGCCATAGCCACAGGTGATCCTATTGATCCAGTGATTCTATCGGGATGGGCTCAACGAGCCATCTGTTTGCTGGGCAACTCCAGCTGTGCCATTTCAGCCGAGCGCCGCAAGAGTATCCTTCACAAAATAGACGCCAAGCTATCTGAGTTGGCAGACACCGAGTCCGGAGCCGCTGCCCAGGGTCTGCTCTTCGGTGACTCCTTCGTCAAGGAGATGGCTAAATTTGTGGCACATTTACTGCGCTAGACAAGGCACAATCCTCCATCAAAAATCTTCTCTTCAAAATGTTTTGCCAGGGCCGGTCGAGGCAGAGGTCGTTTGTCCGGCCGATACTTCTTTGACCGAAGACCTCGGCAATCCAGGGACGATCAAGCCTGGCAGGATCGCTCAGACACCTTCTTCCCATCGAGAGGGCGAGGAAGAGGTCGCGGTTGGAGGAGAGCCGCCCGATAGCCTGCACAGCAACAGACCTTGGGTCAGTCTAACTATCGCAGCGCCCACGCCATTAACGCCTATAGGAGGGAGGCTAGCTCTTTTTGCGCATGCATGGGATTCCTTATCAGGGGACGCTTGGGTCAGAGACACAGTTCGCGGCATGCGCCTAGAATTCTTCACACAACCTTTTCAGGCAGGCCGTCCCATTCCAATCGCAATGTCCAAGCAGGACGAGGTAGAACTAGACAAGGAAATTCACAGTTTAGCATTGAAGCAAGCGATTCGCCCCTGCACGAGTTTAGGCAGTTTCTTCAGCCCCATATTTCTGGTGCATAGGAAACAGAGTACGTCCAGTGATAAACCTGAGGGCCCTCAACGATTTCATAGTTTACCGTCACTTCAAGATGGAGGGTATTCACATGCTCAGGGACCTTCTGAGATCGAACGACTGGCTCATGCTGCTGGACCTGAAAGATGCGTACCTCGCGGTGCCCATACATCAGGACCACGCAAGCTACCTGAGATTTTCTTGGGGACACCGAGACTGGGAATTCACGAGCCTTCCATTCGGTCTTTCGTCAGCTCCGTGGGCTTTCTCCAAGTTCCCGAGGCCAGTAGTGGCACATTAGAGAGAACAAGGTGTCAGACTGATAATATATTTAGACAATATTATCTTCATGGCGCAATCTCGAGCTCTGGTAGAGCAGCAGACCAAGTTGGCCATAGATCTGCTACACAGTCTCGGATTCCTTATAAATTGGAGAAATCTTTCCCTCACGCATCCAAAAACCTAGAATTTTTAGGATTCGTCATCGACTCCGAAACGGCTCAACTCCACCTTCCGGCATCCAAGATTCACTCTACCAAACGGGAGCTCCGCAGACTCCTGCAGAGGGACGATATATCTCTTTGAGACCTAGCGAGAGTAATCGGTCTTCTCTCCTCTATCCAAGCTATTTTTACAGGACCCCTGCACTATCGGGAGCTACAGAGGTTGAAGGGACAGCATCTAAGACAGTCTTTCTTACTCACAACAGCTGACTCTATCACCAGAGGCGAGAACGGAGCACAACTGGTGGCTCATACACATGGAGGCCTGGAACGGCCCGGCGATCTTCGGTTCCGCTCCAGACATAGTGATAGTCAGATGCCAGTCGCTCCGGCAGGGGAGCAAGATGCAGTCCAGTAGCCACAGGAGGGACATGGTCACCCCAGGAACTTGGTATGCATATAAACTGCCTGGAGCTCCTAGTGGGTTCCTTCGCGGTACGCTCCTTTACCAAAGACGGAGAGCTGTTGTATCTTACTGAAGATGGACACCATTTCGGCGTCGAGATACATCAATCATCTGGCTGGCACCAAATCTCGGCCTCTAGTGGGACTAGAAAAAGACTTTTGGCCTTACTGCCTAGAGCACCGAATTTCAGTCACAGCGGAATATCTACCAGGCCTGACGAATGTAGTGGCGGATGTGGTATTCCCGAAATGCAGTCGATTACAGCAACTGGAGGCTTGACAGAGAAGTCTTCCTTTGACTTCAACAGATTTGGGGTCCCATGTCCAAAGATCTATTTGCCTCACACCTGAACACTCACCAGTGTTTTTCAGCTGGAATCCAGATCCAGCAGCGACCGCGACAGATGCTTTTCTCCAACATTGGACCGAAGGGGTACATTACGCCTTTCCCCCCCTTCAACATGATAACGCGGACCCTGGCGAAGGCCCGTCGGGAACAGAGTTGGTTCTTATAGCCCCGGTCTGGACCTCTCAGATCTGGTATTCAGTTCTTCTGGAACTTTCTTCGGATTTTCCAATCCTCTACCCCAATTTCCAGATCTCCTAATGAATCCTGCAGGACAGCGTCACCCAAGGGTCTCTGGTCCTAGCAGCCTGGAGGATTTCAGGTCTAGGTGGCGAGTTCCAGGCATGTCTCACATGGCAGTCAGCCTCATCGAGGAGAGTTGGGCCCGGCCACTCTCAAAAGACACTCTAACTCATTGAACGCCTGGAGAAGCTGGTGTCAGGACAAAGGCTTACATCCAGTTTCGGCACCTGTAGAGGAAATTCTCAATTTGCTAGCATCCTTAGTAGAAAAGGGTCTGGCCTACAGAACGATTAACGCATATCGCTCTATTTCAGCAGGCCACGACCCCATAAAAGAATTCCAGCTGGTGAACACCATTTAGTCTGCAGGCTACTTAAGGGTATCAGGCTTACTGCTCCGCCTCCGTCTCGTTACGGTAAACTTTGGTACGTCAACAAAGTGTTGAACCTTTTTTCTATCTTGGCCAGATATCGCACGGCCATATCTGGTAAGCTCACTACACTCCTCTGCCTTGTCTCCTGTAGGAGAGTTTCTGATGTCAGAGCCTTCGATCTGGCGAGCAGAACCTTTTCCCCCGATAGCATAGTATTCCACATACATAGAAGGACAAAGTGCAACTCCAGAGTGATTTCCTACCCTGCCTTTAGAGATCAGCCCAAGCTCTGCTTAGTCAGATGCCTCAAGGCTTACGAGGTGGTCACGGCTCCCCTCAGAACATCCCCTGATGGGCAGCAGTTAATAGCCTTACGTAAACCTCATAAAGCAGTTTCCGCTCTTTGCCTGGCGCGCTGAGTGCGGTGGACTTTAACCCAGGCAGGAATAGATACCTTGCACTTCGGAGCCCACTCCGTGAGAGGAGCCATGGCTTCTAAAGCCTTTCAAGTCTGGATCCGACTGGAAGATATCATGAGGATGGCGGATTGGGCAAGTGAATCGGTATTCACGCAATTCTACCTGAAACCGGTAGAACAGCCAGCATCTATTGTGGTAAGTAAGCCTTAAACTAGCATAATGGGAGCCTCCGGTCTTGCTTCGAAAGAGGAAGCGCATCACATTCAAGACTGTTTATGTGGGGACTTGATGCCTCGTTGGTGGACACTGGTGACACGTTTGCTGACCCTAAACTGGACTTTTCCTCAGGCCGCTGGGAAATGTAGTTTTAGTTGTCTACAGGACTTATAAGCCATATTTTGTCATTTCACTGTTAAATTTGTTTATTTTCTGTGTATGAGAAAATATATTGCTGCTGAGCGCTTTCTTTAAATATATAAATAAAGAAAGGGAAGCATAATGGTCGCCTCTGTGTCTTTAATAGAATTAAGACTTTCTAGTAAGTTATTATGGAAAATCTTTATTCTCCCGACTGATTTAAGCTAATACGAATTGTGGTTTCGGCATGTAGAGCTTGTACAGGATTGAGTAACTCTGGTGGACTGTTCCATCTTTTCAATTTCTGCCAAAGACGCCCACGGTTTACACTGTCGAAGGCCTGACACATGTCCACAAAAGCGAGAAACAGTTTATTTTTTCCTTTGAGGGTTTCTAATTTCAATAGATTGAGCAGCACCAGGTTTACCTCTGTGCCTACTCCCTTTGTGAAACCGGTTTGTCGACAATATCCGATGTTAGCTTTACAGGCCCAGTCTGCTATTTTTTTTTGCAAAAAAGAGGTGAAAATCTTTCCAATTGTATCTAATAAGGCGATCGGGTGGTAGTTCGCGGGCTCTGCCCAATTTCCTTTTTTATGTATCGGGAAATTTCCTTTTTTATGTATCGGGACCACCACCGCCGTCCGCCATGATTCAGGGATTTTCTTTTTGGTGGAAATGTTTATGAATAGGGCCTCGATGAACCTTGCCCAATTTTTCCTTATTCTTTTTTTACCATCTCATTTGTGATGCCTTCTGGGCTGGCAGCTCTGGAGTTTGAATATCGGTGCTTGATTCACATACATTCCATAGTTTTTTGTTTTCAATATACCTGGGTGTAGGTGTGACTGTTGTACTTCTAAACACCTTGTTGAATGTTTCTCCCAAGCAACAGCTGATATTTCGTTGGGCATGAATCGATTACACTTTCTGCTGCCGTTATTTAAAATCGCCCAAATTACACGCAATTTTTGTTTCACCATCCGTTCCATCATTGTTTCGGCACGTTTCCTGTCTCAAATTATTGCACAAGATTTCACCCAATTTAGGTATCTCTGGCGCTGTTTTTTTTTATGGCTACATCCTCTTCTCTTCCATGGGTCTTTTTTTAACTTTATTATATCTGTGTATTTTTTTTTTCCATGATTTATAGCAGGACTATAAGAGTGTTTGTTTGCATTACCTGCAATTCCTTTCGAATTTGTTGTTAGGCAGAATTGCTTCATTAACGGGGCATAGTTTATTTCATTGTCTGTGTCTGTTAATTGCAGCTTAACTCTGAGGTCGTCTATCTGGTGAACATTTATTCGTAGTCTGTTTGCTCCTGAATGTATACTCAATGGTGTGCCGTAAGTCGGGGAAGAGGAGGTACTGTTTAGAGACCATGTGAGTTTCATCCCATTGTTGTCGCTCATGGTGGTGGACAAAACACTCAAGTCTTTAATTTCATCGAATGGGTTTTGCGAGACCCAAATGTAATCAAGGATCTTCTGGCTCTGATATCGATGCCAGGTGGCTTTCGCAGGTTGGTGCCCTTTTACCATGCCATTTACCATTTCAAAATTTCGACTTTTGAGAGCGGACTTCCACCTCTGCCCTTTGTATGACAGGTTTTCAAATGGAATTGGGATGTGGATAAGGGACTTTTTTTCGTTCTTAAACCACGAGTAATTCAGGTCTCCACATATTATTATTTTCAAGTTGTTTAAGGCCCCCATTTTTTCGTCAATTACAGAAATCACAAATTAAATACTTCCTTGCACCAATCATTGCTGGATTCCAGTAGGTGTTTATAAGCAGAAGGTGTGTTGGTTTGACTAAAATGTCTCCAGTCTAAAATTGTGCCTTGAAGAAAGATGTTTGGATTGAAAGAGTCTATTACTGAGACATTTTGTGAGATTTTGACCATTGTTAAGAGGCCAGAAAATGGACGTCCCTTTTTTTATTTTTCCCTGCAGGATTTAATAGAATTGTGTATCCGTCTCTTGATGGCACATCTCTAAGCCACGTTTCTTGCAAACAAATTCCAATGTTTTGGTCTAAATTGAAGGGAAAGTCATTAAACAGGTGCCGGAAACCTCTAGTGTTCCACGACAATAGGTTTCCGTAAGTTACATCTTTATTTCATCATAGCTAATTGAAGTGCTGGACTTTTTGAGTGGTTTTTCCACGGCCTCTTAGTCTGCGTGCAGAGAGACTTTGTTACTACTTTTTGTCCCTTTACTGGACATCTGGTTTCTCAATTCTTCTCTTCTTTGTTCATTTTTTGTTTGTGATGTTGTGTGAACGATTTTATCCTCTTGTGTAACATCTGTTTCGGCAAAGAGGTCAAATCCGAAAAAGAGCAAGTCGTCTTTTGCGTCCAGTTCACATTTCCGCACTACTTGTGACTTAATGTGAAGTAATACTTGGTCTGTTTTTTTCTGACACACATTCTACTATTTTAAAGGAGAGTTCCGGGACTTTTTTTTTATTGTCCCTACGGGTCGGCCATGTGTTTGTAAGCATAAATCGGTAGATCGTAGGAAACTTTCCTATGGACCTTACCCGACTTTTCGCCCATTATCGCACTCGAAATCAGCCTCCATTTTGTGATAATCCTATCATTCCGCCGCATCGACCTGGCTCACCTGCCTTTGCGGCACTAAATCAAATCCCCCGCCCCTGAAACAGACTTTATCAAAACATTCATATTCCCCGCCTCTATCCGTGACGTGACTGAGCTGCGTAGGCAAACGCGCCCAGGCGTCTTCTACGCGACTCCACACAGACCCCGGAAATCAACACAGATCAGCTCACAATACAGCGCACCACAATTCGGAATATGAAACTGTACTTTGAAATCAAACCGCAAGATTGTAAATGTGGTAAAGTACATTTATTTGACATCAAATGTTTAGAGAATATTCAGCGATTTGCATTTTTATTTGCTCATGTTCCAAAAAGTTCGTATTGAGGAACGCGATGGTCCTTTGCTGTACACAGGGTCTTAGAGCATCTCACAATACAGCACCACAATTCGGAATGTGAAACCGTGGTTTAAAAGCAAACGGCAAGATTGTACATTTGGCAAAGTACGTTTATTGGACATCAAATGTTTAGAGAATATTCAGCGATTTGCATTTTTCTTTGCTCTCGATCCAAATTAGTTCGTCTTGAGGCAAGCGATGTTCGTGTGCAGTACACAGGGTGTTGGTTTACGATAAAAATAAGCTCTTCTGTCGCACTGATAATCGCATGGCTGTTCCAACAACGAGGCACTAGGCCACCACAACGGTAGGTATGTTGCATCTAACCGTTAGTACCGCGTAAGGGCATACTTGTACTTGGCGATCGTCCCATAAAATGGTCAGGGTGGTAACGTTGTTCACGCGGAGAAGCAACTGGCGGCTGTAGAAGCCGTCCGCCGGTGTCTGGTACTCGTGACACAGACAGTAGTGAATGATGTACCTAAAAACATAAAAAATGAAATTAGTCTCACCATCAGATCCTTATTAAAATTATTCATTTCATAGCGAGGACAGCGCTACTGGGTGTACACAAGTGTTTAAAGGCGTGGCGAGGCATGGAGGGGGGGGGGGTGGAGTACAAGGTAAGTAGCATAAAATAATAAATAAATAGGGCCAGCTGGTGGCAAGTGCAAGGTAAGTGCAGAACAAGTGCTGGGAAGGGGGGGCTGTAGGATACTGAGACAGTCCCCCAGTGCAGGGGTTGACAGGGAGGCAGTGCAGGTGGAGAGTGGAAGGGCCCAGGACCGAGGTCGCAGACAGTGGACCAGTTGTAGCAGGGGAGAGGGAGAGAGAAAGCAGAAGCAAAGAGGAAGGTTTTGAGGTGCTTCAGTAAAAGCAGATGTTTCTCCTCCAGATAGTGCGCGGTAGAAAACACTATGCCACATAGAACGAACAAGTACAACTGAACCCGTCTTTAAAGCCACTGTATAGTAATGAAATTGCGGTATAAACTCATCAAAAGTTACTTACATTATATTTGCATTTTCCATTGTGTCTCTGTGTAGGGCAGACCCGAAACACCACTCCTTCTTTGCCGACGTTACTTCTTCTAATGAACGTGGCTCATCGTTTCGTTTCTGAAATTTTATTCATTATCTTTTCTTAGTCTTTCAGGATGGTCCCGGCCTGTCAAGGTCAAATCACAATAGAACCTTATATTGGGTCGTGGGCCGTTCCGCCACCCGAGCAAAACATCAAAGCAGCTGACCTTCACTTTGAGCGAGCACACATTTCTAGTTAGCTCCAGTTAGTGTAAGGGCATCTTGTCTGCGTGCCTTTTTTTTTATTGTCCCTATGGGTCGGCCATGTGTTTGTAATACGGAAACATTCTATAATTTTTGTAAAAATGATTTATATTACTGTTTGGTTTAATTGCAATGGGCCTGCAACATGAGGAGACTCGAGAGAACAGACAATCGAATTACAATCATTTAAACCGTGATGTGTATTTCTCAATGAGCTCTGCTTTAGGTGGACATGGAACAGAGGCAATGTTGGGTGGCAATGCAGTTGTCCCCTGCATAGGTTCGTTCACCACTCCATGTATGTGCCTATCGAGGACATCTACGATAAGTCTCTCAATAAACTCATATTGCATATCCTCAAACACTGGTTTGATCACCCATTGTTTACTTCTTTTAGTGAAGGCCTTATTGTAGCGAAGCGTCCCTAAAGTTCCGGTCGTCCTACTTTGTTGACGGCCAACATTATGGTTATGTGCCAAGACCGCTAGAAGAGTCCGATTTATCATGCCTTCCATGCCAAAATGCAATCTTTTGGGCCTGTACTTGAGGCACATATTGTGGAACACCTCCAAATCTCCTGTGTGGCAGAATTCCGTGAGTCCCCTCAAAGCTTTTGTTATAGTTTTATCAAATACAATCTTTTCAATGGCCTTGTGAGTGGGTGATGAAGGAATCAACCACTTCTTCTTCCGTGCCTCCTCTGTGGACAAATGGCCATGTTCACATTTGTGGAAATGCTCATTTGTCGACCATCGATGTACGTTGCTACAGTGCAACATTACTGACCGCCATTTTTCCAGTAGAATTTCCAACGACCCTTCACATGTTTTTGAGCTCCACCAAAGATGGTTGCTGATTGACTTGGACCACTGTGAAATACCTTGCATATCTTTTTTTTTTCCTGCAGCCGACAATTTTTTATTGATTGATTTTGCAAGATGCCAAACGTCAAATTGGTGATTTATATTTTTGTACTGTTCTCTCATTGTCTTGGCAATTGAAACGTGTCTGTCCGTGGCTATCAGGTCGATCACCATTCCCCGCGATTGTAGTTCTTGCAATGATGCTACAAAGCCAAATTTCTCCATGGCCACTGAGGATGTACTTTGTGACACCTGCACGACCACCGAACTCACAATTTTCTTACTTTCCATGTCCTGAAAGTGGTAGGTGCAGTACTTGGCTGAAAATCCTGGACTGTCGCATTGTCCATCACCGGCTAGCCTGAAGCGTTTGCCCGCGAATGTACTTTCCATTGACATTTTTTCCATTCTCCAAGCTTCGCTGATGGCTGGAAATAGATAATCGGTTTGGTATTTGTAGAACTGACTTTTCGCAATGAAATGGATTCCCACAAACTGAAAGAAATACTGTAACTTTTTAAAACTTGAACCACTAAAAAGTGCGGCCGCTGCACAAAGTAGATTGCCTGCTGGCAGTTGCCCCAGCATGGGTTGTGCAGACCATGCGAACGGATGATATTGTGTACAGGTGGCATGTATTTTAAGGTTAGTGCCTCGAATTGCACGAGTCACATTAATCAATGGCTCCCCACATACTTCCCCACCAACCCAATGCCCACATTTCATCATCATAATAATATCCATCAAACAGCTATCGAATACAATGAATTTGGCCTCTTTCCTTATACTGTCACTCTGCATCCCAGCTGGTTCGGCCTGTAACGTTGAGGACATGTCACTCGCATGAAAGGTACAATCTCTGATATCGTCTTCCGCTATGCTGAGTGATATTGATGGTGTTTCATTGTCGTCCACTTCATTCTCTTCCATTGCAACATCTGTTCCTTGTCCGGAGATGGGAGAAAAAAACAATGTCTTCAACTTTCGCGTGCTCTTATTTTTTGCGGGTGTGGATTCTGTGAATTGATCTACGACTGCATCCAAACTACCAGGAGGACATTCACTATCAATGGCTGGTGGTGGTATAGCTCCGTTGTCAATCACTTCATATTCTTCCCATTGGCACGATGCATCTCCAGTCTCAAGTCCCTGCCAAAAGGTTTGACAAGCAACATCTCTCGTTCGCTTCACTGTCTGTGTAGATCTAGTTCTTACACCCACTCGCAACTAGAGGACAGATTAGAAAAGGGATGTTCAGTTTAAACACAACTTACAGTATTGAACTATTGACAGTGAAAGACAACATAATATAGTGAACAGGACACTAACCTTCTTTTGCTTTCTTTTCTTTGAAACTTTCTTTCCTCGAACTTCAACATCTGGACGCTGTTGCTCCGACTCGTGTGTGCATGTCTCCACTTCCTCTCGCGCTGCAACGACTATACTTTCATGATAAGCACATCCATCACTCACTGAGGCTCCATCGACTCGCTGAAACATAGAACTTTCATTAGTATGTATAATAATATTGAAAACACAAAATGTACTTGGGGACCAATACCCATACGTACATCTCAATAGCAAAACACGAATGAACGCATTGTGTAGAACATTCAAACGACAATAGTTCACGCATTGTTGATCTAGTTAGATTGAACTGTCAAGATCCATACCTCGGGCTCCGCATAGACTTCCATTGATGATATTATTGAAGATGAGGCTTCAGCAACTCCCTGAAACACAGTAATTGCATTAGTATGGTTTTGTATTTTGTTTAAAAGAACATAAACTTTCTGCAGGCGTCAACGGCTCATCTAAATAGACCTGCACAAATGATCAGTTGTCTAAAATAAATAATGGATATCTAAATATGATTCGATTTGCTCCATCGTTGGAAGTGTCACCACCCAGAGATCTGCATCAACTATTAGGGGTGATGTTCTTGTTGAAGAAGCTCCGTCAGCTCCCTGAAACATAGTACTTGCGTTAATAAAGAAGGAAGTATAGCGGATGTAATCACGTCATTTGATCTCGCATGATTGATCTGTCAGTATCCATACCTCGAAATGCATAAGAACATCAAGGGACGCTGTAACTGCGGTGCACACTTCTGCAAGCTGTTGCGCCGACCCGTAACTGCATGCTCCCCCTTCCTCTTGGACTAATGCTCCATCGACTCCCTGAAACATAGGACTTTCATTAGTAATGAACACAATATTGAAAAAAGAAGACACATAGGAGGGCGACGACAGAAGGACATACCAATGGCTAAAAACGAAAGAAACATTGTGTGTAACAATCACGCTACAAGAATGCAAGATCTGATGATCTCCATCGATGGAACTGTCCGGAAACGTACCTCGAGCATCTGAGTGACATCTACGGTTGTCGTCAATGCGTTGGACTCCTCAGCATCTCCCTGAAAGACAGTACTTGCATTATTTTGGATAACAATAATTATAACTGAAAACAAAGACTAGAGGACGAGTACTGTGGTGTACCATTAGGTAAAATAATTACACGATCAATTAAAACTATTGATTTACATGCCTAAAACAAGTCAGTGTCAGAATAGCTAAGTAAGATTACCCGATAGGCGCTTGAAGTGGCTGATGACTGCAATAACGACACGGATGGAGAATCTTCAGCCTTCATATTGAGTGGATACATAAATGGGGAAATTATTGTTAGCTAATGCTACACACTACCGCAATGCCGAGAGATAAATACGTAAACTTGACTCACCAGTGGAGGGATGTGGACGAATAGAGTGGGAATAGCGGTTGAGAGCAATTTTCGCCTCGCTCGCGGTGTTTTCGTCCTTATTAGCAATGATGTGGAGTACATGTCTGGGCTAAAGTGCCTGCTGCAGATGCGGTATCGATCACCCCTCTTGTCCGCAAAGACTTCTAGGACTCTACTTTCTATCTCAGAGGCTGGATATCCGCAATATCGGACCCATTCTCTTATCTGATCTATTGTCTTAGGGAAAACATGCATTATAGTACCTTCAGATTTGTTATGGGTCTTCGAAGGGCAACCGCCAATGGAACAGGCAGGCATTATGGAAAGTTCTGAAAAGTAAAGATCAACAATTCTCTATGAATACCAATGTGTTAAAACATTAAATGACACATAAAAGGTTCAATGCAAGGTCCGTTTTGGTTCTTGGAACTATACATGTTATTCACATGCGGATAAGTATTTCAATAACTTTCAAAAAATAGAAAAAGTAATTTGACTAAACTCAGAACATGTGACTAGTTCCTTGCATGTACTGTCGTGAACGAAAAGAAAACATGGATGCAATTTGATGACTACTAGCAAATAGATATAAATTAAAAAATTGGACGCAAAATGATTATGGTACATGGACTTACCTTGACGAACAAACAGTTAGATGCAGGGATCAGAGTAGTTTCTTGTCGTAGAACAGGGAGCTGTTCACAGGTTGCAAACTGACGAGTTTGCTCAAAGTGGTCACGGAAGTTCACAGAGACGAAGAGCAGATAACCAGCACCTTCACGGGTTGACTAGCAAAGCGCAAAGAAGTTCTCATTAGAAATATGAAGTGGGTTATAAAGAATTCGAAACAGGGGTGTGTTTGTGAATGAATGACGTGTATATGTCGTGGCATTATGCGGTCTGCAGGGGGCCGTCCAGCGTGAGGGGGGATGCTTGGCAGGAGACACGGGGTCTGGAGGTAGACATGGGAACAACAACCCATGCTCTATAGACCACTTTGAAGTGTACATGGTCTTTGGCACCTCTTGGCCTTTATCGCTCCCTGACAGCTCCACTTGCCAGCACAAGTACCCCGGTGCGAACTGCCTTTGATAGGGCGGGGGGTGGATCGGGGCGGTGGTCGTGCAGACAAGACACAGGAAGACTCGTGAATGGAGACACACTTATGTGGATTGCAGGGGGCCGTCCAGCGTGAGGGGGGATGCTTGGCAGGAGACACGGGGTCTGGAGGTAGACATGGGAACAACAACCCATGCTCTATAGACCACTTTGAAGTGTACATGGTCTTTGGCACCTCTTGGCCTTTATCGCTCCCTGACAGCTCCACTTGCCAGCACAAGTACCCCGGTGCGAACTGCCTTTGATAGGGCGGGGGGTGGATCGGGGCGGTGGTCGTGCAGACAAGACCCGTTTGCCGCAGGGCCTCACCAAGGAGAGGCCATCTAACTGAATGTAAGAGGATGGCTGCAGGATCTACTACATGGAATGCAGGGGGGTGAGTTTATAAATACCTCACCCTCCCAGGAGAATATACACTAGATTCATTTAAAAAATCAAAACAACCATTGTTAAAATATATGTTGGGCTTTATTTTAGATTTTAATTAAACATAAATAATAAACATTACACATTGTAAAGTTGAGGTTGCAGCACATCGAGGGAAAATCCGCGGTATTGTCCACTGTCACTGGGGAAATGTTGTCTAATGGCAAGTACCGCACAGGCAGGTATTACTCTCCGAACGCGGTGTCCGAGCCTCCCGTGAAGCCACCAAGTGAAGCAACGATAGGCCACCAGCCTGTACCACCTGTGAAAAAAAAAGATGCAAACTGTATTAAACTGACCAAACTTTCTTATCAATGTCGATTCAGGTAACACATGTCATTTTTCTTAGAAAAAAATTATATCTAGAAAATGCACTATATGGAACAAATTTACATGCGTTCGAATGATATGTAAATGTAATTTTATATGTGGGAGACGACCATGAAATAGTGGTGGCATTACTGACATCACAAACAGAGTATACTTACTCGTTACTCGGATTACGCGGACGAACAGTGCCGCGAAGTTCGTGCATAAGCACCATCATCATCCTCAACACGGTCCGTGAGAGGCAGGCTTCCCTGAACTCTGGCAGCTCGGTGATGCATTGCGGACTTTGCTCGCCTTCCTGCAGACTTTGCTCGCTTTCCGAAATGTAGGCCAAGCACCCGGAATTTTCACGGCAGCAGCAGTTCTCCTCCTCAGTTGGCATTAGCTCGCACCGATTGCACGTGCACCAGGTGGAGACGCCGTCCATGCGACATGGTCCAGGCTCTTCATCCGTTGACTGGTCCTCCCAACTGCCGTCCGAATCCCCATCGTTTTCGCGTGCTTGACTTTCCAGTAGTTCTTCCTCGGTGTACTCGGGCTCGTACATATACGGCATTATTGTGGCCATTGTGCGGTAAAGATAGTAAAATAATTTACAGAGATGGTACAGGTGTTCACACGGGCTACAAGCGGCGAAGGTAGCTGACCAGAGCACTGAAACGAGTCACAGAATACTCAAAGTAACACAGAGAGAGGAATGGAATCGAAAATCTGCTGCTGTGTGTTGTGAAACGGTCTGTTTATACTTATTGGGGAAAGAGGCGTCCTGCCATTTCCATGGCAACACGTCAATAGCTGAGGCGCAGCGATTGTTGACACGAGACGTGCTTGAAATGGGCAGTACGCGTCTGCTGATGTCAGGCTCAGGGGCGGGGGATTTGATTTAGTGCCGCAAAGGCAGGTGAGCCAGGTCGATGCGGCGGAATGATAGGATTATCACAAAATGGAGGCTGATTTCGAGTGCGATAATGGGCGAAAAGTCGGGTAAGGTCCATAGGAAAGTTTCCTACGATCTACCGATTTATGCTTACAAACACATGGCCGACCCGTAGGGACAATAAAAAAAAAGTCCCAGAACTCTCCTTTAATATCATCAAAGGAAACAGTACGTAGAGATGGAATACATTGGGATAGTTTCATTACATTTCCTCTATTTAGAGTTATTTCGTTATCGTCCATGTGGATGTTTTGTAGTTTCCGTTTCCCCCTGTTTGTTCCATTTTCCAGAGGCCGTTTGGGAGAGGTTTTTCCGCAGTCTTTTGTTTGTTTTAGCACCAGATTTGATGTCCATTTCGGGTTTAGTTTGCAGGCCACGCCAGAGTTCTGATCGCCTTTATGGTCCTCATTTTCAGGCAATTCTATTCGGGTTGGGTCAGAGCTTTTTCTGCTGAATTTACTATTTTTTTTGTTTTCAGTTGCTTTTGGCTGAGAAGCTGACATTGGTGAGCGATCTGTAGAATATGAGGCCTCTGCATTGTCATCAGCTTTGTCTATTGTGTAAATTGATAGATTGCATAAGTCATTTGAAGGAGTCGAAGAATTGGACATGAGATCAGTGGAATCTATTCTCTGCCGTTTTTTTACATTTATTTCTTGCACCACTTTTTTTTTCTCCAAAGACTTTGTTAGTTTTGTTTTCAGTTTCATTCCCCATCGCCAGTTTTTTTCTGACATTTGTGTGTTTGAATAAACCAATCTTCGGTGGTGTAGCCAGGTTTCTGATAAATGTTTTTGATTTTGACAAATGACACATTTTTCCACATGGTCCATTAAGTTCCTTTGTGACAAGTGTTGTGGCATGGTTTGTTCTGTGAAAAAGGCCATTTTACAGAGGCAGTGGGTAGCAGCGGCTGCCATTTTGTCGGTTTGCCACATCCATTTAACTGATTCCAATAGGGCCTCCATTAGATCTTTTACTGATTGGTCTTTGGTGACAAGGTCAAGTTGTCGCCACTGCCATTGTCTAGTTGGGTCTGCTTCGCTGTTCATCCTTTGTTCTAAAGTGTCCTAGCTTGGTCATTACAATGTTTAGAAGCGTAGTTTGATCCTTTGTTTCATGCAACGACTCATATAATTTGATAAAGGGAATGAGAGCCAATGAAGATGCTGCCAGAATGTTGTTGTGAATTTGAATGGCAGCAGCCGCAGATATAGTTGACTTTTTTCCGCCATCCGAGAGCGTGTCGACTACTCTTGAGCTCTCATTTGCCCCTGAGCAACCAGATGGTGCTCGTTCCTTTATTCCCTCTTCGATAAGGTCAGTTGTTTTCAAATTGGAAGCAGACAGGTCTGGAAGTAGGTTTTTGGAAACATCCAACGAATCTCGTAATTTGAAAAACGGGAGAGGTTTCTGGAGGCTCGATGAGAGTGGGGTACTTTTGTTTTTTTTGTTTTTTGCATGCAACTTTTTTTGAGGTTGCAGCATCAAGGCTCCAATTATCCTGTTTCTCGTTTCGAAGACATTTATTTATTTTGTGTTTTTTTTGAGAAGCTGGCGCTTAGTGTCTATTTGACTATATTATAGTCCACTTTAAGGCGTTCGGTCAGTCGAGCTTCACGGGCAGCTAGCTCGAAGTATGGATTTTGAAGAGCTGCTAGTCGAAGCGTACAAACACAAACCCCAGTTGGTACATATGTCATCTCTGCCGATTCTCTTTTTGGAGCTCTTACAAGGTTCTCCTTGGCATTTGAGTTGACCTGTTTTATAACGCCCTGGGTAGCGGCCAGTATGCTCGCAGTTGGGCAATCGGTTGAACATTTTATGTCTGCCTTAGTTTCAAAGGCAACAATTTTGTTAAAGTCTGTTAGGACAGCATTTTCTATTTGATTGCGCTGCCACGTTTTTCGACATGCAGAAGCCCTCATCGCCGGTTGTTCTTTCAGGCTCCGCCTTTGTCTTTATGGCCTCCAAAGCCGAGGTGTGTTCCTTTTGAATTGGCCCTTGGCGAGATTTCTTCCAGTAATTCAATGTCAGTCACATCAAAGGGGGACATGAACAACGCTCTGTTTATTTCAACAGAGCCGTCATTTGTCGTGAATTCGAGTACGTTTACGTCCTCTGTTGTGTGTTGAATAGCTCTGGAACAGGTAAAGATGAGAGCTTTATGTTGGGAGCTGTTTCTTCTAATGCAGTGGCACTTTCGGCGTCATTCGAAAGTCCCACTGTCGCTGCAGCGGCCAGTATGGACAAAGAGGGTATCGGCACTGTTTTTACAGATTGCAAGTCAATTTCAGAAACATTTTCAGTGGCATAATTGCCTTTTAAGTCTAGAATCCCATTTCTTACCTTGGGCTGGGAGCCGGCAGGTTTTGATAGGGTCCAGGGTTGTATAACCGCCATTGCTGCAAGGTTATTCCTCGTGTGAGGGGACTGACATCGGAGGGCATTTTTTTTTTTACTTTATTTTACGCCAACTCAGGCAGACTGTGGCAGACTGTCAACTCCGCGCGTTCACCAGGTTTTTATGGGGTAGAGCTTGGAGCTGAGCTGAGCTAATTAAAGCAACAGCACGCCACCAGAGCTTGGTAATCCAAAAGTTCCAAGATTCACACACCAAGCTGGGTCGCTGAAGCTCCTCTCAAAGAAGACTGTGGCAGACTTTCAACTCTGCTTTCAACTCCCCTGAATACTCCTGCCAGAACAATCAAATGCAATTAGTGCAATGGAACCCAGAAAAAGAAGGTTACAGGGTTCAGCAAATTCCACGTGAAGTGTGGGCGAGACGTTGATGCCACGGACGGGCACATTTCACAAACATTTCCCAGGTAACATCCATTCTGGCATTTTAAACAACACAATAAGCCGTGAATTTGTGGGTTGTGCGAGTAAGGGACAGGGAATATGATCAAAACTACAGTGCAAATGATAGCTAATTAGTAGGAAATAATCGAAGACCCTCCTCGTTTCAAATGCTAACTAGAAGCTTCTTTCTATCCACTCAGAATTCGATTATTTGTGGGTTGAGGGAACATTGCTGGGGGAAACCTTACCTTGGGTGCTATCTATCATAATTCAAAAAGTGCTCCTATTCACTTGGGCTTTGGGCATGTTCTACTAGAAGTTTGATCAAGTGCATTGCTTCCATTTCCATTGTCATTATCACCCCATTGGTGATTGCTGCCCAACATAAACATGTGATTTTTGTGAATTTTAAAAATGAATAAATATTTTCAACAACTGGGCTGGTTTACAGGGCCATTGTGACCCGGGGTATTAGTAAAAGGGCGTGTGAGATGGGTCGGGTACCGTCTCAATTTGAATTTGTTGAAATTAATGAAAAAGCATTCCTATTGAGTACCAGGCTAAGACCAAGTCTCCTGGCCCAGTGTGTGATGCCCGATTGGAATCCTTAACAAATGTGGCAAAACAAGTGTTGAAAAGGACTGAAGGCATATGTCCAATACCATTGTTTAGCTGAAGCATTGGTGGTGTAACAGTGGAAAAGAAGCCAATCGGGTGTGTTGGTTGCGTGACCTGTAATGGGTGGACTTTGTTGTCTGACAACTGCGCCTAGACCGACTACAACCCAATAAAGAGAAGCCACTTGCCTCACCTATACGTTTATGGGTGAATATCCAGAGAAGCTTTTACTTTGTGGACTTAGAGTTGAACTTCATGATATTGATGAAAGAGCCAAAAAGCTGGAAAAACTCCTAGGGAACTGTTGTGAGAACAGTGAGAGACTTGAAAGCTTGGGGAAGGGAACCACTTGTGATTTAAGTGTAATATTTGGATTCCCTTGGAAGGGTGAACCAAGAAGCGCTGAAAATTTGTTTGAACACTTTTTTTTTCATCTGATGCCGACATCCCTACACAGTTGGAACAAATAGATGTGAGGGAACGTATAGGTTTTCGACACAGATGGACATTTACTTTAGACTTCCTGACAGACTATCCTTAGTTTTATTTAGGTTGGGAAATCCCACCTTAGCATAGGGCAAGATAGGCCTTATCCCAACCTCTTTGTAATTTTAAATAAAAGTGTTTAGCCCAAATTTTACTCAGTTGTCTATTTCCTCATGCCTCCACAGGTAGCACAGGGTTTTGGTCCGCTTAGGATGCAAAGAGACCTTCACATCCGGCTCACAGATTGAGAACCATACATACATACATACATACATACATACATACATACATACATACATACATACATACATAGCAGATCTTGAAGAGGCACTCATGTTGACCACAAAGCTAGCGATAATCGAGGGTGCAGCACATCAACCTTTCAATAGCAAAGTCTCTTGTCTAAATGCTTTAACAGGCTCATCCATTACAAACGGTGCCACATCTAGCTCTCTGAATCACTATGTGCAAGGATTAAAAAGTGCAACAGAATCTTCTTTTAAAACACTTGAAGAATTGGCACAAATTCAATAAACATCAGCAATAGAGAGACTCTTGGGCAGAATGCTGTTTGCATCATAACCTGTGTATGGAGGGAGAAAGGTTATTGCCCTGAAAATACTGTTGGAAATGGGAGCGGGTATGATGGCAACCCAAAATCAGATTGGTGTGCTCCAGACTTTCTGGCATGGCTCAGGCATAATCCAGTTGAGAGGCTCTGCCGTTGGTGGTATTCAGCATGCCTACTGAGCTACCCTGAGGTGCTCTTTGGATGGCCAATGATTCTGCCGTCATCGCCACCCATGAACCGTACATATAATCGTATTAATTTGAGTGATTGTGCTTTTAAACTATTGCAAGAGATTTACTTCTTCTGTTCATGTTCCGTTGTGAGCGGCTTTACCAAACAGCCTGGCGATTACGTCTTTATTCAACAAAAGATGGCATTGGCAGCTCGGTGATGTGGACCATAATGGGTACTTAGTTACTGGGACTGCAGTTAAAGTCTGGGAGGTTGCTACCTGTGTGCATGTCTCTCGCTATAAGATGAGAACTTCATCCAAAAATGAAAAACAAATTGTTCTGACACTTAAACCCAAAGGCGAGAGCTCGATGAGCAAAAAGCAGATTCTAAAATGTAACTACTGTGAGGGGTCAGGATTGTGAGGCAAACACAAAGTGGTTGTTTTTTCAACATCAGACACCTTATTAAAAGAAAAAGGGTTAGATAAAGACATCTGTCCCTATCCTAAAGAGTTTCCCTGCCTCGGAAACTAAAACTAAAGATCGGTCTGTGTCTGGTCGTCAAAATTATGTAAGCTGTCCTTGTGTCCAAAACATATCTGACCCTCACACTAGAAATTAACAACTAACAAGCGTAAGGAAAAATATCTCTCCATGTTTAACCAAAAGTGTTAAAGTAAAGCAAACGGATAAATCCAACAAAAATGGTTGCTTCGAAGGAGATGTCCTTGGATCCAGAGGGTAGTTCGCTTCCCCTTGATATTTCAGGTAGGATGGCGAAAGTTTCTCTTCCCAAACAATGTTTTCCTTGAGGATGGGAAGAATGTCTTTCTTAAGGCTGGCAAAATTCTTTGAACTCAATCTTGCAGCCACAGGGAGCCAGTGAAGAGATTTCAGAGCTGGAGAAATACGATCCCTGGGCTTGAGGCCAAGGACAAGTCTCTCAATCCTGTTCTGTATAAGTTGTAAAGGTCAAAGAATAGAGGCAGGCAGATTTAGAAAGCGGCTGTTGCAGTAGTCTCCTCTAGAGAGGATCTGGGCTGTGGAGACAGTGAGCTTCTGGGGGAAAGTGAGAAAAGGAAGAATACCTCTGAGGAGGTGCATCTGATAGGTGACTTCTTAGACGTTGGAGATGTGAGAGACGTCGGAGATGTGAGGAGAGAAGGAGAGGGTACAGTTAAAGATGACAGCAAGGGTTTTAGCATCACGGGAGGGAGCAGGAAGAGGGCCCCGAGTGGGCGGTCAGAGAGAGGAAAGGAGGGAAGCGGGTGTACTGATGAGGATCTCTGTCTTCTTGGCATTAAGACAGAGATCATTGGCGGCAGACCATTCCTGAATTGAGGCCAGGCAGTCTGGCATGAGAGAAGGAGCAGAGGTGGCTGAGAGGAGCCTGAAAGAGAGCTGGGTGCCATCCGCATAACACTGAAAATTGGACCAGAAAGTAGTGATGCAGTGGCAAAGAGGTGCCAGGTAGGGGTTGAAATGCCAGGGAGAAAGGTTATAACCCTGGGGAATACCACAAGTAGAGAGGGAGATAGAAGAGAGGGAAGACCCCAGTTGGACCGGGGAGGGTCAGGAGTGCAACCTGGCCAGAAGCCTGATCAGTGTTACCCAGGTTATCACGGTGATGGTTGTGCAGGATGGCATGGTTGACCGTATCCAAAGCAGAGGATAGATCAAGGAGAATCAGGACAGGAGGAAGATTGGAGTCAAGATTAGAGAGCAGGTCTTCAGGTATGTTCAGGAGAGCAGTTTCCGTGCTGCTGGCAGCTCTGAAGCCATACTGGTGGTTGTGGAGACATTCAACCGATTCAACATGCAGATTAAGCTGGGAGATGAGTGATGGAGATCTGGCGATAATTAGCCGGAGAGGATGGCTCGGCAGAGGGCTTCTTAAGAAGGGGTTGCACAAGGAAGTGCTTGAGGGGGGAGGGGAATGTTCTAGTGGCAAATAAGTGATTGCAGAAATCGGCCAAGGCTGCATCAAGGGTGTCGATGTGGTAATTGATAGTTCTGGATCAGCAGGGGAGAACCTGCTTTTACAAGACTTTCATAGATTGAAATTGTCTATAGGCATTCAGGAGTGAACAAGGGAAATGAGGAGAGATGGCTACAGACGGGCCAGGAGTGGTAGAGGAGTTGGAGGAAGAGGGGGTGGACAGGATGTCCTGAGTTTTAGTGGTGAAATGAGAGGCCAAGGCTGTGCAGAGGGCCGGGGGGCGGGGTGGTGGGGAGGGAGAGGTAGAGATTGCAGCAGGATTGGGGTATCAGCCCACTCAGAGGAAAAGGGCGACCTGGCCAGGTGGCCTGTAGGTAGTGTCCACTGTGAGAAAGAGGCCATGAGATAGAGCCTGCAGACCAGGCATTCAAACAAGAGTAGTCGTCTTGCATTGGAATGATAGAAGCAGGGATGCACTCCGGGAAAATCAAGGCTACAACCTCACCGGGACGAATGGTTCTGGGTTCATGGAGGATCTTGTAGCCATCAGGAAGGAGTATGTCAAAACCTGTGATAGAGGTGGCCGTGAACCAAGTCTTTGTGAGACACAGTACATCCAAATCAAGCTCTTCCAGGAGACGGCAGATACCAGAGGAATGTTTCACAGCTGTGCGAAAGTGGAGAGTAGCGATGTGGAGCAGTTTGCCGAGGACTTCCGTGGACGGTTACAGGCCAGAGGTACACCCTGTGGAAGTGTTGGAGTGAGGATGGGCAGAGGAGGAAGGAAGGGAAGGCAGTGTAGTCTGAGAGGAAGAAGAAAGTGCCAGAGGGGTGGCAGAGGAAGGAGGCAACAGGATGGCCAGAGAAGCAGCAGGGGGTGCCGGAGAGGTGGCTGAGGAAGGAGGCGGCAGAGGAGCCAGAGGGGTAAGAATGGATGGCAGGAAAGTTGATACATCACGGGAAGCATCTATCAAAAAGGAGAAGATTGGCCTGAGAGCCCTGGACCAATAGACTGTACCATTCAAGTAAAGATTAATGATGTTCTTGGAGGACTGGAAGTGGGCCTGGAGGGGGCCAGGAGGGCCTCCCACCAGAGAATAGGAAAGGGGAGAGGGAACAGAGACCATATTGGAGTCGGGGGGGGGGGACTGTAGAGGGAACGACAAAGAGGATGTCGTTAAGGGTCTGTTTGGAGGAAGCACTGGTGTAGGTCTGCGGTGTGGAGGCTGGGTTGGAGAAGAGAATGTCCCTTTTAAGCTTCTTCCTGCCAGACTTGGTAAGAGGGATAGGATAGTCGATAGAAAAGCAATTAGAGAAGATAGGTGAGACAGAGTGCACCATAGAGGGCACAGGGAGGAAATGGGGTGGGGGGGAGAAGGGAGCCCAAGCTTGGGAGGGGTATCGCTGGGGGACAGACGGGAAGGAAGCACAAGGGGGAGGGGACACGAAAGGGAGAGAACAAGAATAGGAATGGACTTGCGAGATCAGATGTAGTAGAACCAACAGCAAAGCACAGAGCACAACAGGGAACCTAAAAGTGAAGAAAGCGGGCATTGTAATGCCAGAAACATACAGCACAAAATGTCAAAACCGTAGAAGACCACACAATATCGGAGCCATAGAGAACAGTCAATACCATCAACAAGGCACAAAATACAGAAGGAACCTAGGAGTAAAGAATGCAGGCAATGCGATGTAATTCCAAAAATCATGGCGCACAATGTCAATACAGTACACAATTGATCAAAGAAGGGAAGGGTCTGAGGTGCGAGAGTAAAGTTGAAACACGGGGGAAGGGAACTGAACAGGATGTGGGGACCTACAATGCAAGGGAGTGCACGTGACATTAGAAACAGGTGGTGCTCACGGCCTAAGTCGCAGGGGAGCGTGTGCAGCCTGAGATTGCGAGGGAGCGCATGCGGCCTAAGTTGGGAGGGAGCGCACTTATGCAGGGGGATGCAAGCGCGTGGGGGGGGATACTAGGACTGATTGCAGGGGGAGCAACGTGTATGCAAGACAGAGAAGGGGCATGTGTCAGGGGTGGTTGCGTGGAGTGTAGCAAAGCAAATTTACCGCACCTTCTTACCTTGCGGCCATAGACAGATGGGTGATGTCATCTGCGTTCTGTCTGCGCCGCTACCCCATCGCCGCCAAACACGTGCGTCGCTCAACATTGCAGTCTTGTCTTAGGAGGGCTTTGCCGCAGAGGGTCTGAACCTCGGTTCTTATGGGCAAGTAAGCGTGCACGTAGCGATGCATGCTACATATAATCGGGCAGCGTCTCCTGCGCACCTGCATCGTTCAACACCGCAGCCTTGTCCTGCGAGGGCTAGGTTGGGTTGTTGAGACATCAAGTAGCCCATTTGAAAGATAAATTTTAGCCCTATCATATATGCATGTATGAATTGAAGTGAGCGTCTTGAACGAGTTCCCAGTGTAATTGTCTTATTGCAGGGTTATTGTGATTCTGAAAAGGAAGATTCAACACAGTCCTTTAGGTGATGTTCAGTAAAATGTGTATAATTTGTCATATAAGAATTTTGGTATACCAGCATAAAATGAGTTGCAATAATCCAATTTTGAACATCTAATGGCACGAGCAATTATGATAAGATGATGTAGGGAGAGATAAAGACGAATGTATCCAAATAGGCGAGTTTAATGGGAAGTGGAGCGTATAATTTAACTCCCTCCTTCGACTCAAATTAATCAAAGTAAATACCCATAGACTTGACCTTGTTATGTAAGTGGAGTCAAAGTTAAAAGACAAAGGTGAGAGAGAGCATGAATAAGATGAACCAAAAATAGCTGTCTTGGTGGTATTAAGGCCCCGCTAGTGGTGCACATCCAAGATTTAACCTGGCTCATATTAGAGTGGCATTATCATCAACATGGTTACGAGCAAGTTTTTAAAAAATCATCAAATCTGGGTATCGTCAGCATAACGAGGAAATCTAGCGCCCAAATCCACAAGAATATAGTGCAGTGGCTTAAGGTAAAAAATAAAAAAAGCTGGGGTTAAAGAGCTAAACTGCGTGGTACCCCACAATTGTCCACAAAAGCTATAGTCCTATCATCCAGGACCAACCTTACCACCGATCCATTATGAAAGCGGTAAACCCAATGGAGGGCAGATTCCGAGACCCTGGCCACAGATGACAATCTCTGAAGAACTTCACGGTGGTTTGGGGAATCAAAGGCACTGATGGGTCTGACAAAATCAGCTGGGAAGTTCCATGTCTGCCCAGGTTCCAGTGAAGGCCCTCTCTGATATTGAGGGCAGTCTCAGTACTGTGTGAAGCGAATGCCCAAACAGTTATTGAGTTCCACAAAATCTTGAAGTTGGAGACTGCCACCTTTTCTAGAATCTTGACCGGCAGGGCTATTTTTAGTGGGACTGTAATGGGCAGGTGAGTCTGGATACAAATTCTTCCGAAGGGGTTAATCCAAGAATGTTTCAAGGCCGTCGGAATATAAACAGAATTCAGAGAGATGTTAATAAAATTGCTACTAATTGGTTTAGTAATTGGCTACCTCTTACCAAAAGGGAGTGATTATCAATTAAAAGAAAAAAAGACCATGGCAGACAGTTGATCAATGAAGAGAACCTGGTATACCATCCTTTGCCTACGGTCTATAGCTCCTTCAGCTTCACTCCCCTGGCCTTTTGCTCATCAGACTAGCAATACTGGGAAACTGTTTCCCTTTTGACTTTTACACTTTTGAAACTTTTCAACCTTGGACACAGCATCTTACACTATATATTCTTTCTAAGGCTGGTGTATCTGCTAAGTATCACATGCTTTGCATAGGCCAACATCTATTGGTAGGTGCAAAGTATTGCTTGGCTTGTTTTCTAGGGACTTTGACGGGACATGTTTATAATACTATCCCTAGTGTGACGTGTACTGTACCCACGGTCCTTCACGCATCGAGGGTCCCTCAGATTGTTTTTTTCCGCCATACTGGTTTGTCGCTTTAAGCGGATCTTGTAGAATTGCTATTTGAATCTTGACTATAATTCTAACTTTGTTATTCCTCCTTTGGTGGACGCTCCTTTGAACATCTTGATAGAAATCCTCGCCAGCATAAAATCTCAGTGAATTTCTTCACTACTAGCTGTGGCCTACACCAGGCTTCGGCCTTACAGTAGGGAGAGTGAGGGGATCAACATTCTTACATTGTCTTTAGGGAAGGCCTTTTCCCACTTTTACACTTGTCTAGCTGCCTTGATATTTATTTACCATCCTGGAAAGGACTCCCTTTAAATTGTGTCCATCCTGTAATAAAAAGTTCCTGTGGAAAGACACCCATTGGGGCTGTAACCACTGTCTTACCCGTGATTAACCTGAAGAGCATTGCGCATTGTGCAGGATTTTCGCTCTAAGACGCTCAAGGAATGACTCCCGAAACAGTGGGTGGCCTGCACTATGCAGGTCGAAATCCGTGTCTCCCACCGGTGCTGATGCCTTGGAAGATGAACAAGGCAGCAACAGCTCTTTTTCGGAAGCCGATGACCTAGTAGAGGAGTCGGTAGATTCCCGCGTGTCCGTCCCCAACCCCATCCCCACAAGGCAAGCCGAACACTCTGCTACTGGGAAATCTTCTGGCGACCAGGACTCTCACTGGCATACACGAGAAGGCACGCATCATAAACGCACAACCCATCCCAATCCTCAACAGTTTCGCCAAATAAAAGCTCTAATGGCAACTAAGGTTTAGACGAAATTTAGGTCGAAATGTTCAGAAACCTCGCATTTTGAGCCTGCTGCGCTTCTGACCTCACGTCCAGTGCATGTATCCAAAACCAAGGAAATGCATGTTGCTCCCGAGGAAAATCTCAACGGTTCCTGTTTCCATACGGTTCCTGATGCCATACTGCCGAAACAGCCATCGATACAAAATTCACATCCAAAACCAAGGGGAAACGCACAAAAACCCCATAACTCGCTACACGAGTTCAGGCTACTGGGCCCTCTAAAACAGTCTGTCACTGCACCAGTGACCTTTCTCCTGGCTTTACTAAGGCAACGAAAACAATGTCCTGGTCTCTACATCGCAATAAAAAAGATGTGGACCCAGAGGAAATTGTTATTCCCCTTGCAGATACCCCTAGAACAGGTACGTGGATTACAGATATGAGCAATCCATGGACAGCGTTTCTGAATTCACATTTATGGATCCATTCCTAATTAAATGGAAATCTCTCTTTTTAGAAGAGGCTAACCCACTTCCAAAGTCACCTAGGTGCCAGTTATCTTCTAGACATTCAGTTATTGATATCTCAGATCAGCCATTCAATATATTTCAGGATGATCAAAATGACCATTATTATGACGAATTGCAACAATACCAGGGGATGATGGTCAGGGTACATGGCCAGCTACTCCCACTCATGAGGATGCAGATGAGGCAGATATCTTTTTTGGGGACGATGATCCTATAGATCAGCCTAGGGACATGTCAGGCAGAGTTTGTATGCAGTACCCTTTGGGACAACTACACACAACTATGACTACAGGTGTAAGTAAAACCAACCTTTGGTATAAGTCTGTACTACAGTTTTTGGTAGCAGAGCTGAGCAGCCAGGCTTATCTCGAGAGGGAATGTGAGCTGTAAGGATGTTACACAGAGGTCTACAGTCAGAAGTATTCAAATAAACTCTTACACTGAAGGTTTCTTGGTTAAACACTTATTAATTTATTCAACAGTCAGTTCTAAAACATTTACTAGAAGGAGACCATCTATCACACACAAATATACTTCAATACTTTACACTGTACGTTTCTGAGGCATTTAAACTACTTTGAAGGAGGAGCAAAATGGCATTCAGAATACTTTGAAGGAGGAGCAAAAAGGCATAGGTTAATAAAAAGATGATTACAGTTACTCTTAGGCAGTGCAAATAATTTGTGTTCACCAGAGGAGGCAATTCAATGGAATAGGTTAGGCCAAAGTCAATGGGCTAAAGTCTTGTATAGGTTAAAGCAGTTCTGGTAGTTAAACGGAAAAGTTTTTGCCAAAGTTCTCAGAAGTAGTTTGTATAAGAAAGATTCATATGTTGGGTCACAAGCTGACTAGGCCTGCAAGTTGCCAAAGTTCCAAGCACTTTCGCAGTGAGGGGTAAGTTCCCTTGGTCAGGTTTTCACAGTACCTCACAATGAAGAAAAAGATGCAGCTGAAGACTTCTGTTCCTGGCACTTCCTGCAGATCTCGCTGTTCCTGAGCCTGTCGTGGGGACAAGAGGAAGGACGTCGGGGGACTCCTGAACTGGGACTGGTCAAAGCTGGCTCTTAGCAAATCTCCAATTCCGGTAGCTGCAGACCAGCACACAAACTGGTGTCACTCTCCCTGGTTATTCGGTTTCCTACAGCACTCTGTCAAAAATACAGGCAGCTCAGAGAATGGTATCCAGGTGGCATACGAGTTGATTGGTCCCACCAACTCAAAAGGAGAAGTCATCCTTGGAGGGGCTTCTCTGTCGAGATGAACCAAGGGTCCAGGAGTTGCAGCAGCCGTCCTCTTCAAGCTCGTCTTCGGTTCTTTTGTTCCAGTGGTCGACTCTGCCTTCCAAGCCAAGAGACTTGCCTTTTATCCAGTTTCCTCCCATTCATTCCAGCCGAGCTGCCACTCACCTCACCCAACTGGTTGGCTGTCCTTGCCAGACAGTCATCCAGCCAATCACGCCAGAGTGCATTCGGGTCTCCTAGGAGACTAAGCACAGGGAGTTTCGGGCACCTCCCTCACTTCCTGCCCACCCCAGACACTCTGGCGCCAGAGGCGGTCTTCAGTTCTGAAGCCCACCAAAGGTGATGAAACAAAGGGACCAAACCTGGTTTGTCACACAGAGCAAATCTCGAAGGACCTTTCCACAAAGAAATGACGAAAAAAAGACGACCAGGACCTGTTTAAACAAAGGGTGCTCAGACGCCATCTTGAAAAACATGGCTCCCACGATTTAACGCTACTGGTGTTCGCGGTCAGGAAAAATCATGGTGTTCGTTGTAAAAACACTGCCACCAGCCATTTCGAGAGGAAAGGGTAGCATTTGACTGCTACATGAGTTTCTAGACACGGGGGATACTAGCTAACCCCTCCAGCACTTTATTGTAAAATGGGGGTGTGCTGGGTCTAGGAATTTAAAGACATTCAATTTCACTTTACTTTCCC
Organism: Ambystoma mexicanum; assembly: GCF_040938575.1. Classification (NCBI taxonomy): domain Eukaryota; kingdom Metazoa; phylum Chordata; class Amphibia; order Caudata; family Ambystomatidae; genus Ambystoma; species Ambystoma mexicanum. The sequence goes on along the minus strand of NC_090935.1, from coordinate 360,842,673 downwards.
TGGGAAACAGTAGTTTATCCCAGAGAAGGCATTTAAACCTTTGGAAAGCCTGAAAGGCTTCCCTTTGTCACTGCACTGACAGTGCTGTGTGACACCCATGAAAAGATGATGCCTATGGAGTTGTCTAAAACTTGATAACCAAAGAAAATTCAGACAAAGCAAACATGATTAAAAGTTCAAAGTCCCAAAGTTTAGCAAAAGAGCTGGAGGGCTCTAAGGTGGGAGGAATTGGCACATTTATGAGATTTCTTCCTAACAGGAAAAATCTCTTATAGATGACCAGCTTATTTTAACGACTTGCTGGAAAAAAGGGCAGTTGTACTTTTCAAAATTCAGACTCCAGAGTCTGTACTAGACTCTGACTTTGTAGATGACCTCCTAAAAGGAAAAAAGCCCATCAGCCAATCTATTCCATTAAAAAGAGAACTGCACCTTCCCTGCTTCCTCCATCCCTTGCATGTGTGGTTAACCCTTGGGTGGAAAAATATTCTAACCTTCACCTTCAGACCCTCTTTACATCCTGGGCCACATTACACCCGATTTGCCAGTGGTTACAACTACTACAAACGGGCAAGTGTCCCTTTATCAAACTCCAAAGCACCTCCAGATAAAGAATTTAAGCAGCTTTATGCGTTAGGGAAAAGAGTAACCACATCTGCTGCTTACTCTACGTGCATTGCTACTAATACCACTCTTTTAGCTGGTTATATTGACGCACCGTGGGGGTTCCTTCAAGACAATTTACACAATGTACCTGATCCCACAAAGCCTCAATTAGGAAAGCTGATTGAGGAAGGAAGAATGAAAGCACTCTTGATTCTGCAGAGACGGCAGGCAAAATTATATTTGATATATTTGTATAGCAAGCTTTATTAAAACAGCCTTTGTGGCTTTGTAATTCCAGCTCTAAACCAGCAACCCAGGCCACCTTCATTAATACGCCAGTAGAAGAATCTTTCTTGTTCTGTGAAGCTGTAGACGATGCCTTAGAAACAGCTAAAGAACCTGAAACATTGGCGACTTTAAACCAGATTTCCAACAAACCATTTGTCCAACGAAGGGTATTCAATCCCCACTGGTCTTTTTGTTCCCAAGGCTTCAAGACCCAGGCAGTCAGGGTTCTCATCTGGCTCTTCTCCCTGAGACTCATCACAGGGAGCATCATCTCCCTTCCAAACCTACCAACAGGAAGGCTTCAGACGAGGCAACAGTCTGGGTAGAAGCACAGCCACTAGAGGCTCCTTCAGCCCCTCCAGCAAATGACTCACCCATCAGGGTCCTCTCCCTTGCATCCCATACAAGAGGCCTAATTACTCAATTCACCCACGCATGGGAGGATGTAAGATCAGATCACTTGGTGCTAATGACAGTAACCAACGGATATTCCATAAAATTCCTTCAAAAACCACAACACCATCCGCCAAGAGCAAGGTCATGAAAACACCAACTCATCCTACAAGCGAAAAAATACTTTACAACAAAAAAGAACACTATAACTCTTCTCTACTCAAGAGGTAAATGAGGGTATCTATTCAGTGTACTTCATTGTATCCAAAAAGGACCTAACCATGTGCCCTGTATTAGATCTGCGTCCTGCAAAGAAATATGTCAAAGCACAAAAATGTATACAGGAAGTAATTCCACTTCTAAATCAAGAGGATTACATGGCAATATTGGATATGAAAGATGCCTACTTCCATATTTCAATGTTGCCATTGCACAGAAAATACCTAAGGTTCAAATTAGGAACACACTACCAATTCAGTGTGCTACCATTCGGCATAGCCAAGGGTATTCGCCAAAGTGCTGCCAGTGGTAGCAGCACACCTACGTAGACAGTGAATCCCAGTGTACCCTCCCTCAATGATTGGCTGATAATAGGAGACATGCCATAAGCATGTCCACAGAACACCCAACAGACTTTCTATCTGAAAAAATCAAGTGTTGTCCCAAGTCAGGTGAACAATTTCTTGGTATTAATTTGAACAGCAGACAATTTAGTCTTCCCCTCCAAAGAGAGGGTACACAACATGCCCTTACAAATTCCACAGATTGCTGCCAGTTGTCTGGTAACTGTATGAAAAGTAATGCGCCTTCCCGGAATTATGTCCTTGTGGATTTACTTGGTGCCACACGTTCAGTTGGCATGCGTCCTATGCAAGAGTGGCTAGCGAAAGGTCACAAACAAGCAGTCAATGGGACCATCTAGGAGCTGTTTTGCCGTCCTTGGTCCACTCTCTGCAGTGGTGGATAAGAGAAAAGCTTCTCAAGGGGAAATCGTTCTACACTCCTGAGATGCAAGCCAGTCTACCCAGATGCATCTCTCACAGGGCGGGGTGTACACTATCTTCAACACACTGCACACAGTATGGACGTAAACGCTGGCACAACAGCACATCAAGCCTCTAGAGCTATTGGCAGTGTTCAAGGCCCAAAAAAAGCCTTTCAACATCAGCTTCAGAATAAGGCAGTTCTAGTTCTAACAGACTGCACCACAGTGATGTACTACATCAAAAAACGGGGGACAACACACTCTCCATGTCTGTCCAAACTAGCCCAGATCATAGGAGGTTGGACACTTCATTTCTACAAGGAGGTGTACGAGGAGTACGAGGAGGAGGTGTACGAGGAGGAGGTGTACGAGGAGGAGGTGTACGAGGAGGAGGTGTACAAGGAGTACGAGGAGGAGTACGAGTGCGATTTACACTCGAAGGACCCCAGGAAACCTACAAAGAGCAACCTTTGGAAAATGTGTAACAAAGAAGCCATCTCCCTCCAGGGAAACCTACCATGCCAGGAGCAAAAGGACCAGGGAGATCCCCAAGAGGAGGAAGGACGGGAACAACAAGTAATGCACTCTCTCCTTAAGCAATATTTTACAGAGTTCGGAGCCAAAATTACAGACGCACTGCAAAAGCAAAAGATTATAATGAGGGGAGACCTTACCTCCACGCTCCGAGATAAAACAAGATGGAGAAAAGGGTCGACACAAAAGAGAGCCATACAAGAACTGACAGATGACTTTATGAAGATGGAGACCTGCTGGATGTCGCAAATAGCAACAGCAACCCATAACCTGGAACTTTGAACAGAGGATTTAGAAAACAGATCCAGGAGATCGAACCTAAAACATGCCAGAGGAGGTGCCAGATAAAGACTTGAAGCAGTGGTAAAGGACATTTTTGAGGACCTACTTGTCGCCGCGGTGAAAGTCGAAGTGGGACTAGATAGGATCCAAAGAGTCGTCACCCGCAGAATGGAACCTGGGGCTCGCCCCAGGGATGTCCTGGCGGCTCCTTAGGATTACAGAATCAAGGAAGGGATACTACAACAGTCAAGAAGAGCCAATCAAATAACCTACAACGGGTCTGAACTGTTGCTCTTCCAGGAACTATCCCAGATGACATTGGCCAAAAGGAAAAAAAAATAGCCCAGTTTACCCAGGCACTTAGACAGGATATGCGCTACAGGTGGACATTTGTTTGGTATGGCGTTTGAATGGCAGGGCAGGCAACATCGGATCTACACCATGGAAGAAGGAGCGAGGATCCTAGGGATAGAGGAGGAAGACCAGGAGCCAAGCGAGGCGCAAACGTTGGGAATGGTCAACAGTGGCAAAACCAAAAAAGAACAAGAAGGGGGGGGGGAATATCGGCCCCAATTCCACCAGAGGTAGTGGAGAAGGTGACCTCCACTAGGGAAGAATAGAAATGCGAGAAAGAGTTTGAGGTACAAAAGGCTAAAACAAGTAATACCCCTGGGGAGGGTGATCAGAGGGAAGGGGAGGACCGGGAGGGAAGGATTCCAGAATGGGTTGGGGTAAACCTGCTTGAGCTGGGGTGTCTAGTGGGCTCAATTCCTGAGTGGGAGATTCATGGGGTTGGAGGGGGGGGTGGCATAGAGGCCGGTTGAGTTCCTCCAGCCAAAGGGAGGGGGGGGGAGAGACGGGGGCCGAGCAAAGGTGGGGAAGGGGACACAGGGAAGAGATTAACTTGGGGGGGTAGGGGGGATGGGGAGCTCCAATAAGCTAGGATTGCTATCTCTGAATATAAAGGGTCTGAACTCTCTGGTGAAGAGGGACAAACTGGATAGGTATATATGGAGGGAGGGGCCAGAAATAATTACACTACAGGAAACCCGTGTATGGACGCAGACTTTCTGAGGTTGCAAGGACTACCCAAAATGCTTCAGTCCACGGATAAGACTAAGAGGGCGGGAGTGTTGATAGGTCTGCGGTCTAACCTGGACCTTATAGTAACGGACATGGACGCCCAAGGGAGATACATTGCCGTACATTTGAAAGGGAGAGGGGAGGGATATACCCTGGCGACTGTCTACACCCCAAATACGGGTCCGGACACCTCTATTCAAAGCATCTTGGTTAGACTATAGAAGTTTGCAAAAGGCCCCATAATATTAACAGGGGACTTCAATATGGCTTGGGATCCAGGAAAAGGTAAATCGACAAAAACCAAAGGGACCCAGGGGAGACCCTCGAAGGAATTGGTAGAAAAGGTGGAGAGGTTAGCCTTGGTGGATGTATGGAGGGAGAAAGAAGGGCTTCACGTTCTACTTGCACGTTCATCACTCATCAAGAATAGATTACGTGTGGACCTCCCAGGCAGCTGCTGGGTCGGGTAGAGGCCATTGAGGTGGGGGGGTGGGGCAATACTTGTATCCGACCACTCTCTGATACTGGTGCAAATAGCTATAAGACTAGGTCCCCCAGGTTTCTGGAAATGGAGGTATCCGGGGCATCAGTTTAAACATGTGATGTTGGAGGAGGAGATAACTAGCTTCTTTGAGGTCCACAAGGAGGCTGAGACTTCGGGGCAAATGAGATGAGACGCCTTCAAGACAACTATCAGGGGAAGAATCATTGCAATCAAGACCTGGAGAGACTGGGAGTTAAGACTGCTTGAAAGACTACTAGAAGGGAAATTAAAGAGTACATTGGCCAGGATGGGGGTGGGAGCCAGCGGGGCCATGAGAAAGGAGTACAGACCAATAAAGGCCCATTTGCAAATCATACAGGCAAGGGCAGCAGAGAAAACATTGGCTTTTTGAAAACAAATATTACATAAAGGCCAATAAAGTGGATAGACTTCTGGCTAGGGTGTGGAGAAAGGAAGAGAAAGCTAAATGGATTACTAAAGAAAGAAAGGGGGGGAACTTGCAGGGGTACCAAAGATATAGAGTGGGAGTATTCAAGGTTTTGCACAGATTTATACAGCTCAGCTAACCCCTTAGAGCATAGTCAAAAGGATTACTTAAAGGCAAGGGAATTGGCCCAAATACGACTCAAGAAAAAGAAGCATTAGTTAGATATTACAGTGGAGGAAGTGTGGAGGGTCATTAGGGCCCGCCCCAAAAATAAGTCCCCGGAACCGGATGGCTTCAACATGGAATTTTACAAAATGTTTAGGGAAACTCGTTTCCATCCCTGGTCCCATTATTCAACGACATGGGGGGCGAGCGAAAAAAAACTACCATGCAGGAAGCTAAGGTGGTCTTCCTCCCTAAAGAAGGCAAAGATCAGACGGAATGTGGTTCGTATAGGCCAATAGCCCTAATTAATATGGACGCAGAGATTTTTACAGATGTCCTGGCAAACCGCTTGGGCCAGTTACTTCCAAGTATAATTAGCCCCGAACAGGCTGGGTTTATCATGGGTAGACAGACTAACACCAGGAGAATAGCTCTCTACATCGGAAAGGTTAACAAAAAAAGACCCTGGCGATCGTAGTAGCATTGGACGCAGAGAAGGCCTTCAATAGGGTGGAGTGGTGGTTCCTGTTCATAACAATGCAGCTAATGAGCTTTCAGGGAAACATTTCTATCAATGATTAAGGCCAACTACCAGAATCCATCGTTAAGGTTATCAATAAACTGTCAATTGTCATCGCCCATTAAGGTTCAGGGGCGTACGAAACTGGAATGTCCCCTCTGCCCCCTGCTCTATGCCATTTATCTGGAGCCACTTTTGGAAGCAATACGGGTGAATGGGGATATAGAGGAAATATAATTCGGGTGGGAAGGGTCCACAAAGTAGTCTCCTTTGCAGATATCCTGCTCTTGACTCTTGGGGACCCAAAGGAGGTTCCTGGGAGCAATGGAAAGAGGGATGAAATGTTTCGGGAGGGTAGCGAGGCTAAAAATAAATCCCTAGAAAACTGAAATATTGAATCTTAAAATACAGAGAGACTGAGAAGCTCAAGGGCAATCTCTCATATAAATGGGCCGGGAAACGTTTAACCTATCTTGGTATAAAGCTGACTGAAACAGTGGAGGAACTATTTGCGGTCAACTACACACCCCTACTAAAAGCAAATAGAAATGCATTGGTGGACTGGGGCCCCCTTGCAATAACGTGGATGGGTAGGATTTAATGGGTATTACCCAAATTGACCTTTTACAATGGTCATATATATATATATATATATATATATATATATATATATATATATATATATATATATATATATTAAAAGGTCAATTTGGGTAATATATATCATGGAATTCTTTAATTAAATAAATGTGATGGCCAAAAGAAAGGTGAGCACGAAAACGACGCGTTTCGTGGAAAACAAACCGCTGATCACGTTAAGGGTGTGAACACAGAGAAGGGATTTATGAACTGGCATGCTCTCTATGGTTCCAGTGTGTAGAACAGCGTGCACTTACAACCTGTTAACAAAATCCGCAATTTTTTAACATTACACACACTATAGTGAGTCATTGTGAATTCACATGAATATATTTTAAAAGACAAAGTGCACAGATAATAGCATCTCTTTTCTCAACCACGTTTAAAACTCTGTAACAGTAATATTATTCACAAAATGCAGGTTGTGTGCCATAGCGTCTGCAGCTTGCAAAGAAAGTGTGCTATTTGTTTAGTCTCCGTATGTGCTGGCTAAATGCTGTTTTGATTCCAAATGTGGAAAAACAAACGGCAAATTAGGCTTATGTAAATGTGCACTGATGGAAAAAATAGAATAGACACGTGGATCGGACTAATGTGCGATCCACGTGACTCTTAGATCTTACACAGAAAATCCAGGAAGTTTCCATTTGGATACGGGGACTGTGTCTATCTAAATACCCGACAAAGGTGCATGCTGTATGTTGCTATGTTGGTTGGCCTATTGAGTCTTAGAGTCAAAAAATGTGTCTAACATGAGATCTATTTCTCACATGGTAATTTGGTATTATAGCTAAAGCGCATAGTGCTTGTGGCGATAGCATATTATGGTTCCTATGTTCCTTAATATAACCTCCTTAAAGTGCAAATGCCTATTTGTAAATCTGTGCAAATTTACAGTAGCCAACAAAATGTTGGTAGAGTGCAATGTGCAATTAGCAACTAAATTAATGTTATTCCCTATGTAGGGATACATAAAGTGCTTAGTGCATGCTAATTCTAGACATTGGATAACCACCTTTTACATTACCTAATAAGATGCATGTTATTACAGTACATAGCTTAAAGGGATAAAAATGGCATAAAAAACCTTAATACATTATAAGACGCCTAAGATGGATGTTGGCCATGTGCGCAGTTGAGAAGAGACAGAATGTATAGTGTACATTAAATTATAGAGCTGTCTGTTAACCTTTGTTCCTAAATGAAAACGCAAAAACATTGCTCACCCTTTAAAAAGAAAGAAGTTTAAAATTAGATAGCAAAAGTAGAGAGTCTAAATTTCATTCAATTTCACTTTTGTCCATAAAATATTGAATTTGATAGTTTCTCTCTAATATGAAAACTTTCCTGTCTCAACGTTATATAAACCCCTATGTGCAATTAGTCAATTTTGTAATAAATTGCTTAAAAAACCACCTGTATAAAATGAATTAGTCGTACTGAAGATTGTGCTAAAAAGTTTACGGGTTACCAAGAGACTCTGCAAGTAGAAAAACGATAATAGTGATGTTATCTTAAGTGTATATGAAGTACATACATTCTAAGCTCCAGATGCAGATACAAACTTTATGCTCAAGTGCCTAGAAAGGTATAAAGTTCTTCGTCCAGATTATGGCCCTTTGGTTTCTTTGTTTCCAGGTCTAAGATATACTTTGTCTTGGATTGTCTGAGGAGGAGCTCCCGGTTACCTCCTCTTGGTGCTTTCAGAACAGTGTATATGCCAAAATAAGCAAAGCCTTCTAATTTACCTCCATGCTTTTCCTGAAAATGTAAGGCAATGGGGTATGTGGAGTCACTGTTTTTTTATAGCTCTTATATGTTGGAGTATTCTGAGTTTTAATATCCAATAGCACTCCCCACATACCATGTATCACACAGGCAGGTGAGTATGTATACAACATACTGTTTCATATGTGATCCTAGATTTTATAGTCCCATTCTTGTGTGAAATAGGATGGAGGTAATTCTTCATTTCTTTTGCAAATTTACATGCCTTACATTTCATGCACTTCTGAGAGCCATCTGAGGTGATGCTCAGCCAACCTTGACCTTCTGGAGTAATCTTAGGGCTCATGTAGCTGGATACTAGATTATCCTTGAGCGAGGTAGAACGTCTAAAAGTGATGTTGATGTTTTTACCCAGGATGCTTCCCAGATGTTCATCTTGTTTGAGTATGTGCCAATGTTTATACATTATGTGGCGTATGTTATTGGAAGCTTTACTGAACGTTAAAATCAGTCTGGTGTCTGTTGTTCCTGGGTTTACCTCAGTTAGAACTTTAGTCATTAATACATTTGAACAATCTTTTTCTCGTGCTTTACTGTACGCTCTTTCCAGCACTCTCTTAGGGTAACCTCTTTGTTGGAACTTTAAAGCCATACTTCTACATTCCTTATCAAAAGTTTCAAGTTGAGAACAGTTCGTCTTGTGCGAATAAATTCGCCATAGGGTATGCTCCACTTCAGGGCTGTGGGGTGATTACTCTTTGCGTGTAAGGGTATGGATGGAACTTGTGGGTTTTCGATAGAGTTCAGTCACTAATTCACCTTGTGCCACAGTTACAAGACTATCTAAGTAGGCGATAGCAGTCTTGCTGTGGCACTCAGTGAATTGTAGATAAAATTAATTTACATTAAGTGACTTAACAAATTCCAACCATTCAATAATCAGTCCATCCCAAATAACAGGTCCTCTATTTAGCGTAACCAGAGTACAACTTTGTCTGTGTAGTGACTATTTGTTGGGGTCCAAACTGTAAACATCTCCCACCAGCCCATGGTTAGGTTTGCATATGAGGGAGCAAATGTCGTTCCCATAGCTGCTCCTTACAACTGTGTAAAAAGGTTCTTGTTAAACAGAAAGCTGGTATTTGTCAAACAAAGATCTGTCATCTCTAGAATCATCTTCCCATGTTCTAAATAGTTGAGTGATCTGGTTTGTAAAAAATACTCACATGATTTGAAGCCATCCTTGTGTTTAATTGGTGTAGCGGGAAACCACATCCAGTGTTCCTAACAAGTAAGTCTTTTCCCAAGGTATACCGTCAATTTTATTAAGGAAGTTCTTCGTATCTCTTAAATATGACAGTAAGGTGGTGACAGATTTGACTAGCATTTCATCCACTAGTCTAGACATGTTTTCAAGGAATGCTCCACACAGTGTGACTATGGGCCTCCCAGGGGGTCTAGTTTTATTTTTGTGTACCTTGGGGAGAAAATAAATGGTAGGCATCACCATGAATTTTGGATGCAAGTATTTACACATGTCTTCGTTAAGTAGGCCTCTCTCTTTCCATGTGATTAATAGCTCGAATAATTTGTTATTCATCTTCACTTTGGGATCTGTGTCCAATAGCTTGTAGCATTCTGTATCCTTCAATTGTCTATTGGCTTCGTTGATATAATCTTGCCGGTTCATAATGACTATGTTGGTGCCCTTATCCGATGGCTTAATAACATAGTCATCCAATGCACATATATTGGACAGGACCGCCTGCTCACAGCGAGTAACATTATCTTTAATGCCAGTTTTCTTTCTTCTGTATTTCTTCAGATCACTGATGACCAGATCTTGGAAGGCCTCAATGTTCCCTCCTGGATTGAACATGAGATTAAAACGTGACTTGATTTTGAGTTTACTTTTACTAGGCCAATCGGTCTGTATGTTCATAAGGTCCCATTGTGGGTCACTTATGTCTTCATTATCTTGCCATTCCGATTCCAGATGGATGAGATCTCGTAGTATATGTATGTCTTCTATCGTCAGAGTATCGTCAGAGTAGTGTACCCACTCTGAGATTCATCTGTCTTTGGCTTTGGAGGATTGATGGCGAAGAATTTCTCCAAGCGTATTTTACACATATATCTGTCAGTCTATTCTTGTTTCAGCATAGTTGTAGGGATAAGAGGGCAGAAGTTTAGGCCCAGTTTTAGTACTGATTGTTCTTCGAGGCTGAAATCTTGTGATGTTAAGTTGATAATGGACATGTCTGGTAATTTACTTTGTGTTTTCATACACTTTTTGTCCCAGAGCTTGTTTGCCTGTCTGTCTTGTCCATTACTGCGGTGTCTATAGTAGTTGCTTCTCCTTGTTTTCTTGTTCCTCGTGACCTGGTCGATTTTCCCCGTCCTCTTCCTCTTGTTTTTTGTTTTGTTTTGCAGGTCGTGTTTTGGGGAAGAGAAATTAAATTGTTCCCCCTGTGCAAGGAGGACTTTGGGTCGGAAGAGTCGGAGATATCGATATTTCCAGATAAGACACAGACACTGGGTTATGCAACCCTTAAAGGGGCAGCAACGCAGGACTCCCCTCTTTGAGAAATACTTTACTTATACTAAAACATATAGTGAGCAATTTACGCATTAATCAAACAGGGGGAGATGCCAGGGGAAAGGAAATATGACTCCGTGGGGGGTGTGGGGGGTTGCTGGTCAAGACATAGAAAGAAGGGACTGGCAGCGGTTGTGGGCTAACATACCAAAGTTGACAAAATCCCTACAAATTCAAGAAATATGGATAGTGTATTATGTTCCAATGGCATCTAACCCCGGAGAAATTGCACACATTCAACCCTCTGGCGGTCGAGTCTCTGCTGGAGACAATGCAGGAAGGTGGGCACCTGAAACCATATCTAGTGGGAATGCCCTCACATCCAGGAATATTGGAGGCTAAAAGGGGAAGCACTAGGAGAGGCTCTGAAGCTGAAGGGAAGTGTTAACAGAGGTTTGTCTATACTGGGGTTGGGGGGGACAATTGCAAGAGCTATCCTCCAGAGCAGAATGAAACATTTATGTAATTTTGATGGCGGGGGCACTGGGGGTGGCACAGAAATGGAAGGCAAAGGATCCTCCAAACGAATGTGGGTGGGAAAAGTGCAGAATTTTGTTCTACTGGAATGGGCCACTTGCTCGTTGCAAGGAGATCAACAGGGCTTCCGGGGGTACTGGTCATGGGTCATGAAGATGCAAGGGGGAATTGGTGCCGACGAGGATGATTGTTGGGTCTGGTGGAGTGAACCAGGTGGACTCCGTTCAGGAGGTTAAGACTCAGTGGACTCCAAGAAGAGCCTCTCCATCGTAGGTCGGACTATTTTGGGTCGGGGAGGGAGTTACAGATGTGTGTAAAAGTTGTGAAAATGTTAATAAAAAAGGTATATGTTAAATAAAAGTTGAAACGCTTTGTCATTTGGTGCAAGACACATGGTATCAATCCTATTGATGGCTCACCATCACACATAGTGTTCTACCTACTTTACCTGTTCGACTCAGGGCTAGTCTTTCACTTCCTAAGAGTTCATCTTTCAGCATTTCCTGCATACACCACAGAGTGTCTTGCTGGAAGGTTACAGTAATTAAAGCCTTTACGGGAAGGGGATAAAAAAAAAGATTACCCCCTCATTCCCCACACCCCATTGCAAATCCAACTCCCCACCGGTACTTGAATATTGTACTTAACACACTTATGGGTCACTTTTTTTGAGAATGCACAAAAGCAGTCTTGACCACCTCACTTACAAGACTGCGTTTCTTGTGAATGTTACTTCTACAAGAAGAATTAGTGAACTACAAGCCCTCTTATTTGAAAGCCCATTTTTAGTTATTCACAAGGACAAAAGTGGCTCTGCAAACACATCCACGATTCTCAGCAACATGTATCGCAAAGTTCCATGTTGACCAATTCATAGAACTGCAGCTTTCTTTTTTGAAATCTGACTAATTCAGCTGAAAAAAGCATTTGAATACTAGATGTCATAAGGGCTGTCATGTATTATTTTTAAAAAGACAAAACCACTAAGGAAAACTTACCAGTTCTATGTGCCCATGCCCCCCATACTTCCTCCCCTTTTGGAGTTGAAGGTACATAGACATCTTAGACCTTTCTTTTTCTTCTCTGTTCTCGCGCATACACGTGTCACTAGGGTTAGTATTGCAAACACGCCCAGTCAATATCCCTTTTTGAACTTTGAAAACAAGATGTATATCTGAGGCTTGTGAAATCTGCTTAGATCACATGCTATGCATAGGCCGACATCTAGTGGAAGCTGCAGAGTATTACAGTTGTCCCTTTTCGAAACTTGAAAAGGGACGTCGACGGGGCGTGCCAGTAATACTATCCCCGGTGTGACGTCCACTGTACCCATAGTCCTTCACTCGTCAAACTCCCTCAGATTGTTTTTTTCTGCCATTGTTACGGACGCTTATCGCAGAGTTAATTTCGGCTAACGCCATTTGCTTATGAAAAATTAAGACTAGTTAGTCTTTCTGTCCTTTTTCCAAACCGACTTCGACTATTTCATCGACGCTGTGGAAAGGACGACCCTCGAACGAAATTCCAGACTCGACGGACCCTTTCGGCCTAAGCCCTAACTTTAGGGAGAGCGGGGGGTGGTCATTGTAGAATGCATTTTCCCCGCCATTCTCTTTCTTGCCTGGCTGCCATTCCCCATAAACATGGAAAACATCACATTTAAATGTTGCCCAAAGTGCATTAAAACCTTCCTGTGGATAGACCAGCACCGGGTGTGCAACTTGTGCCTAGCGAGTGATCGCGAGGGGCATTGTCGAGCCTGCTAGCTCTTCAAGCCAAAGACACTTTGGGACCGAAGAACTAAACGCTGGGCCCATCACGCCGTGCAGGCTGAGGCCGCCATGGACATGGAGGGAGCCTTCAGTGATGGCAGCGTTGCTGTCGGTGACCGGGAACCGTTGGGTTCCCAAGTGCAGGCCCCTGACCTCAAGAGACAGGCCGGCGGTTGTGTTACGGGGACACCCGGCGGCAAAAGCACTACCGCAACCCCCAGCACTAAGCACATAGCCCATGGTAAGGAATCAACATTGTCGACCAAACGCCCACACCGCGTCAAGGGGGCGGTCCACAGAATCCCTGGCCTCTGAGTATTCGAGGTTCCGATCACCTTGTGACAGGCCCCGTAATTCTAAAGACAAACCAGACGCCGTGCCCAAAACATTGACCGAAGGTCGGTAGACTAGGCTCCGGGCCGCCCCACCGCCGAAAGTAGACCTCACACGTCAAACGGCTGTAAACTCTAAAATCACTAGTTCGTCCCACCTAATGAAAAGCAATGTCCCTGAGAGCCTGCCGAAGTCCAAACACTCTAAGAACACTCCTCCAAAAACCCCAATCCTAAGGAAAAGGCTAATAAGGACATGTCTACCTCTACTCACAGGGAGAAACACTGTCCCTCAGGATGAAGGTTCCGTGGCAGAAGCCTTAAAGAACAAAGGCCAACCTCCGACTCGGGGCCAGTCTACACCCCAAGGCCATCCTACACCCCTAGGACAGGACACTACTCCTCAGTACCCTAGTGTCATTCCAATTTCAGCCACATGGACTGCTGAAGACATACAGGGTCATGACTATGATGACCTTTATGGCCAATTTCTTTGAAACGAACCCATAGGCATACCAGAACTTCCAAACCACACCTCCAACAGCTGAGGCTTCCATCTCCCAGCTTAAGCCAGATTCGCTTGTGGTTACCACAACCCGTAAAAGGGCAGGAACACAGCCTCATCAGAGGCACCCCCAGATAAGGAGAGAAAAAAACTCTACACTATGGGGAGAAAGGTAGCCACTTTAGCAGCTTTCCAAACAAGGATTGCCAATAGTTTGACGCTGTTGGCATGCTATAATTGCCACAAATGGGACGAGAGAACTACTCTCATTGCTTTTGCTCCAGAGCCTTTGAAGTCACAACTGGCCCTGGTAGCAGCGGATGGCAAGGCAACATCCAGCTGCTTTCTAAAAAACAACCTTGATGACGCAGACAATGCAGGCAGGATTATTGCCGAAGGGACCCTCCTCGTGCTACGCATGGCTACGCCAGTCTGGCTTCAAACTTACGACCCAAACTACACCTTAATATGCCGGTGGAACATAATGTCTTATTTAGCAAAGCCGTTGAAGATGCGTTAAAGTCCACCAAGGAGGAATGCAACAACTTAAAATCTCTAAGCTAGCTGACGAACAAACCACCAGGCCAGAGAGGCAGAAGCAATTTTCGTAGGATTTGTGGCCAAAACTCTCGTCTCTGGTTATGGACAGGGCTCTTCCTGGGGGTAACAACCAGGGCCAAGCCTTGCAGGGATTTCAAAGGGGCCATCTCCGATCTCGTGGCCGGGGGAGGTGCTATACATCCAGAGGTGGAGGTACACCTCCAAAACAATGACAGGCCGCTATAGGTCCCCTCCCATGTCTCTCCAGTAGGAGGGTGCATTTCACATTTCACACTTGCATGGGTGGGAATCACCACAGACAAGTGGGTACCATCAACTGTGGCAGGAGGTTATTGTGTGGAGTTCATCAAAAAACCATTCCTCCGTCAAAGGAAATCAAGAAGGATGGAGATCCTACCAGCGGACGAGGTAAACAAGGATATTTATTCAACCTACTTCCTTGTGCCAAAGAAAGATCTATGCGCCCAGTATTAGACGTACGCCATGCAAACACTTACATAAAGCCACAAAAATTCTGCATGACAACGCTACAAGAGGTAATCCCCCTGCTCAAGCGGGAAGACTACATGGCAACACTGGCGGTGGTGGCAGCGCACCTGTGCAGGGAGGCAATCCCAGTGTACCGCTACCTGGACGACTGGCTGATCACAGGGGAATTGCCCCATCTTTACAAACAAAACACGCAATGAACCATAAACCTTCTCTTCCAATTGGGCTTTTCAATAAATGAAGCCTTGTGTCAAACACAACAAAGCAGTTCCTAGGAGCTGTCTTAAACACGGAAGCAGGGTTAGTCTTTCCATCCATGGAAAGAGTTCAAAACATGCTATGAGAAATACCTCCGTATCAAGCCTGTCGCCAGATAAACGTATGCAAAGCGTTTACTAGGCATGATGGCGTTGCGCATATACCTGTTCCCACATGCATGCGCTCCATGCAGGAGTGGTTGGCGAAACAATGGTCTTGGGCAAGTGGTCAGTGGGACGATCTAGTGGTCGTTTCGCCAACACCTAGTACAAATCCTACGCTGGTGGACAAAGGAAAACCTGTTGAAGGGAAAATCCTTGCACGACCCGGCAGCGCAAGCAATCGTTACAACAGACTCATCACTCTCCGGGTGGGGAGCACATTACTTTCACCACACAGCACATGGTCTGTGGACTCACATCACAGCACAGAACCACATCAACCTGCTAGAACTCCTAGCAGTATTCAAAGCACATCAAGCATTCGAAGCACAGCTGACAAACCAGTCAGTTCAAATCCTAGCAGACGGCACCACTGCAATGTTCTATATCAACAAGCAGGGGGGGCACACTCTCCAAGCTGGCACAGAAAGTATGGAGATGGGCACTCAAACGGGGGATGTTCCTATCCTCCCAAAATTGATATGTTCTATATCAACAAGCAGGGGGCCACACTCTCCAAGCTGGCACAGAAAGTATGGAGATGGGCACTCAAACGGGGGATGTTCCTATCCTCCCAAAATGTTCCAGGGGTACTCAACACTGTAGCAGACTCTGAGCAGAGATCCCCCTGCCAGAGGAACACGAGTGGCAACTAGACTCAAGCATTGTAGACCACATCTTGTCAGTGGGGTTACCCCATGCTAGACTTGTTCGCTACAGGAGAAAACAAGCAATGGCCAGACTTCGCGTCCAGGTTATCCCAACCAGCATCTAAGGGGAACGCCCTATGGATTAGCTGGTAAGGGAAATTTTCTTAAGCCCCTCCACCCCCTCACCCCCCCTCAACTCCTTTAATGAGCAGGGTAGTGAACAAGATTCACAGAGAGAAGATGATGCTCATCCTAGTTGCTCCTACGTGGGAAAGACAGCCATGGTATCCACATATGCGCAAACTGGCGATGTGCAATCCCATCAAACACCTGTGCCAAACCTACTTATTGGGGAATAACTGTGCATCCTCAACCACACTCAATGAACTTGGGCAGCATGTCTCCCGAGATCATAGATTTCGGACATCTTCATCTACCACAACGGTGTATGGATGTCCTCAAGGAGGAACATAAACCAAACACCAGACACTGTTATTTTGACAAGTGGAGGAGATTTGTAATCTGGTGCCAGTCTAAGCAAATAAACCCTGTAGAATGTACTCCATCTCACATTCTAAATTATATGCTCCACTTGTTAGACTCTAGTTTAGTATTCACCTCCATAAAGGTCCACCTAGGGCTTTATCAGCATAAACCACCTCTCAAAGTAAGGTATTATGGTGGAAAATTCCAGTCATTAAAGCTTTCATGGAGGGAGTAAAGAGACTACACCCTCCAATTTCAAACCCACCGCCAGGCTGGGATATCAATGTAGTACTCGCAAAGCTCATGGGGCCCCCATTCGAGCCGAGATGTAAGGAGGGCGGTCCTTTATTATGTAAACAAGACTAGACCGCATAGGAAAACAGACCAACTGTTGTCTCCGTAGCACCAGGCAGAGAAGGAGACTGCACTTCCAAAAATGCCATCTCCAGATGGATAGTCAGATTCATACAACTTTGCTATTCATTATCAAACAAGACCCTGCCTTTCACATCAAGAGCTCACTCCACAAGGAGCTACTGTCATTTATCGCAAATGTCGCACTAGACATCATTTACAAAGCAGCTACATGGAGCTCATTAAACACTTTCACTCAGCACTACTGCATTGACACTCATTCCAAAAGTAGATAAATAGGTGGAACAAGCGGTTCTAAAACATTTATTTGCTGCTGAACCTTCTCACTACCCACCACCTTCTCCGAACACTGCTCGCTAATCTATTCATAGCATGTGATCTAAGCAGATTTCACAAGCCTCAGAAGGAATAGATTACTCGCTGTAATCGTATTTCTGATGCTTGTATCTGCTTAGATTCACATGCGCCCACCCTTCCTCTCCTTAGAGAAAGTGCATAGATGTTATGAGCTTCTCTGATACATATCTGCTTGGATACACCTGTACTCGCGCTATCTCATGTCAGAAACAAAACAATCTGCGGAACCGCGACACGTGAAGGACCATGGGTACAGTGGACGTCACACTAGGGTTAGTTCTTTGAAGCAATACATTTCCTGTCTATGTACACACAGTTGTACGTGTTTTTTTTCTTTATACTGACACATTCTGAAAAGCATACATTGCAAAGTTGTTCTTCGTTCAAACTTGTTCTACAAGTTGTTACTTATGTGTGCCATTCTGATGAAGAGCAGTTGGAGGAGAGTGTAAAGAAGGTGGAGTCCGTTGGGCTCAGGTTGATAAAATAAAGGAATCTACTTATAAGCCTCTGTGTATGCCTCGTTACAACACTGGCGACGAGGTGATCAACCAACCAACCAAGCGCCCAGCGGCTTTCCTCCGTGCCTTCTCAGTGTTGTGTCCCCGTCCCGTGGGAGACCACCGACATTCGCCAGGCGGTGTCTCCGTGAACCAGGAAGTGAAGTGCCCGCCAGTATAAACCTCCTTGCTGTCTCGGGCTGTTGCTGGACGTGCAGATTCGAGGGGCCGTGTGCCTTCCACTGGAGGCCTGCGCTCCCCTGCCCCGGGTAGAGCGCGGTGCCGGCAGGCTTGCCCTGCTTACCGGTCTTTAGGTCAGGCTTCCAGAGGTAAGGAGGTTTCCCCAAGCGAGGCGCGTTCCTGCTGACCGCTCGTGCGTCCGATACAAGGGAGAGGATAGTACACGCCCACTGGCAGCCACGCAGCAGCCCGGCCCTCCTAGTTTGGCAGCATGATTGGTTCCCGTGTGTGCGAAGGGTGTGCTCGTATGCTGATTTGGAGGGGCGTGTCCGTTTGTCAGCGGTACCGTCTCCAGACATGCCCATAGAGGAGTTTAACCCTTGCTGGGTTGACAGCGAGCTTCAGCTTTCTGCCCTCGCAAGAGTGTGCCTTGCTGAGTGTGAACTCTTACTGATCCGTCCACTGTGGAACCGTGGGACTGTTAATGCTTCCAAGCGTGTTACTGCAATCAAGGTGGCCTAGTTTCTGTTTGCTCAAGGACTTAAAGCAACATTGCATTTGTACTCTTATTCTGCATTGGATTGCTCTATTCGGTTCCTGCCAGAATGCAACATAGCAATGCATTCCCCCCCACCCCTCCTTGCCTTTCTCCCTAACCCAGGCAAGCCAGCAATAGCTTGGGGTGCGAGGCTCACAGACGACGATAAGGAGGCTGCTTTATTAAATTGTTTAGGCACTGAAGGTCTCAGGATCTTCAGACACCTTCCAGGCCCTGATGTGTATGCGCCCCGCCGTGAAGGGGGTGACGCTGTTCAGGATGTGGTACTGGCCTGTGAGACGGCTCTTAGCAAATTGGAAGCCCGGTTCGAAAAAAGAGCTAATGTGGTGCTTGAGAGGTACTATTTCTTCTAGAGAGCACAGGCTGCCGGGGAGAGCATTGACTCCTGTATAACTGCCCTTCGTACTTCAATAGCCACCTGCAAGTTCACCGGTCTCATAGATGAATACATCCGCGATCAGGTTATGATGTGGACAAGCGATTCAAGGGTTCAAGAAAGACTGTGGATAGAAAAGGACCCACCTTTGGAGAAAGTAATAGAGATATCCCGGGCCATGGCGAATCCAGGAAAAGTATGAGGGAAATGACAGACAAGGGAGATGTAGTATATGTGGTGATGCCCCGGAGGAGTGAAGATCCCAAGAATAACACAAGGATGCCAAAGGGACGTTTGGTTCTAGGGAAATAAGCAAAAGTGTGGTTGGCTGGGGCATGTTGCCGGGTCAGAGGAATGTCCCGCCTCCAATTTAGAATGCAGAAAGTGCAAAGGGGGAGGGTGCACTACGCCCGTATGTGCAGAAATGCTGCTCCCAACAGAGTCAGTGAGAATGGTTGATGCTGGTTGCGACGATGATGTCACTGTGGTTGGTTATATAGGTTGTTCCCGAACTGCTGGTGTGGATGCTAAAGAAGGGTTGCTGTTGAGTGTGGGTCCGGGGAGGAAAAGCGCTTGGGCTAACCTTACAATAAATGGTTTGCCTGAGTTGATGGTGGTCACGGGATCCCCCTATACTAGGATTTCTCGAACTATATATGTCAAAATTCCAAAAGAGACTCACTGACTTATCTCCATCTGACATCAAGCCGTGTGCTTACGGCCGTGTTCCTATCAAGGTTTTGGGTTTTGAATGGGTTACAATAGAATTTCAAGGACATAAGACACATGGAAAGCTCTATGTAGCTCACAAGGGGGATCCGGTTGTCGGGTGGGATGATCAAGCTGCTTTAGACATTGAGATACGCCCTGGAAAAACGGTTCCTGTATTGAGCGTGAGTGCCGGTGACAGTTGTGGTACCAGTTCGGCAGGTTTGGCCGTGCCTTTGACGGCTGAAGAACTAACGGGGTGCCATTCCCAATGTCCATAGAGTTAGGGTTCCTATAGTGGCTCTTGATGCCTTGAAGGCAGAACTTTCTAAACTCACTGAGGCGGGGATCATTGAGGAAGTGGAGTGTTCGGAATGGTTGGCCCTGGTGGTGTTGGCACGAAAAGCTGATGGCAATTTGAGGATGTATGTAGACGAGAGACCTTAACTCCAACATCTTGATCAACAGACATCCTTTGCCGAATATCAATGAGATGCTCTCTTTGGTTAATGGGGCTTCGTGGTTCTCCACCTTTGATCTTTCATCGGCGTACCACCAAATAGATCTACATGTTGAGTCGCGCCCTCTTACCTCCTTCGTCACCCCTTTTGGTGCGTTCCTTTTTGTAAAATGCCTTTTGGGTTGGCGTCTGCCTCCGCCATGTTCGAGAGAGTTATGCAGAAGCTATTCGCTGGCATCCAAGGGGTTGAGTGTTTTCAAGATGATGGTCCTCATTACACGGATGGCAGTGAACCATGGCGCTATTAGCGCCATGGTTCATGCCGGTAACCGGCACCGCCTTGGTGGAAAGGGGAATTAACGCCCTATTCCAAGGTTGGCGGGGCGGTAATTCCCCCTTCCACCATTGCCCTTCCCCCATTTCCATTTTTGCCCCATAGGGCTCTATGGGAATGGGGAAGGCGCTAATTACGGTACCGTAATTGGCTCCCTGGTCCCTTTGCGGGTTGGTTTTTAACGCCTGCAAAAAGCAGGCGTTAAATTCCCCAACCCGCAAAGGGACCTCGTAGTAAGGCGGTAAGGATATACCGGTAAAATACCGCCATCCGTGAATTGAGGCCTGATATCTTGGTTTGGGGTGAGTCTTGCAACGAACATGACAATAGGGTTGTGCGAGTGAGGAGGTGCTTAAAGGGAGTGGTCTGACGGTAAAGCTGAGCAAGTGCCAGGTAGGTGTGTCTAGTGTGACTTACCTGGGACACACGTTGGATGCCAAGGGCATACATCCCAAGGAAGATTTGGTTAAGGTCCTATGTGAAGCCCATTTGCCGATCAACAAGGATCAGCTGAGGTCCTTTATGGCTTGGCTGAGTATCATAGCAGATTTGTGGCTGCCTACGCTGACAAGACTGTTGGTATGATGGCCTTGCTCAGGAAAGGTGTTCACTTTGAGTGGTCTGATCAATGTCAGAGGGAGTTTGAAAACTTAAAAAGGAAGTTGATTTGGCCCCTTCCTTGGGTTCCTTTTGTCCGTCTAGAAAAACAGTGTTGACTGTGGACGCAAGTGAGTATGGTGTAGGAGCTGTGTTAGAGCAGAAGGATGGCGGTGTGTACCGTCCTGTGGCTTTTGCGTCTAGAGTCCTCAAGGAGGCAGAGAAAAGGTATGCTGTAATCGAAAGGGAGGCGTTGGCGGCAGTATGGGCCTCGAGACATTTCAGGACTTGCCTATGGGGTATTGAATATACTATTCGCACAGTCCACAAACCCTTGGTTCATGTTTTGACGACTAAGGGTTTGTCACAAGCCTCATCCAGAATAATGAGATGGATGGCCGACATGGGTGACTTTAACTTCAGGGTTCAGTATGTTCCGGTTGTGAAGAATGCTGTCGCGGATTGTCTATCGTGTTTTCCGTGTTCTGGCGGCTTTGACGATGTTCAGGAAGTGGTGGATGATGAGCATACTTTAATAGTGAGTGTTGCTCCAGCCGTTGGCGAGCAATTGTGGAGTGAGGAATGCTCTCGAGATCCTGTGTTGATGGATATCAAGACCGCTCTTAGGAGTGGGGTTCAGAATGAGGCCTTATCCAAGCTCTATGGGCATGTGTGGCAGGAATAGTCTGTGGGACCTTGGGGTGTTGCCAGGGGTTTGAGGTTGATTCCTCCCGAGTCACTCAAAGGGAGGCTAGTGGCTCTTGCGCATGAGGGGCATCTGGGAAGGTCCATGACCAAAAGAAGGCTGAGAGATGTGTATTGGTGGCCCAGGATGGATGAGGATGTGGAAGCTGTTGTCAAGGATTGTGCAGCCTGTTCCATTAGTGACAAGAGCAAGTCAACCACTTTCCAACCTATCTATCCGGTTGACATTCCCGAGAATGTGTGGTCTAAGGTAGCAGTCGATATAATGGGCCCCCTGGAAGGTTTAGGTGGTGGCCTCAGGTTCATTGTAGTATTGGTGGATTATACATCTAGGTGGGTGGAGGCCGCAGCCTTGTCTTCCGCAACATCAGAGAAGGTGGTGGAATTCCTTTCCATGGTGTTTGACAGGGAAGGTATTCCTGCCGGTGTGGTTACTGACAACGGGGCACAATTTGTGTCCATATTTATGCAAGAGTTTTTTGAAAATCTGGGTATACGTCACCATAGAGTTGCGTTGTATAATCCAGGAGCGAATGGTCTGGTGGAATGCATGAACTGTTTTGTGAAAGGCGTTGTACAGTTGGCGTTTGCGAATGGCCTCCCGTGGTGTAGTGTGGTTTCGGAGGCTCTTAAGGCATACAGGTTGACGCCCTCAGCTTTAACAGGGTTATCCCCCTTCGAGCTGATGCGGGAAAGGAAGCCTGGCTCGAAGTTGAGGGTCCCGACACTGGGCGGAGGTTCCCTATCACAGCTTGATATGCAGGAGGTGTTGAGGCGGTTGCGGGGGAAGCAGTCGACTTTGTTGTGTGGATAGTTGAAGCGAGCCAAGCCTCTTTCTGTGGAGGTTGGTGATCAAAAACCCTAGGTTTGTTGTCAAAGGGGCTAGTAAGTTCATGCAACCTCGTACTGTGGTCAAAACTGGCCGTGGTTATGTGAAACTGGATGACGGAACAAGGTGGAGCCGTAGAAGGGTGGTTGTATTGGATAAAAGTTCTGTGTGCCCGTTTGAGACCACAAGAGGTGGGGCTTCAGGAACTAGCACGGGTGGTGATTGTCCAGAGTTCGTTTCATGTGAGGGTATTGTGGATGGGGGGCATACCACATCTTCTGGCCCTTCTGTTTCGTGTGATGTGGCTGTTGGTGTGCAGCAGAGTGATCATGAGCCGGATGCGTTTCTGATGCCTATCCAGAATGCGTGTGGCGAGGTGGAACAATATGGTTGTGCTAAATTAGCCTCCGATAGTAGTGTTCCTGTTGCTATCAAAGTTAGGTCTTACCCGGCTAGGGTAAGGAGGCTTCCTGCCAAATGCAAGGAGTATGTGGTGGGATCTGTTGCACATTAGTCTTACTTGGAAGGGGGATATGTGCAAGTTTGTCTCCTTTCCGTTTTTCAAGAAGTTCTTATTTACCCTTTATGCCTTGGCTCTTAGTTTCCCCTTAGGGTGGACTTTGTTGTCCATTTACTTTCCCCTGTGTTCCCTTCCATTCCGTCATCCTTCTCTTTTTCCCCTCCAGTATGGTGGTGTTCGTGACCTTAATATGTGGTGGGGTAAAGGGGGGAGAAGTGTTGTAATCCACGTTATGCTCTGATGTGGAATTCTACTGATGTAGAATTCCACACCTTGTTGTTCTATAGGTTGTTTACTTACGTTTGCCATTCTGATGGAGAGCGGTTGGAGGAGAGTGTAAAGAAGGTGGAGCCAGCTGGGCTCAGGTTGATCCAATAAAGGAATCTACTCATAAGCCTCCGTGTATGCCTCGTTGCAACACAATACATTTCCTGTCTATGTACACTGCTATACGTGTTTTTTTTCTTTATACCGACGCATTCTGCAAAGCATACATTGCAAAGTTGTATTTCATTATCAAAGCCTAAAACAAACTCTGAACCAATTTATTTTTCTTGTACTATTTCCTTATGTTTCAGTATTTGCATTGTTTTCTTGCGTATTAATATTTTTGGGATAAAACCATATTCTTTTTGATGTTGTATGCTCGTGTACTATGGGGGAGACTTGCACACCCTGTAAGTGGTTTGTTTTGTAAACTCCAAGTTAAGGTTGTGGAGATGGTTATGGTGTCTGTGTTCTATGTCAAGTAAAAGCATTTGTCCCCTTGCTAATTTCTCCCTATGCCTCTTTTGACTGGCTGCCTGGATCCTTCCGATTCTTACGGGGCACCAGGCCCTCCTCGACCAGTCTACCTCTGCACGTGGTCTCCCCTGGAACCTCACACCCCAACCTGCACTGCCCTTCTGGGCTCCCTCCCCCTGTACTAGCCCTTCCAGCCCCATCCCTTGCACTTAGCACATAGACCTTCTTTCCCCTGCACTCTCTGCATTTCCCTGGCACTTGTCCACCTGGCTACCCCTGGCACTCGCTTAACCCATTGGCCCTTCTGCCTTGTCCGGCACTCCCATTGGCCCTTCTGCCTTGACCGTCACAAACAACCCCCCCACGCAAGTTGTTTTACTACACTTGCATGATCCGAATAACACAAGCCATAGTGTGACGGTTTTTGTTTTTCTTCATCCTTGTTCGCCAAACCCTTCCCCCACTTGTCTTGCGCCTTTGAGACACTGTTTGCCGTATAGGCGCATTATAAATACCCAATAAATAAATAAAATTGACTTTTTTTCTCATAGGAATGAAGGAATTGAAGTGAAACTTGTGAAACGCAGAGAATACGATGAAGAAACCGTTCGGTGGGCTGATGCCATTATATCAGCTGGAGGTAAAATGTATTAGGTGGCACCAGATATGTGCCTTAACAGACATAATGCACAGTCTAGGTTTCTTGAAGTCGCTAAATGAAGTGGGAATGTTGATTAATCGAAAGCATGTAATTTATGTTGTATATTTGGTTTATTTTGGTGGTATTTTACTGGTCTTGAAATGTGAGATTGTGAGTACTGGAAAGATTTCCTCCAACTGACATAATTAAAGCATTAATATCATGGAAGATATCTAGCTTCTTGTGCTATAGAGCCTGAAAGTGTAAGTTTTCGCACTAACCACTCTCCACCTGATAATTCCCTCATTCACTTAATAATTTCCGTACCCATCCCCCACCCCATTACCCCATCACAACAATCGCTTAACTGAACTTTAAACCAGACTCCTCGGACCACTACCTGACTGAAATCAGGCCATCCCTCTCAGTGGCCGATGGTAATTTTTTGACTATTTAATGCAGGATGTACATATTTTCTAATAGTGTTATTGATCAAGTGTAGCAAGAGTGCACACAAGCTAACCAAACGTGATTCAGTGGTAGGGGGCTTTCCGAGAAAGTGAAATAGTGCCTTTCCAGTACTGTATGGAAAAATTGAGTAAAAAGCCACATAATTTACAATCGGTTTTGTAGGTTAACACATTAAAAAATCTAATTGGGGGAGACCACCAGGGGGCGCAGGCGAAATGGCCGCCTGAGCAAGGACCTCTGTTGGGACTGACAGATAGCAGCAAGATAATCCAGCTTGCCCAGCCCGCAAGCATTGCAGAAGTGTCAGCGAAATGGGGAGGATCCAGCCAGAGCATTCCCAGTGGAAATCGGTTGAGGGAAGCGTTTAGAAAGGGGTCCGGAAAATCCCCCCTCCCCCCACCCCGAGTACGTGTTGGCCTGGCTTGCCGCACGGTCCGAGGTGCAGGGCGGGCAACTGCCGTGGGAAGCGGCAGCCTTGGTGGTTCAGACTGAGAGCCCCCTGGCAGCGGCGCGGCTCCCTGCGGCGAGCCAGTGTATTCATCTGATCCTTCCAAAGCGCTCCAGGATGACCGTGAGGCCAGAACGTTGGAGCTGGGGGGGTGCATCTGCTGGGACGTCTGCAGTGGAGGATCGCCCCCCCACCCCCACCCCCTTCCGGGTAGACGGACCCAGACAGCGAGACGACTCATTGCGTGCGAGCCGGAGATTGCGGTGGAGCACAGTGTCTGCTCTCTCGCCGACTGCCAGGGCGGAGCCGCTGCCAGGCCTGGGGGGCCTCCACATCCACATTTTGCGGCATCAGCCGCTACCCGCCCGGCAGCCGTAGCAGAGACGCCCCCGACTTGCGCCAATGCTGGAAGGAGGTAAGGAGCGGGGGTGCAGGCCTGGAGAGCGCCCCCTTTCTTGTGCCTCCATCGCCCTCCATCTAAAGAGTGCCGGGGGGCCTGGAGGACACCGGGGGGATAGGGGGTAGAGATTGACAGCCGGGTTCCCTCTTTCTCCCCAGGTGCCATCAGAGAGGGAGGCCGGGCCTGCTGAGATTGGAGGGATAGCAGTTGACCCCCCTAGATCGACTACTTGAGGCCCGAGAGACGGTTTGGGGGTGGCCCCGCCCTGTATAATTAAAAGTATGACGAGGAGTGATCTCTGCGCCTTCCCTCACCACAGCGGATGCATAGGGCGTTTTGAAGGCCTGTAAAAGGGAAGTTTATGAGAGGAGCAGCGGCACGGCCGGTGTCCACCCCACATCCTTCCCCCCTCCCTCCTCGAATCGGGACCTGGCCGCCGAGAGGAAGGCCGCCGCGAGTGGCGCAGAACATATAAATGATTTCAGCGGCAGCAGTGGTCCGTGCCCCTTGCCACCAATCGGCCCGCGCGGACAAAGTGCACCCCTTTCACTCCCAGTCAGTTCACGATAGGGCCCAGTGTTTGGCCACTACAGCACCCCACTCACCTGCTCAGGAGCAGCTCGCGACACACGCTGAGAAACCTCAATACAGCACACGAATGAAGGAGTATGGACCGAGGGATCGCATAGAGGCTTCAAGGATTCCAGCGGTCGCAAACAAGCATGTCAACCTTGCAACCCCAAGATACTCCCCTGGTCCTGGGAGGGGATCAGGAAACCATGACCAAGGCAGATATCCGTCTCCTCTTGGACGAGATCCGTGCATTTCGAACGAGCATGACTGCCACTGTATCAGCACTCCAGGAAAAAGTCCATAGGATCGAGGATATAGTTGAGGCCCTTGAAAATAATCAGCAGTCAGTCGACCTCGTAGAAATGCAGACAGAGGACCATCGTCAAGATCTGGAGCAGAGAAACTTAGACCTGGAGGCCAAACTGGATGACTTGGAGAACAGGGAAAGGAGAGCGAACATTCGGATACATGGCCTCAAGGAGCTCGGATACATGGCCTCAAGGAGCTCCCTAACAAATCCCCCCCCACCCTGGAGAGCAGGGTCAAAGCCTTGATAACCACCCTGCTGCCACAGCCGATATCCCCTGAGCTGGTGTTCGAAAGAGTGCACCGAGCGGGTGTTTCCTCCTTACCCCCCCGTAAAGCCCCCGATCAGTATTGGCAATGTGTCATTACTTCAAACGCAAGGCAGAAATAGTTTGGCTTGCCAGAGAGCAAGACTCAATCGATCTTGAAGGCTCAAAGGTTCGCATCTATCAAGATCTCTCTGCTGAGACCCTGGAAAAGAGATGGGCGTGTAGACTGCTAACTTCTTGGCTCAGAGAGTGAAACCTTCGATACAGATGGCGGCACCCTTGCGCTCTCACCTTCACTCGGGATGATGTTGAATATCGAGTGGTTAAGGGGGGGGGGAAGAGGCCTCAAATGTGCTACGGGGATTGCAAGCTGGAGGAGAGACTGCCGAATGTGGCTAAGATATGCCATCATCGTCCAAACCCAGCAGGAAGCCTTCGGGCCCCTGGCTCCACAAAAACCGTGCGAAAAAAGGAAGGAAATTTGCAAAACTGAAAACCCTGTGACAATTGCTGTCATCATAACCTGTACTGCATAATTAAGACCTCCTGGAGGGGAGCAGCTGCCTGTACTGAAAGGACTCGGAGTGGGTCTTTGCGCCCTTGCGGCTTGCTTGGAGTCCTTAACGGCTAGCCCCTCCTGTTATCCCCAATGTAGCTCGCTGTTGAGCAAGCAAGCCGGGCTGGGCACAAGATGATGTCACTGAGAGATCCGCCAAAATGTTTTTTTGAATGGACTCTAGTTGTGCACTAGGTTCCAGGGCTTCACCAGTCAGGTGGCCCTATGTTTACACCTAGGGCATCTCCCATGTTTGGAAAAGTTATCAACTGTTTCTGTCTACTCTTCTCTACTCTTTTCTCGTTTTCTTTTCTTTCGGCTGGGTGGGGGGGGAGGAGAAGGTCGCCCAGGACTTTCCTTTACTTTCACACTGACCACCTTATTCTTTCCTTTGTTTAGGGATGGGTGGGGGAGGGTGGGCACCCCGGGGTTCTGCAATGGCCCGCGCTAGGTGTAACAAGTGGGCTGGAAACACATTTATCAGAAAGATCAGAATCTTTCTTCATGTCATCGGCTAATGAAGAAGAGAACATTTTGTCCTAGCAATGGGGGGTGCAACTATTAGAATTGGATCCCTGAATGTTAAGGGCCTAAACACCCTACAGAAGAGATCCATGTTATTCCGAATTGTTAAGCAGGCAAGCCTAGACATCCTTTTTGTCCAGGAAACAAAGTACAAGCAGGGCAACCAATTTGATCTACGAGGCACAATTTGGGCTTCAGGGATGGAAAAGAAAGGAGGCGTCGGCATCCTTTATCACTCCTCAATAGGTCTCGAAATTTCACACATTTGCAGAGACCCTGCAGTGAGATCGCTGGTGGTACAAGGTTCGATTGGTTCAGTGCTGGTTGTGTTGTGCTCAGTTTACGCCCCCAACGCCCAACAGTTGTCATTCACAAGAGACCTCTTTACAGCCCTGGAGGGTCAGCGAACTGGGCCATTGATCTGCGGAGGGGATTTTAACCAAATCATGAATCCGGCTTGTGACTGGAAATCAAATCATCTCCCCCTCCAGTTAACGATACCTTCCAACACCTAATCCCCAGTCATCACCTAATAGACACCTGGAGGTCCACGCGCTCATACAGCAAAGCATACACGGTCTACTCCCCATCCCCCAACCCCCCATCGAAACATATTCCAGGATAGATCAAATATTTTTAGAAAACAGACTGAAAAATTTGATAAAATGGTCCTCGAATGAGGTAGTGGGTTGGTCAGACCATGACATGGTCACCTTGGACCTTGATCTGGGCCAAAGCATGCTAACTGATAAACGATGGATATGCAACGATACATTATTCAAGGATGCAATTTTTAGAAAGTCACTAGGTAATGAGATTAGGGACTTTTTTGAGAGAAACAACACAGGGGAGGTTTCTCTCCCGACAGTGTGGGAAGCTGCGACAGCGACAATAAGGGGCCTCCTAATCTCTCAGGGAGCCTCGGAAAAAAGGCTGAAACGCCTAAGGGAGATGCAGGTGAAGAGGGCTATAGAGGCTAAAGAACAAGCTTTGCTTGGGGAGGGGGGGAATGGCGGTAGAGTCCAGGGCGGAGATTCGGTAACTGAGGTTAGAGCTTAAAGAAATATGGAAGGAGAAAGCACTATCCCACTTGAGGTTTGTCAAACAGAAATTTTTTGAAAAGGGGGTTAAAGAACATACGTTTTTGGCTGCCAACCTCAAGAAGGAGAGGCCAGACAGAGCAGCCCCCAAAATAAAATCAGCTGCCAATGAGCTCTTGGGCAACCCAGTAGACGTAACAGCTCGCTTTGCCCAGTATTTCGAGCAGCTGTACACGGCAGACACACGTCGCCGCCCCCCCACTTCCTCCCCCCCCCCCCCCCCCCCAACCACCCCCTGAGAGTCCGGACCCATACTTGGCTGAAATCACTTTCCCTGTGTTGTCGGAAGCAGACAGAGAACTGAACAGCCCAATCAGCGCAGGGGAGGTGAAGTCAGCCATATCTAAGCTTAGGGCGGGCTCAGCTCCGGGGTTGAACGGTTTCACATCAGCATTTTATAAAAGATTCAGTGGGGCTCTGACCCCATTCCTAATGCTCCTCTTTAATGACATACTAGCAACGAGAGAGGCCCCGCCAACTTTCACTGAGGCCAGAATTATCGTAATTCCGAAGGAGGGCAAGGAGAAAACAGAATGCAGCTCTTATAGGCCAATTTCGTTGTTAAACATAGAAGGTAAGATTTATGCAAGCATCCTGGCAAACAGGCTGCGCAGGGTTCTTCCGTTGCTTGTTCACAATGACCAAGCCGGAGAAGTCACTGAAAGGCAAGGGGCGGATAATGTACGTAAGACATTACACTTGATGGCCTAGATATTGGACGCAGATGTTGACCCAATGCTGATCTCTGTTGATGCCGAGAAGGCATTTGATAGGGTTGAGTGGGGCTTTATGACAAGCGTTTTAGTCAAGGCGGGCTTGGGTGCAGACTAGATAAGATGCGCGCAGGCGCTGTACCGAAATACCTGCACCAAAGTAGTGGTAAACGGGATAGCTTCCACCCAATTCAAGCTGAACAGACAGACGAGGCAGGGGTGCCCTCTCTCCCCTCTCGTTTATGTGCTGGTCATGGAACCCTTGGCTCAGAATATCAGAAGTAATAGGGCAATTAAGGGCTTCTCCAGGCGAAATGACGAATATAAGTTAGCGTTATTTGCTGACGACGTGCTAGCCTACGTCACCCATCCTATGTGATCTATCCCACGCTGCTGCAGGAGTCAGAGGAGTATGGCAGGAGATCAGGATTCCGTATAAATCAGTCCAAAACCGTGGTCCTTCCTCTCAGAGTAACCCCCCCCCCCCCAGGCCTGGGGATTGCCGATCGAGCAGTCAAGTTTCCGATACCTGGTGATCACGATCACTAAGAGTCTTGGTAGCTTATACCAAGCTAATTATAAACTGTTGAAAAGACTGAATCTGTCATGGGCTGGTAGACTAGTAGCCACTAAGATGAATGTTCTGCCCTGCCTTTTTTCTTGTTTCCATCCCTCCCAATAGTCTTACCAAGAGTTTTTGCCCACGGCAAAAAGTCTTGCTGGCTTTTCTCTGGGAGGGCAAGAAGCCAAGAATTGGATATAATACGCTAATTCTTCCAAAAGAGAAGCGGGGGGGGGGGGCGGATCTGGCCTATCCGGACATTCCTGCTTATGTAGCAGCCCAGTTACGCGATTTGGTATATCACATAAGAGAGTCAAAGTCAAAGCAGTGGGCAGACTTGGAGAACTGCCTCTTCATCCCCCTGTCACTGGGGGAGTGGCTTTGGGTGCCAAGGAAGGCTATTCCGCGTCGGGCTAGGGAGCACCCAGTCTTGGCGGCCCTTTGGGAAATATGGCATGAGAAAAACCAGAAAATGGTGTGAGTTACAACTTGGCTGTCGCCGCTCAGTTGTATCTGGGCCCCCCCAATCAGGGATTCAATTTGGGAACGGCTTCGCTTCCAGCCCCAATATGAGCAGGACCTGGTGAGGATGGGTCAGATATGGAGAGATATGCAGTTCCTGTCTAGATAAGATCTAGAAGAAGCACAGGAGGGCCTACGGATCAACCCACTACCATACCTGCAGTTAAAAGGGGTTCTCACAGCTAAGAAATGGAAAGGCCAATTGCAACGTGCTCTCACTCCCTTTGAGCAAGTATTGAATTCACATCTTGATACCAAAGGCCTTATATCCAGTATATACAGTGCACTCATTGACAGGTGCCACCTCCCTGCCCCAAGCGTCAAGGCAAAATGGGATGTAGAGCTAGGGTTGGAAAATGACCAACAGGGATGGGATGTCATATACAGGGCCATATGGAAATCCACCATTGCGGTGCAATATAAGATGCACAATTGCAGGATCTTGATGCAATGGTACCCACCTCCCCAGCGCCTCTCCAAAATGTATGAAAGACTTTCTCCCCTGTGCTGGAAAGGGTGTCAACAGGTTGGGTCATACGGGCATCAGTGGTGGGGGGTGCCCCTGTATGCAACTATTCTGGAAAGAGATTTTGGGGTGGATACATCAGGTGGAGGGTATCAATAGTCTTGCATCCGCTGCTGGCCCTCTTTGGAGTGGAACTAACAGGGGAAGAATACACCCTTCTCCCGCACTTGCCCAGAAATCTGCTGGTGTCTGCGTTACGATAGAATGGAAGTCCCCAACCCCACCAACACAATCGGCTTGGTTACACAAACGCAAAGGAAATGTATGATATGGAAAGTTTAACGGTCCAGCTGACGGAAATGCATACGCATATTGATCAGCAGTGGCTCACCTTCTTGCAATGTTATAGATCAGTACAGACACACTCGGGGGGGGGGGGGGGGGGGGGAGTCGGCAACAGCAACCTGGCTTCACACGTGGCAGCGGAGCACATGCCTACCCCCACAATCGCGTATTTGCCTCCAGTCGCTAGGACTTCAGGGAAGTAGTTCGACACAAACTTCACCCTGTTCAATCTTCCTCTACCTGAACCATAAAAGGTCCCCTCTACTAGGCTCTCTGCTGCCTGAGGTAAAGTGCAATAGATTCAGACCTTCTACAGTACTAGTTTCTCCTTAGCAATTGGAACCCCAGGGGAAGGGGAGGGGGGGTTAAGAGAGGCTTTGATGCAATACTCTCTCTGCGTCTTCGCTGTCACTATTTTTCTTCTTTCAAACTCTGTCCTAGCTTCTTCGAACACTGCGATCTAAAATCTTAAAATTTTTATACTTGTGATCTAAATGTTCATTAAGCTGATGCCATAATGTTCAATGTTGTATTTGAAGATTGCAATAAATAAATATTTTCCCCCCAAAAAAATCTAATTTAGTACTGAGTCATTAACAGTACAGTATTTTGTAGGCACCTGCAATATACTTTAGCACAGGGTTCGAAATAGCTGAGAGTGATGTTAGCTCATGGATAGGACCTAGAACCGCCTGGGTAGCTCCACAGCTACGAGGAGATACCCCAAGCCAAATCCTGCAGTACAAATATAATTATCTGACATTGACTATACTTGTCTGGGAATTTGCATAGAAAGATTCATTAGTAAATCTCAGGAAGACATGTATACAGTGAAGGGTCATCTGCACTGGACACAAAGCCATAGTCGCTTCTCAGAAAGCTGTCGCCAGAAATACACCTTTGGCCAAGAGAAAAGAACCGAGATTAATGCAGTAACAGATGTAGTGGCAGTTATGAATTAGTAGCGAATATAATTACTAAATAAGAGGTGGCAGCAAGATTGGCAAACTAACAGAAATGAATTGTAAAAAGAAATACAAAGGAAAGCAATTTAAAGAGTGTCAAAAAGGAAGACCTGTAAGGCAATATGGCTAGAAGCTAAGGATTCAACAAAAAACAGTAAGCAATAGCGTACACGAAAAGTTCAAGACATGCATTTTTGGGTGCATGACAGTTTGGGGGTAAAAGCAAGTTCACTAACTTTCAGGCACTTCATTTTCAGCTGACATAGTTCCTGGGTCATGATGACTAGCTCCTAGCAAGAGAAAAATCCTTACTCACAGGAGCTACTTTCAGCGCCTGTTCTATGAATTCCAATTTCGACCCCTGCATCTTTCTCTCTATAAAAACATGTTTGGGTTGGCTTTGCCCATAAAATGCACAAATGCCTGCAACCGCATCTACAGTAAGAAGACATGTCGATGCTGGGTGCCAAAATGTAGTGGCTGTGCCTCTTCCACCTCTTAGTAATACCAGCCCAACTCCTTCCCTCCTGCCAACCTGCCTTCCCACCACATATATGCTGCCTTCAAAGTTTGTGGTGATCCTCCTTTCTCCCTGCCCTGGTTCCCTTCCAACCACCCCTGCAATAAGATTGTCCTTTGTCCCCCCCCCATTCACCTTCTCACATTAAACACTTACACCCTTTATTTTCATATGCACAACTTTCACACATATGAGCTAAAACAGCCCCCCTCATGTAAGCACCATTCATACAGACACATGAACATGCATTGTGGCGAATCAGAAGGAGGACTCTGACAACAATAGGTTTTATTCTATAGGGGTTTATAAAAAAGAAAAGAAAAATGCCTAAATGTCATTGAGGGGATATTCCCTGCCTTCTAAAACAAAAACAAAGGGTGCTCTTCGTATTCCAACGTAAAGAGTCCCGAGTCGGAATTCGAAAAAAACGATCTAAAAAGGAAAAAGAGGCTTGCAGAACAACTTTGGCATGTGTTTCTGCCTGGCCTTGCTCTTGGAGCACTTATTTCAGTCTGAGTTCCAGTAGAATATCCCTTCACGATACCCAGTCCTTCGATACAGTTATTCATTTAAAATGAGGTTCTTCTATGCAATTCTTGGTTTCCCCCTCTCTGGGGAACTAAAACACAATTCTTCTTGCTTTATCACATACGTTCTTTACAACTGGCTAAATTCCTCCAGGAACCATTTAGTATTTACCTGTACTAGCCATCCCTCAAGGATTACTTCATTTAATCTTCTTTGCTTTGTTTGTGTCACTGGGACTCCCCAAAGTCCTGCGCTTTGTAATAGGTTTGATACCTCCCAATTCAAATCCTTGTTATCCATTTCTTGGCTTCCCCAGCATGAATACAATTGCAGGTGTTCCTCTACAAAGGGCTGCATGCCTGTTCATGCTTCTACAATCATGGTGCTTTCAGATTACCTGGCTGTTGTACTCACTTAGGTTTCCTAGTGTTTCCTACGCTTTTGACGGCCTTCTCACGGCAGGGGCGTTCGTGCTCGCCTCTCTCGTCCAACCTGAACCGGCACTTGCCATTTAGAGCCTGGCAACTCGTGCTTCTTGCTGGTTTCGGGTTTCCGCACGGGTTGCTGAGTGACCGCTTTCGTGGTCACGCCAACAGAAAGGACAGTTTGCTTTCCATCTGGACTCCTTTCTAAAGCATACCTGCTTTGTAGCCTCCAGCTAGATTAGCTCCTGCTGTGCCATTGTTGGCTCAAAGGTTGGGCATGCTTCTGCCCCTCCATGACGTGCTTCCAGAGTCTCACCTCTGCGTACAGTGTATTTTCTTCCCTGCGTAGGATTTGAGCATGGCCTCTCCAAACACAATTCTTATTTGGTGCACGTACGTCATCAGGGCCAGAAAAGATGTCCTTCCTCTATCGCATCCCTATCGCATCCCTCAGATAACAGTTGACATTGCCTGAAGCTAATAGGGTGGCCGTAGGATTGTTGGTACTTGCAGTACAAAGGTGAGAACACTCAGTTATTTCTACTCGCATGTATACGGACAACATAGTCCAATCAGGAAGGTCCTATTTGGAAGGGGAGTCCTTGTCCCCTCGAGTGGAGTCATTCCCTGTGAACCTGCTCTACAGAACCCAGGGAGGGTTTTGTAGAGCAGGTTCACCTCCCTAGCCTCTGGGGAGAAGGGATAAATTGTCCAGATTAATCGGTGTACAAAGTGTTTCAACGCTTAAATGCACTAACCCTCTACTTGCTGCCACATGGGGAGCCGGATGGCTCACCTCTCGTCACCTGGATTCAACTTGAGTGACCATGCTATTTGCACACAGATGAGTCTTGCGCGGTTTCACTTCATAGAACTGCCCGCCTCTCGATATTGTGATCGAAGGCATCTGCTTTCAGCCCTTTGTCTCAGTATTAGCTTTACAGGCAACAGCGAGCGCAGTAGTCTCCATAAGCACCCACTGGACTTTCTCCACATCACCAGTTGAAACATGTAAGCTTAGTATTTTAATATAAACTTGCAACTCCCTCCAAAATATGGGCGTGGTGGAGGAGCCCTTGCACCGCAACACACCAGCCAGCACTTATAGAGCTTTCGCCTTGGGCCTCTTTCATCAAAAAGGCCTTTGGTTACCTAAACCTTGCCCTTAGCTCCCTTTTCAAGAAACTACATGTCCAGTCTACTCCTTGCAGCCAACTATTTGGTAACCTTACCTCTGCTCACAGCTAGAAACTCTCCTCCACAATCCAAGCCCTGCTAGCGCCCCCCTGGCAATCTCTGCTCTCGGCTAATAATTCTGTCTTTTATTTTTCTTCAAAGACTATGCAAAAGCTGCAATACCTGTTTCATCCTCCTTTTCCTTCCCTGGCCTCCCTTCTGTCCTCTTGCCTCCTACCTATTTTATTTGCTCTTTCCTAACTTCACCCACTGAAATCTCTCCGTCATCTTGTGAACAGTCAAACCCTCATGGCCCACTGAAGACACCTTTGTTTTGACGGAAATGCAGAGCTTGCACCATTAGCCTGTACCTATCCATCTTCGCTCTTTAATATTACCCACTCTCATGCCGTTTTTCTTGCTTGCTTCAAATTAGCCACAGCTATACGAGTACCTTTGAACACCCCAGCAAATCCCAACAATCCAGCAAACTACTGACCCATCACGCTTAACTATTCTAAAGTTGTACAGATTCTCGTTTTCAGCAGGACCTCCTACCTCAAAATAATTTACTCAGTTACCCTTTTCAATCTAGATTCTGAGTCGACACTTCACAGAAATGGCATCTTCAGCTTTCTGACCTCAGCTTGCCGTACAAGCTCTCCATCGTTGTCGTCCTACACCTCCCTGCTTCCTTCAACATGGTGGACCCATCTCTAACCTTGGACTACTGGATCCTGCTCTGATCTGGACTGTGTCCTACCACTCCAGCTTTTGTTCCTCCTCCGAGAATATGCCAACCTATGATGCCAGCCCTCTCCCAGTGTGTTGTCAAGGTTCAGTCCTAGACCCTCTACGCCCGTTTCCCTGGAATGCTCATCTCCTCATTGGTGTTCTCATATCACCTCATTGCTGATGACATGAAGATAATCTCCTTTCCCTCATTCACACCCTCACACATCCGTGAATGTATATCAACAACTTGGCACTGATGGCACTTCACTGTCTCAGGCGTATCTCTTGATGAAAAGTCCTTTATCTTCTGCCCACTAGTGGTCCATCGCGTCGCCGGTCATCCTTCCTATTCTTGAAAGATCTATAAGAGACAGTGGTTGAATCTGATGGTCTTTAATCTTTGGTCTTTATGTGATGTTCTAATGAATCTACATACATATTTTTGATACCTCAGATGTTCAAGGATACATTTTGTTAAGACTTCCTGGGACGTCGCAGATTACACAGAGGTTCTGGAGCCAGATCAAATAGGACTCAATAAAGGAAATGGACAAAATGTAAGGCAAAACCCAGCTTTATTATCATCCAAATAAAGCAGGGACAGCATACAAGCATAAAAAGTCTTGGGAGCTCTCGATTTAATTCAATACAAACGATAGATTAAATACTCAAAACTCATCATTTCTGACATCACAACATAATCTCAGTACAAAACCTACAGGGACTAGGGATTGGTTAAGGGAATTCACTACATATAGACTATGATAGATATGTCAACTATTTCATTGCATTATGAATCTGATGGCTCCTCCTGAGACCACCTCTAAATTGATAAGTCAAAAGACAGCTCTACAATATGTAATTGGTTGCCATAATATGTAATGGGTGGCCTAACATTAAGGATTCTGATTAGTTGGCTTCTTACTGACCACCCTTGGACAACTGACAGCTTGTCAAGACATGAGCCAGACAGGAGTAGGGGGGAGAGAGGTCCTTTCGATTAAAGATACCATCCCTCATTTATAGGCCAGAGTGATCTTTGTGTTTGGCTTTGCGTGGCATCTCATTTCTTGGGATATGTGTAAGCAGTAAAGCAGGTGTCTTATCTGTATTCATTGCTAATGATTAGGCAGTGTTCTTCATTTATGGGTCACGTGCAACGGGACCGCGTTTGGAATAAAGTGGGTGTTATGGTTTCTCTTACCACTGGGGACACTCTTGAGCTATTCTTCATGGAGTCTTTTGGTTTATAATTGGCCTGCACCCGGCTTACAAAGGCTAGTTGTGCTCTTAATCTAAGAATATATGGCTTATGTCCTGGCAGTTATCTTGTGCTTTCACTGCAATGTTCCTATCCTCCCTTGCTCGTGGTAACCTTGACTTGTTTTGCTAGCTACTGTCGGAGCTCTGCACACATCTATATTTTATTTGAACATTTTGAGTTCTCATGAACCCTTGACCTTTCATTTACTTAAACGTGTTGCGGCTTCCATTTTGGAAAGATGACTGCTCATTACTGTTGCCTTTCTATGTGAGTGAGCTATATTTGCGTGTCCATGTTGCAGTCAGCTTCTACATTATGCTGAAATTCTTATGGATGCTATGGTAATAGTTTTTCATGTATAAATGCACGTGTTACCTAGTGTTCACGTTCCTTATTTTGAGTGCACTTTTGCTTCGTGTCTAGTGCATGTACATGGATTGTTGTAACGTTGCTTTGGTTTATTGGTGCCATCTTCTGTGTTTGATTTTATTAATCTCCTGCTGGATCTGCCTGGGATAACGGTGCTACAGTTGTCTTAGTAATGTTTAATGCATAGGAACATGACCACATTTGAAAATCCATTGGGTTCAGATGGGATGTCATGGATGGCTGTAAGTAGCTTGGACCTAGCCTATATTTCAGAGTGGTTGCTCTAGTATATGCAGTAGTTGGATCTGGTTCATGCTGTCAACCTGGTTCTTATGAGAACTTGGTAGCCTGAAGAATAGTTTACTGCCTTCTTTTTTCAATGTTTTTTCAATAAGGGTAAACTCTATTTTATATATAGAAATTATTTCAGAACCCCCCCCACCCTCCGCCCTCCCCCCCAGTCTTCAAATAGTCTTGGGAAAATGAGGCATGAGGAAATAATTTCTATATATAAAATAGAGTTTACCCTTATTGGTTGTATTGAGTGTGTACAGGGGTATCCAAATCTAATCAATCTTGGTATTCAGAAAACTGTGATTATTATTGGTTTAGTAGGTCCTTTTTGTGCTTTTTCTACCAATTTCCTGTAAGTGTTTAAGTGTTGAGTTTTATCATGTTTTATGATCTATTGAATACAATGTATATTTTTATTATTAGTAATTTTGTATGGGAAGAACTGTTAGTTGAGCTAACCCTGTTCTTTTGGTGGAATGAGACCAGGAGGTTGGGAGATGGGCAACGATCCGCGAGGACCTGCAAGACCCGGTGCGGGTGAGTCGCGTGGTGGGTGTAGGATCGGGAACCTTTAAAATTGAAGAACAGCTAGAGCTGCCGAACAACTGAAAACCAGAACAGCTGCTAGCCGCAGCCATTCCGATAGCTGGCGTGTGCAGAGAAGTGCCCTGCGAGGAATCAGAGTCAAGGCGGTCTGCATCCCGGCTGGCAAGAATGTGAGTGGGGGCAGCAGGGACTGCTGCGGTGGAGACACACCGAGCCGGTGAGGCTCAGAGGTCACGGAAGCACCGGAGCACTCCCAGGGTACCACAGGCAAGTAGCAGCTCCCGAAATATCATTGAGGAATTTTGAACCGAACGAAAAGTACTGCTTCAATTAAATTACGCAATATTGAATACCAAACTTAACGGGAAGTATTGTTGGAATGTAAATACGCAATGAACATTGGAAAATAAACTAACTTGGAAGGTCAGACTGATTGAAAGAAGCACTCTTAAGAGAACAAATGCAAATAGGTTGATAAACCAATATGGAGTAGACTCGTACGTTTATGGAAAAAGCAAAAAACTGATGTACAAGAGTGTTGCAGCAATGAAGGAGAATATGTGTGAAAACTCAGAAGCCTGGAGCAGAAGAGGCTGTGAAGGAGTTGAACAAGGTCAAGGGGGAACTTATGGTTGCACGACCTGTGATTGATATGATATGGTATTTATGACGCGCCTATACACAAGTGTTTCAAGGACCGTATGGTCTGACCACTGTGCCTAGCCCAGGGAGCCCTAAATGGTGACAAGCAAGAGACTTTGAGGGAACCACAGAGAAGCAGGAGTTCAATGCTAAAGCAAATAGCAGGCAGGACAAGTGGGCCTATTTTCTTACACAGCACTTTAAGCAAATTCAAGTCATATGAGTGCTACAGTGCAATCTTGGGAAAGGGAATTCTGAACTTAAAGAACTAAGAAATACTGTCTTGGGGAAGAGAACCTCAAGACTTGGCAAAACATTGGTAAAACAGGCTGCTATTGGAACTGCATTGAACTTGTGAAAGAACTTAAGCTGATGTGAGGTAGGCATGGTTTCAGAAGGTAGCCACGAATTAACAGTTTGGAGTAGAATCAACCATCAAATTAAACTAAAGGATGTCAGTCAGTCTGTCAAAATAATAACGATGTCAGTCTCTAACCTAATCTTGCCCTCACTTAATTCTACAATATTATGTACGGTGTTAGGTCAAAACAAGTGAGTCAAATAATATCAGGATGGCAATGGAGTCAAAAAACACTCCCTTCCCCAAGCTTTAGTAATAAGAGTTAATTCTGAGCTTGGATGGCTAGTTCACAGTTCAGTGAGGCACAATTCTTCCAGGCTTTCAAGCTTGGCTCAGAATTCACACAGTTCAGGATGCATATAGTTCCCTCAGGCTTCGCTCGCCTGCTTGGGTGTCAATTTCTCAAAACACAGTTTTCTAAGGCTCCCTTCGCGTGATTAGGAATCAGCGAAAAATGGTTCACAATGGGGTGTCCTTCCTCAACATTCCAACAATCCTTCAATGGTTTACATGACTGAGACCTTCGCAAAAGCAGTATTCGCTAGCCCTGTGCGGGACCACTCTGTTACTAAGGCCGTCTATACAGTTTGTGCTCCTCTTTATATTTCACTTGATCGTGTCCTTGTCACTGTCTTTCACAATCTTCACTTTGTGGGTCCCAGACCCTCTTCTTAATTCTCCTACGTCCTGTCCCCTTTCCTCCATACTTGTGGGACATCTCTCTGTCCTGTGGGACGGGACCGGAGCACTTTGTAAAAAGCATCCACATTTTTTTCCAAAATGTGTCCCTCTCTTTCCTGCGCCGGGCCCGGCACGCGGCCGTAACCCCGCCCACCTTGGCTCCGCATCGCCCATCAGTCCTTTTCTCTGCACGATCGGGGCCGGACATCCTCGGAAGATTTTCTTCCCCGTTTTCCCCTCTGGCTCTCGCTAGCGTTCGTTTACTAGTCTGTCTTTTAAACTAGATTTTCCAGACTGTTCATCGTGTCACCGTCGCTTCGCGAGGGCGGATTTCCATCCTCTTTGTTTAGAGTGTTTGGGTCCAGAACACCGTTGGGACTCCTGTTTTTACTGTGACTCCCTTTCGGTACGGGCACTTCAACGACGGTTGGAGCAGTGGGAGGAGGTGTTCCGACAAACTCCTCCTCATCCTTCTCATTTTCAGGCGTTCATCGACGAGAAGAAGAAACGCCCGGTAAGTTCTTTACTTTACAGAGCACCCCGACCGGGGGATACCTTCCCAGGTTCCTCTCGGGCCGGGAGGGGCGTTGATAGCTCTGTTACCGGGGTTCGCCCTGAGGTGCCTGTCGATCCTAATAATTCTACTGGAGTTTTCTCCGAGGGTCTCCGTAAGGGGCCTGTGTACACCGGAGTACGCTCCGAGGCCCCTCCTGTTGGGGCTGTTTGTAGGCCCAGTTCTACTGAGCCGTGGGGTACCGGAGTGTGCTCTGAGGCCTCTCTTTCGGCTTCCCTCAAAACAAAACCGGGGTGCACCCGAGGCCTTGGCTGGGCTTGTGGTTACCGAACGGGTTTCGAGGCCCGTGCCGATAAGGCTTTTACCAGGCCTAGGTCCGAGGTCCCTCGTACAGAGGCTAAGGCTACCAACAGTTCTGAGGGGCCGGGCAAGGCCCTGTCGGTGAAAGTGGTTGCTCACCGTTCCCGCTCTTGTGGTGACACTGGATCTGTTGAGGGAGCAAAGAAGAAAGGTTCTTTTACCGGCAGTGCTGAGGCCCTTCCTTCGAAGGCTCAGTTGGCGGTTGGTATGTCGCAGAAACATTCCAGGCCTCATAGTACCGGCTCTGCCGAGGTTCCTTACATTAAGGCTAAAATTAAGACCCCTGACCCATCGACGGGGACCCCTGCCTCACTTCCTCACGTGCCGCAGTTCCCCTCAGATGAGGACAAAATGGCGGCCGTTCCTGCCATGACCACGGCGGCCATTTTAGGTACTACCCCTACAACTACGCCATCGGCCCCTGGTGTAGAGTTCGGTCCTTTGGGTGAACCTAAGGTCCCTTGTGCGCATCCTTACTGGCCGGTTTATGATTGGAACGCCCAGATGCTTCTTCCGCACAATGTTTTGTTGCCCGCAGGGGCGGCTCCCTTGATTTATGTGGATACGTCAGTGGAGGGGCCGGTGTGGCACCCTTCTCCGTTACGTCCCTGGATTTGTCCACCTCATGAGAGGCCTCCTCAGGTTCCGAAACAATCCCCTGAGGACGTCTTTTTCGCTAAATCTCAAGTGCTTATGCGCACTGACCCCATGAGGGAATATTTCAAAGGGCTTTTCAAGGAGATATGTCCACCTGCGCCTCCGGCTCCACCTGTTCCTCCGATGGTTCCGCCGGCGCCTCCCTTGCCCGTGGTGCCTCCCCCTGCTCTTCCGCCTTTGCCATCATTGTCCCCAGTGGACAAGGCAGTGCCTGACACAGCTCAGCAGGATCCTGACCTGTCAGATGACCCTCAAGGCGATCAGGACAACAAGGACCTTCCCCGCTCTATCAGAGCTTTCCATGACCGGGTGCTGGACATGAGTTTCTTAGATGTTCCGGTGCCCGAGGCACCCGCTCCCCAGGAGGGTGTGCTTTCTGGGGCGTTCACCTTGTCTCCCTTGGAGTGTACCGGCCTGTTCCTGCAGAAGGATGTTCTGGCTGAGGTCAGAGTTTGGTAAAAGCCACACTCGGGACTTTTTGTCAATAAAAAGATTGATGCGAGGTACAGGCTGCATTCATCGAAAGAAGTGGCCTTTTTGTCTTGTCCGCCTCCCTCCTCTACAGTGGTGGCTGCGGCTATGTTGCAATCCAGACCTGCAGCATCCTCTTCCGCGACGGCTACTCAGGTCTTGGGAAAGGAGGACAAGCTCCTGGACTCCCTAGGGAGGAAAATATTTGCCAATTCGGCCTTGCAGCTCAGGCAGGCCAATGCAGAATTGATTCTGGCGGGAGCTAACATGCGGATGTGGAAAGGTCTGTCGGAGTTTGAGGAGCACATTCCGGTCGAGAAGTTGGAAGATTTCAGAGGTGGCCGTTCCGATGCCAGGGTCTTGGCCCAGGATCTCCTGGAGGCTGCTGCTCATCACGTAGACACCTCGGCTCAG